>NC_064288.1:14972233-15344904 GCF_019186545.1 Solanum stenotomum
AGGCCCTAGGCTTGGGTCGTGACAATTTTATCCAAGAAATCGTTTATGTAAAGATTCTTGAGTAGTTTTTGAGTTTTAGCCTCTTTCTTTATGTATGGAGGTTTTTCAGTTCTTGAGGTAAGGGTCTTGCAAATGAGTGGTGTTTCTTGATAGAATTTGAGTGATATTTTGTTAAATTTATATTGGGTTTATGAATCAAAGAGAGTTTGGAAGAAACCAATCGATTCTAGATGAGTTAGGACCCGAAATTAAACAACAAAATTTGTCAAATTTCTAGGTTCAGGCTAGGGCAATGCACCCCCATAGTGCCACGAGGGTTGGCGCCCTGTACCAGCAATGCGCCCCAAAGTACTCCCAGTATTTTCAGGCATGGCGTGATGTGCCACTAATGTGTCAGGGTCGCCAGGTCCATTTATTTTCCGTTCTTCATCCCATATGTGTTCTTTCAAATCATGTCTTCACTCTCTTCTTGATATTAACTCTTAAAGTCTTCATTAATCCTTGAGAGAACCTCCAAATCCTAATCACATTTCTTAATTTACATTACAAATTAAATTAATGTTAAGAAGAAAGTTAAAGAAGTCCCTTCTGAGTCATTTTGAGAAGTCTTTTGCAAACTATGGACTTGAACTGAGTCTTGAGTAAAGGAGTATGAGAATGAGAAGAGTTGTATTCATGAGTAATATATTGTTATTGAGATCCTCGAGTTGAGTTGTTCATGTCTATAATACCGTATGAACTCTATGAATTGAGTATTCTTGAGATGAGTAGTATTATCAGTTATGAGTTCTTGAGTTCTGAGTGTTGAGTTTTCTATATTGTTATTGAGATCCTTGAGTTGAGTCTTTCTTGTCCATAATTCCGCATGAACCCTTTGAATTGAGTATTCTTGAGATGAGTAGTATCATTGAGTTCTAAGTTCTTGAGTTCTAAGTATTGAGTTTTCTTTATGGTTATTGAGATCCTTGAGTTGATTTGTTCATGTCTTTATTTCAGCATGAACTCTAGTTTGAGTTATAAGTCTTGAGAGTCTTTGAAAGTCAATCATTTGTTTTAAAACTGAGTTTTGAGGAAAGTTTAAAGAGACAGTTTTGAGTAAAGTTTAAGGGAACTAAGTATTCCCAAATGTATCATTTTTACATTGAGAGAAGAGAAACTTTGGTTTCTAAAAAGAGTTTATGAGTTCAAAGATATATCATAGCAATCGCCTCTTTTAAGATAATAGTTTGAGCAATTATCTCAAACTAGAGAAAGAGTATGTTTTATATATTTTGAGCATGTGTATATATTATTGGGAGTAGTATTGAGCACCGATATGGGGATGAGTTTAGACAACTCACATTCCTCATAAACCATGTATGTCAACATGGGTACAAGATCATACTTATTAGATGAATCATAAGTGCCTTCGGACAGAGCTTAGTGAATCCACTTAATTGAGGTATTCTATACCCCAGCAAGGTATTGGACAGTTCTGGCAGCCTGGGCAAGACTTCTATCATCAAGTAACTCTTAGTGATGGTTGTCGGTTAGAGAATCTCCCAAATAAGAGTAAAGACTATTTAACTATATTTTTATACATCGTTGAGTTTATATAACCTGTTTTATAATGCTTTAAACATTGCATCTTTTGTCATTACTTTCATATTGGAGTTGAGTTGAGGTGAGTATTGTCTTTCCATATTATCAGTTCAATTAGCTATGTTATAGTTTCCCCTTACATACTCGTACATTCAAAGTACTTACGTCATTCGACCTGCATCCTTTATGATGCAAAAATCTGCATTCAGAATTATCAACAGGCGCTTCATTGAGATCCCTCTACACTGCAGTTAGCTTTGGCGAGACTTCTTATATTCTGGATGATTTCACATTTACTTTCCAATTTGTAGTTTTGAAGTGCCATGGGTCTTGTCCCGACATCCTTCCTTAATAGAAGAGGCTTCGTAGATAGATAGATAGATAGATAGATAGAGTTTAGGAGTTTTTGAGTATTTACATTCTTTGAAATGTTTTACAAACTATAAGTATTTATATTGAGTATTGTTCGGACATTTTGAGTTGAGTATTTGAGTTTAACAGATTTAATTCAGTTTTAAGCCTATTATTGCTTGAGTTAGTTTTCCACTTGTAGTCAGCCATGATGAGCATTAGCTTGGGGACCATCAGTGTTTCTTGAGTGTCATGTCAAGGGTGTAGGCTCGGGTCATGACAAACTTGGTATCAGAGCACAAAGTTCAAGTGTCTTAGGGTGTCTATGAAGCAGTGTCAGTAGGATCTTATTTATGGTTGTGAGGGGCCCACTTCTATAAATGAGGGACTACAGACATTTAAAAAAAGTTTTCCTTCTTTCATACTCTAAATTGTGCAATAGAACTGTTTTTTAGGAACTTATTCATAGTCGCGCGTTTCCCAAAATCCATTCGACTACCCCTCATACTCAAGGTGGTTGAAAAGAAAAGTCAGAACATTATCGATGAGTAACTCTCAGCAAATATCTTGAGAAAGTCATGAGACTGCAAATGGTCTTGAGAGAAACCTGTGAATGAGCTTAAGTGTTTGAATTTTGAAACAAGGCACTATTATTCATATGAATCATGCGTTTAATCTAAATGTGAGATGTATTTCAGACTCTCTTCTCTATGTCTTGTTTCACTGGATACCTTTTACGAGGGGAGCATGTTTTAGAGCTCAGGTAGTATTTTCACCTGAAAAGATAGTATGAGTTATGAGGTTATAAGAAATAGTAGTAAAAGTGCACAACGTTAGAAGGATGCATGCAGAAGTATAGTAATCTATGAAAGGGAGATAATGATCAGGCAAATTATATGGTTGCAGTCATGCACCCAGTGAATTTATTACTGATGAGTTTTCTTTTATCAGTAGACTAAGGAATAATAATTTTGTATAGAATTCATGATAAAAGGTAGAGGAGTAGTTACTAGTTAAGATGAGTTAGAGTATACTTTAACCAGAATGGAGTTAATGTCTATGTGTCATCGTGTTGGGGAAGACTAAATATATGTGTAGAATAAGAGAGAAGAGTATTCATGAGGTGATAGACCCAAGTTAGACTTATGATTTTGAAGGGAATGCGACGGTAAACTATAAGTATGTAGACTAAGATATAAAGATTGACTACTTGTCATGAGGTCTTAGTGAGAGAGTAATTCTTAATTTTATCTAGTAGTTATAAGTTAGTATAGTAAGCGAGCAATCCTATTGATATTTGTGTCTAGTAATAGACCCTAAGCTTGAATTTGAGATGAGTATCGTGATCAAAAGAATAGCAACATGAGGGTGATGATGTTAGTTTTAAGATCAAATCCAGTAGGTTTGACATAGAGTAGGAGAGAAAATTATAATGCTAGTTGCATTGAATGTGAGTGGTACAAGTGTGGGATTCTGAATTTTGATGAGAGTAATAAAGTGTGGCTAAGTCATTAGAGTAACAAGAGTAATAAGAGGTGTAATCGAGATCGTATGTACTCAGACGAGGTTCCAATTAAGTTATAGTTTTCATGTGTGCCTAGTTAGTATGTTTCAGTTTTTAATACGGGATAGGTTGATATAAGCGTTATTTTTCCTTAAGGGTTAAAGGAAGCGACCTTATAAGCCAATGGAAGAGGCTAAGAGAAGCATCTTAGAGAGAAGTCCTAGAAGAAATCTTAGTACCGGCACATGGAGATTTCAGTAGATAGGAGATAAGCCTCTCCCAAGTATTAAAGTGAAGTGAATGTAGACCAGTTTATAGATAATTGAATTGAACCATAGCTTTAAAGTGTCATTTTTAAACCTAAGGGGGAGATGACAAGATGAGAACCAATTCAAGTGTTAAGAATCACAAAATGAGGTGTTTAGAAAGAATTATAGTGTTATATCAATCCATTCATAATCTTATGTATTCCTCAAAGTTCACTCATTCCAATATCTTATTGATGTTCTAATATCTGAATTGTGTTCATGACCTATGTTGATACACTTCAGAGAGATTCACATTTATGCTCAGATTCCATAATGAGGGGAAAAGACTTTAGCCCATTGATCTCAATCTTACTCCATAAAGTTATGGATATCAGCCTCATAATATGAACTTATTCATATAAGCACTTATGTCTGATAGTATACCCAGTCTCACAAATTCATGATTTGATATTAATGGCTAGCAAAATAATGGTATGTCATGCATACTCTTATATCAGAACTCTCAAATGACTCGTGCTTATGATCTTTCGCCATAAAGCTCTTTCAGTTATCCTTTTTTAGTTTTGAGAGTATTGTTGTTAATAGTAGTTGTGTGATGATAGAGAAGAGGATTGTTATTTCTTATTGTGATATTGATGGTGTGTTTATTCCATTCAAGGTTACAAAAGTGGAGGAAGGATGAATGAAGTCTTACTATGAGTAATAGATAAATGAGAAGCAATTAGTCGATTCCTGGTAGTAATGTGTGAATTTTCAGTTGGTAGAGATGATGAAAGAGTGAAAAATTCTTAGGAAGTTGGTTAGTAGGAGTCCATGGAGTGGCTAAAGCACTAAGCTTGAATGTGGTGTTGTTAACATATGGACAAATGTGTGATACATTAGGTGGTTCTTGATATGAGCTCAAGGTTGGCTGAATGTAGCAATAAGGAGAAGTATTCTCAGGATGAGATTTCCCTAAAGAGATACAAAGACCAAATCTAGTGGTTTAGATTAGTATAAACATATCATTGTGTAGCACCTTGTGGATAAGAGATTAGGCTTGAAAACTGTAAAAGCAAGCGATTTGAGTTAGATGTTTGTAAGAGTAGTCATATACTCTAATAGGAGTTAGAAGTTACAGCTAATGAGGTGTAGTAATCAGAAAGAAGAGCATAGTTGAGAAGTATTGCTAAGCTTAACAACTACCACTCATATTACTCAAGGCATGGTATTCATATTCTTACTTCATGCCCAGAATTCCTTTTTTTCAGATAAGCTAACTTCAGATAGAGCGTGACTTTGTTCAAAACAATATCATTCTTGACTTATGTACTATAGAGAGTTCCAAACTCTTGGTATGAATCAATTCCGCCTATGTTAGTAGGCAAGTTCAGAAGTCAAAGAGATTGTAGGAGTGTAACACCCCGACTCTTCCAAAACGTCTAAATTAACTCGTACCTTCGTGGAAAGACAAAGAGGGTGAGTAATAAATTAAAAAGGATGTGGTATGTCATATTTTAAGTGTTCAAGGGTTTTATCTCAAGTTTTGAAGTTAAGTAAGTGGCAAAATAAAAGTTGGCGAAAGTTATCGTAAGTTCCTTTTTAAAGATTTCTTTGAAATTTGGGTCAAATGTATTGGATGTTTTCTCCAAATATATAAAGAGTTAGAAGGCCTATTACCCATTAAATCGAAGGCCTACGAGTCTAGTTTGCAACGCACAAAACCCCGTATCAAACGGACATCCGAGTAAAAAGTTATGAGGGTTTTACTAGGGACTGCCAGGGCAGAATCCGGGTCGGGTAAAGAAATATGGTATGTCGTCTATTTAACGTTTTTAGCCAGGGAAACAGTTCATTTCAGTTCCAAAAACCAGAAAAAAAGCTTAGGAGAGGGTTCCTATGGAGTCCTAGCATGATGAAGGTTAGTTTTGACGATTTCTACCACTAAACATTGCCTCCATGCCTAGAAACGTAATCCCTACACGTGGCAATCATTTTTCCCTTCTATTTGCTGCGTTTGGAGCTGGTTTTTGAAGATATAAATTTGTAACTATTGGTGTTTCTTCAAGGTTTTAACTTGGTTAACTAAGGTAATCATCTCGGGACTCTTTTATGATTGTTTTTATGAATTTCTACGGACATTTCGACAAGTTGGGGCAATATGGCAAATCTGCCGATATAAGATTAATTATAAAATGTTTATAGGTGCGTACCAGTTGTGTATATATAGTGTTTGTGAAGCTTAGGACATAAGGAATAACTTTCGTGAAGGAACTACGGTCTTTCGAGCGTTTATTGGAAAGGTATGTTAAGGCTATTCCCTACTTACGACATGTTTCCTTAAAGTTTAGAAGCAATGTATTTGGGTTGTTATCCTTGATTTATTGTTGGCTGCTCGAGTTGATATAATCCTCTCTTGTCGGGATTATTATTCAGTTAGTAGCGTCCCTATGTTGGACACGACTTAAGAGGCTATTTGTATAGGTTGCTTATAACTAAATTGCTCGTTTTTAGCGGTTGGATTGTTATTATTGTCGTTGGGGCTATTGTGGTTAGATGCAGGAATGTGATCTATGCCTAGAAGGGCTATGTTCTGCCTACAGGGCTATATGGATGCCTAACAGGGCTATGAGTTGCCTACAGGGCTATATTGACGCCTAAGAAGGCTATGTTCTTCCTACAGGGCCATGTTGTTGCCTAAAAGGGCTATGAGTTGTCTATAAGCTACGTTGATGCCTAAAGGAGCTATGTGCTACCTAAGGGGCTATATTAATGCCTAAGAGGGCTATGTGACTGCCTACGGGGCTAGGGGACTACTGATAGGGGTATATAGGCTGATTGGCACCTTCCGGGCTTATGGGGGCCTGAGTAGGTAGTCTTGTGTGCTGTTTGTACCTGCCGAGCTTATGGGGGCTTGGTTAGGTTGTTGTGTTATTATTTTTGATAAGTTTAGATTTAGGAGCAGGTTAGTACACTTATCTTAGCCTTGATTTATTTATTAGATTATTCCAGTATATCAGGATACCTCATCATAGTCTATTGCCTTTCATACTCTGTACATTATTTTATACTGACGCCCCATGGCCTTGGGGGCGCTGCATTCATGCATGCAGGTCCTGACAGACGACTGAGTAGACCTCTTCAGCAGCAGGATTGACTTTTATCCGGTTGGCTAGCCTCTTTCCTCCGGAGCTGCCAGAGTTGGGAGGTTTGTTACATTTTGTTGTATATATCTTTATGGGTAGGCTGGGGCCTGTCCCACCAATCTTTACTACTCTTAGAGGCTTGCAGACTAGTATGTGGGGTTTATAGCTACGTTATGGCCATCCTAGCCTATGTTGTTGGTTTGCGGAAGCTTGTGAGCTGTTTGATGTATTGTATTGATATATACCTGCTTTTAGTTTTGGTATAGATATCATGGTGGCCTCGACGGCCCAATTAGGACTTCTGTGCTAGTTCACTATTTATTTATATGATCTCCTGGGAGTAGCTGTTTCTTTTATAGATTGGTTGACATGAGCCTTGCCAGCCGATGGCTTAGTTTTAAGCCAAGATATACTTGTTTGATTTCTTGATGTGTGTGGCTGCCATGCGCTAGTAGCAAATGGTTCAGCAGGGTCGGCTCGGGCCTGAGTTTTGGCATTAGGAGCCAGTTGCGCCTCTCGAGTTTGGGGCGTGACAAGGAGTAACCCATTTCCATTCTCAGTCCAACCGTCATTCGAGGACGAATGATTGCAAGGGGGATATTGTAACACCTCAAAAAAAAAATATGTTAAGACTTGAACCATTATTTGTCTATGAATAAGATTTTACAGAGTGTTTCAAAATTTTCTTGAGTGTTAAGGTGACTAGATGTAACACCTCGAGTTTCAAAAAGAACTAAAGAGAAATTTGTTCAAGTCACTCATTAGTTTTTAGTTTTGGGTCAACTTTAATGAACCATATATTATAGCACATAAAGAGTTAGGTGGTCCATGATCTATCAAATCGAAGGCATTTGAGTCCTCTTTCTAACGCCGCTAAGTTTGCTAAAATCTGAGCTCGGCTGAAAGAGTTATGCTCGTTTGAGTGCAGCCTCTCTAGTTAAGGTATTTCATCCTTTTTAATAAAGGGTATTTTGGTCTTTTCCTTTATCCACTAGGCTTGACCATTTATTCTCACCCAAGTTAGGGTTCAAATCAGAAGCTAAGTTAATTTTAGCATTCCAAAACGTTTAGGGATTTTAGAACGAAGTTTCAAGAGGAGAAGAAGAGGGTTTCAAGCGTTTCTTTCAAGAACTGAGGATTTCGCCAAGAACAATCGTTATTTCCAGGTGTGTGAGGTTTTCCATAGTGATGGACTTGTTCGTCCTCATGCCAAACATGAAATTCTTCTACTAATTCATCCATGAAATCGTTTTTGTAAAGATTCTTGTGTAGGTCTTGAGTTTTAGCCTCTTTCTTTATCTATGGAGGTTTTTGAGTTCTTGTGGTGAGGGTCTTGCGAATGAGTGGTGTTTCTTGATTGTTTCTTGATAGAATTTGACTGATAGTTCGTTAAATTTGAGTGATAGTTCGTTAATTATAATACTCGAATATTAAAATCATTAAAAAGTATACTTTTATTAGAATCAATTTTATTTCCAATATTCCTTTCAAATGTATAAATATATAATATAAATAGAAGAAATCATAACATACATAAAAGTCTTTTTCAAAACTTAAGTTTTCAAATTATAAACCAAAAGTTACATAAAAACATCAACTATATTTTGTTTTAGGTAAATATGTATAAAAATAGCTTGTTACTAGACCTTTGACTATATATTTCTTCACCAAGATACTTGTTTATTTAATTAGTTTTTGCTACTCAAGAAATAAGTGAATGAAAACATGAGATCAAAGTTTTTAAAAAACACATCTTATTGTATCATCCAAAAAAAGAATATAAACGCAAAAAACAACTTCAATCTGTTTATCTACGTATACTCACCAATCTAATATTCTAGATTCATGAAATAAACAGACTAAATAAAAATGTTTTGTGAAATATTGATATTCATTTGGTGAGTAGGCATAAATATAATGGTATTCAAATTTTTTTTAATCAAGTTATAAAGTTTTTTAAGCTTTCAAGACTCATAAATGCACAAATTAATACTAATATGAAAGTTATATGTTCAGTGTATTTGAGAATTTATAGAAAAGGCAAACGGCAAGATATATATGTTTCATTAACGCTTAATTTTTTTTCCAAAGATAATAGAGACGTTGCATATCTTAATGAGGATGGAGCAAGGAAAAAACATTTTAAGTCTTACAAAATATAACTACTCTAACAATCCCTATAATCAATACATAAATACCCCGAGCTAAGAAAACTCATATGCATGAAATTTTGTTTCTTCTTCTTTTTTCTCTCAATTGAATTTTATATCGAAGTATGATTCTTGTAGATATTTAATTAGTTGAAATGTGAGTGTCATATTTTTGTGGTGATTTGTTTTTTTTCTTTTTCTTATGTAATTTTTTTATTTATGATAATTAATTTTCTTGAACGTTTTTAGTCTGTGAAAATGTACTATATTAAATTAAGGAAATTATTTGCAGGCAAATAATAAAAGATTTATAGGTAGATATTTCAATTACTTTTCTCTTGGATATTTTTTGCGATCATATCATCTAA
Organism: Solanum stenotomum; assembly: GCF_019186545.1. Classification (NCBI taxonomy): domain Eukaryota; kingdom Viridiplantae; phylum Streptophyta; class Magnoliopsida; order Solanales; family Solanaceae; genus Solanum; species Solanum stenotomum. The sequence goes on from NC_064288.1 coordinate 14,981,582, forward strand.
CTTTTAAGAATTTAATTATTCATTACAATATTAATCTTGATTGAAATGTTCAATGAATTAATTTGTAAGACTATCATTTCGATTATATGTGAGTGGATTGTATTCGCAAGAACAAAAATGATATTTCAACAAAGGTATTTTAAACAATGATCTAATAATATATAATGAGGGAAAAATATATAACAAAATTTAAATATTACTTCTATAATTATATACTATAAAGCTAAAAATGCATAACAACTTAACTTTCCTTGTGTCACTTCATGATATTTTTGGTTTATACTATAATAAAGCTAAAAATGCATAACAACTGAACTTCCTTTTGTGTCACTACATGGTATTTTGATTTATTTGAAGAATTTTATTCCTTAGAACGACTATGATATACGTCAAGCCTCAATGTTTGAATATTATACAAAGAGATCAATGAATATTGGAATAAAATTAATTTAAAAATAAACATTGTGAATGAAACGTATAAAGAAGACAAAATATATAGAAAGTAATACTTCTCCAATCATATTTGAGATTCTTAAGATAGGCATACAAGTATCATACATTTATTTTGTGAAGGTAAATCCAATTAGATGTAACTTTTCAAGAATGAAAACATGTAGTAAACTAAAACTAAAAAGAGTAATACCATAAGTGAGAAAATAGACAAGAAATGTAGAGAGTCAAGAGAGAGTTTTCTTATTCTTCCAAGTATATTCAAGTTTTTCCCAAATCTTCAAGTGCATAACACAATCTCAAGACCTCTATTTATATTGTTATAAAGAGGCATACAAAAAGATAACAATAAGCATGATATTAATTATTGATAATGTGGGGAATATCAAGGGGTGTAGAAGATAAATGAGGCGATGGTGGAGGTGTAAGTATTTTTGCACATAGTGGTGAAATTACACCTTGAAGTTATGGACAACTACATTAATATAATATATTTACAACAAAATATTAATTATACATAAATAATAACTAAATTAAAAATGCGGAGAAAAAACTATAACATGCCCAAAAAAAGAGAAAAAAGATAAATAGGAATGGAGGTCATAGAGAGGTGGCACATCACCTTGTCTATATCTANTATATATATATATATATATATATATATATATATATATATATATATATATATATTATTTTATAATGACAAATTATTATAAATATCTATTATAAGTTTCTTAATTAAATTTTAGTTTTATTAAATTAAAATATATAAATTCAAATTTTCAATCAATATTATACATAAATAAAAAAATTAAATTAAATATCAATGTTATATTAACATGATGATTAAATAAAATTAAAAATAACAAAAAAATGAATTCAAAATTATTCCACAAATTTAATCACGAAATACAAAAAAAATTAGGAGTGACAATTTGGCGGATTGGATTAAATTTGGGCAGGTCAAAATGGGTCAAGACAATAAACGGGTCAACTCCCAACCAAACCCAATTCAATTTTTTTCGGGCCAAAACGGATTAGTAACGGGTCATAACTCAACCAGCCCAATTTTTACTAAGTTTTAATAGCTTTGTTTGTTATTTTATAAGTTTTTAGTACCTAATAAAAAAATTATTATAATTATATATAACATATAAAATTAAAAAATATTTTGACAAGATTTCTCAAAAAACAATTTGGGTTACATATCAACCCGATTTTTAATGGCCTTGAAATGGGTTGAGCAAACAAATGGGAGAGTCAATAACCAACCCAAACTTAAATGGGTTGGATCGGGTTGGACGGTTAGGTTTGATTTTTCCACCCCTATAAAAAAATTCACCACAAAAATCTATAAAGTCCTAAGTGATTTTTCTAATCCTGCAAAAGTATTGTTGTTACCTTTTTTTTATCCTACAAAATGATACGTAAAATAATGTATAAAATATAAAATAATAATATATAAACATAAAATAAAAATAATGTGAAAATAAAAAGTAATTTTTGTAAATAAAACTTAACCAAACTTATGAGATATGTTAATTAATTAATAAGAGGTATATATATATATATATATATATATATATGGAAGGGATATTTTGATCTTGAAAAAAATAATTTTATGCTTCTGCTTTTTTTAAGAAGCAGACATTTTTACTTATTCTCAACAACACTTTCAGTGGCGTAGCCAGAAATTTTACACAGGGTGTCCAAAAGTTTCATAGCTAATAAAAATAATTTGATGAATGGCACTTAAATTTTGTAAATCAAACTACGTAATATTAATGATTATTTTAAAATAACATTTATTTGATAGGAAGTGAACAGACAAAAAGAAAAAGAGAGAGAGAAAATCCAGTTTAGAGTGAAATCACTTTTATGCTTCAAGATTTCACGAACCTCTGATGACTAACAACGAGATATGAAAAATTAAGAGTAGAATCAAACGAGTTATATTAAAAGAAATTCTATATGGAGCATTTTCACTTCTAGTAGCTTTATGGAATAAATAAATAAATAGGATTTGCTTATTATCTTTAAATTAAATAATTACTTTTAAATAATGAAAAGAAAAAAAATCAAAAGTCAAATAACTTTTTGAATTATTTTTAAATAACAGATTTATTAACTAGGAGGGGAATCGAACTCGCGCACAACAGGTTGCAAAGGGCTTAGCTTGAGTTGAATGACTGAATTCACTAAGCTAAGAAACTTTATTGTTTTTCAAGGGTGTCCAAAATGTGTTATTTAACCATTTAAAGTATCATTTTACATATGAATACGGAGTAATTTTTCGACGAAGGGTGCCCAATTGGACACCCTAAGCTAAGGGTAGCTACGTCCCCTAGCACTGCTTCTACCTTCATTTAAAAGCAATTTTACTAATTTGTCTAACACCTTAATATTTTTTTAAAAAAATATTTTCTTAATCAAAATAAATGTTTTTAACCTCTAAACGCCAATGTGCAACGTACTCTAAATCAATTATCCATTTGAACGGAAGGAAAGTGACAAACACCAATTGTTATACGCATCCATATTAACTCCAAAATCCATAATATATAATACTTAAGGAATTAAATTAAATTTGAATTCAATATAGTGTAGAAATTTGTTTACAACATCAGATAACCTAAAAATAACTCAAATATAACTGTCCATAATATGAGAGTGAAAATAGTAATTTGAAGGAAATATAAGACTATACCTATTACAGTAGGTTAAATAAAATGTTGGCTTTAGTATATTTTACTTCATTAAAATATAAAAATTAAATCAAAACAATAATTTAAAAAGTTTGTTTGGAGTATCAACACCAGATTAAAAAAAAAGGAATTCTATCATAAGAATATTAAAGTAACAAAAGTAGATGATGTGGGGTGGAGAATAAATGATATTCTACAAAGGGGGGCTGTCCTTTTTATGAGTTAATATCATCTGATGACTCAAAGAAAATTTAGTTAGTAAAGTCATGAAATTTATTTTGTATTCATAAACTCATTTAATTTAAGTATTTGTATGAATAAAATTACACAACAAAATTTATCATTAAAAAATTAACTTGACAAAATAAATTATCATTTATGTCATACTAATTCACTTTGAAATTTGTAGATAAAAAAATAGTAATTAAAAGCAAATTAAGCCTTTTGTTTTTCATAACAGAAAGTCAACTATTTTCTTGTTTTAGAGATTTTGATCATTCAGTCTGTTTTTGTAACGTTCATTTTGTGATCATCAATGTTTGAATAAATTAGAAATTTTACGTTTTGAAATATATCTAATTCTATTTAAGTAAATATATCTCGGGGTCGCTTGCATTTGAGGATTATCTAGTAAAGTCATTTCACTTAATTTCGTATAAAAAAAATCATCCAACTTAGATATTTTATCTTATATAATCATTCAATTAAATTTTTATTAAAAAGAAATCTAACATGAAAAAAATAAATTAAAACTCTATTCCGACATAGACCCCAAAAATAGAACAAGATTAAAGAAGACTAGTATTTTGAATTTATTTGAGTGATTTTTATTGATGCAAATGTCTAAGTTGAGTGATTTTATTGATAAAAAATATAGTTTAATGATTTTCTTGATAAATTCTCAAAATTAAGTGACCTTTCGAGATATTAACTTCATTTTTCTAGGTAAAACTTACTAAGTTTTTTGAGTTATTATAATTAATTGTACAGTATTTTATCATCTCAGATAGATTTAGAGCCTGTTTGGCATTGTTGTTGGGAGGGCAGAAGTGCTTTTGTTTTTTAGAAGAAAACACTTATTTTGAGAAATTTAGTGTTTGACAAATTCTTAAAACTGCTTTTAAATGAAAGCAGAAGCAATTTGTCTGCTATTGGGAAGAAGCTAAAATTTTCTGCTTTTTTAAAAAAGTAGAAGCAGAAATAGAAAATAATTTTTTAAGACTAAAATATCTCTTACATATATACATATTTATCAATATATCCCTTATTAATTAATTAACATATCTCATAAGTTTGGTTGATTTTTATTCAAAAATTTTAGTTTTTATGTAATAAATTTTTTATTTTATTTATGTTTTATATTTTTATTTATATATTATATCGTATATGTATATATTAATTTATGTATTATTTTACAGAATTAGAAATAAAAGTAGCAACGATTTTTTTGTAGACTTACAAAATGAGAAAAAGTAACAATTAAAGATTTAGACCCTCCATAAAAAGTAACAAATAACAATTTTTTCTTTTCTTAATTTACATATTATTTTATTTTAATTTAAAATTTTTTAAACTTTAGAGTATTGTAACAAAAAAAAAAAGATAATAGCAAAAATTGAATCCAAAAAAATAGGTAACAAATAACAAAAAGATTCCTCTTTTCAATATTTTTCAACAATATTTATCTATGTACAATATTGATTGAAAATTTGAATCTGTACATTTTAAATTATTAAATTAAAAATGTAATAAAGTTTCTGTATTAGATGTTTAATATAGTTTATCTCTATAAAATAATCTTAATATTAAAAGCACATTGATTCTTGCCCTTTTTCGTAATTTGACTCTCAAAAGCAGTTTTTAAAGAAAATTAATCAAATATAAATTGTTTATCAAAAAAGCACTATTCAAATGAATTTGCCAAACACAAATTGTTTTTTTGAAAAACACTTTTCTGAAAAGCTATTTTAAAAATGCGCTTTTAAAAATAAGCAATTTTTAGCAACAATATCAAACATGCTCTTAGCCTATTTGTGAATTAGTAATTTTCTTTAAGTCTAAAAATCCCTTTTGGAGCTAAAGAGAAAAGAATACTTGTGTTCATGTCCCATTTCTCTAATCATCAACCATTAACTAACCCATTTAAAATATTATCATGAAAACATTTAATTAATTAAATCCTTAAGTACGTATATGATTGTCACAAATGAAACTTCACGTTTACTAATTTTAACAGTTGAATTAATCTATCACCAGTAGTGTAGCCAACCCCTAATATAATTATAATTACCAAACTCATTTTGACTAAATCTCTCCTTCTCTCATTTTACTTTTCCTAAGGGACCATGTTAGCAAACGTAACCCCATTGACAAAAGAAGCTAAAATATTCTCAACTTTATTCACTAAAGTTACATTGTTTATCTCATCAAAAGAGAATTATTTTTAATTTTACCCTATCATTAAATAGTAATTTTTAAATTTATTGAAGTACTAGTAATCAAATTTCAGATTTTTCAAAATATAGTTATAAGTAATCCTTTTATTTTATATTACTTGGCCCCATTATTAACATGACACCTAACACGCCTCTTGAGAATAATTTGAAATGTATTGTATTGACTAAAACTCTAAAAGTAATATCAAGAAAAAATATAATATTCTCTTAATTTGCTAAATGTACAAATAAAATAAAATATTTATTTTTATATAGCGAAATAAAACGAAATAGAGGAAGTATAACATAATAAAATAACTACATAATTAAGGCATACCAAATGCAAATCAAACAAGTAAATTCTACGATGCAATATTCACTTGCACGCGTTTTAATGTAATTATATTAAAAATAAGAAGAGTCGTTGGAGACGTGAAAAAATTTAATTCGAGAAATCAATCTTGCCGCATTTTTCAGTAGAGAGTTTATGGATTGGTTTGGGTCGGAGAAAAAATAGTTTAGTCGCCCTTTTAATAATTAAAGTCAAATTAAATCAAATATAATTCATATTCATTAGTTTGAATTATTTTTTTTTATTTTTAAGAAACATAATGATATTTCTCTCTTTTTTTTCCCCTACAATTAGAAAATAATTTTTCTACTCACAATCCGTTATTAGTCATTTATTGCGGTGGTTATAATTTTCTTGAATTATGGAGAAAATATCTTAAGATCTATAAACTTTAATTTAGTAATAAAGTTGATAAGAAATACAACAAATAGATATAGGTAAATTACATATATTTATTTAAATAAATGAGTTTAGATTCATGACTTTATATATATATATATATATATATATATACTAGGAGTTTTTTATTCGGTTTTTTTTAATAAAATCAAACCAAATAGTGGCGAAAACAGTTTCTATACCTATAGGTAAGAGTAAGATCTGCTACCCTCCAACATCTCACTTTGTGGGACTATACTGGATAATTGAGTATTTTGTTATTGTTGTTGAAATCCAAACCAAAATCAAATAAAAATTTATTTATATAATCGGATTGATTCAATTTTTTATTTGAATACGTTATTAGGAAAATCATGAACACCCTATTCATAAGTAACCGAGCCTACACCCTGGGCGAGACTGTCACTCGAGAACCATTGTTGGCCCCAAGCGAACCCTTGACATGACTTACTACTCAACGGAAGACAATACTCAACAAAGATAAGTTTATGAAATAAACTAAAATGTTATAAAAGAAAACAATCAACTGCCAATAAGGCAACTCAAGTCTTATATTCAAAACAACTGAAATATCAAAACTAATGAACTAATAAATATATGTCTATGAAGCCTCTAATACTAAGAGGGATGTAGGGACAAGACCCCGATCATCCTAACAACTGAAATGATAAAGTAATAATAAACGGATCCTCCGGAAAGCAAGGAGGCTCACCAAATGACTCTGAAATGCTCAACTGGATCAACGAAGCGCTAGATGCTGATCCTAGTTACCTGTATCTGCATCACAAAAGATGTAGGCCAAATGGTGTTAGTACATGGAATGTCCGAGCATACGAGGGGAAAAGTAAACAACACATAGGCTTGAACTTGAATCTGAAAGAAACACTTGCCTCAACTTTACTCAACTTATGGATACTCAGCTCAATGCAGAAATAAACAACAATAAGGATGCAGTTTATATAAAGCATTTAAAACAGTAGATAACATCTCAAAGTATTGGAAAATACAATAATATCTCAGTTGTATATAAGAATACAAAATAAACTCTTTTTGGGAGATTCTCTAACCGACAACCATCACTATGAGCTATGTGATGATACAACGTATTACCCACGCTGCCAAAATTGTCTTATAACTTGCCGGGATATTCAACGTCTCAACTAAGTGGATCCACTAGTCTATGCTAAAAGCATTAAAGAATCATCTAAAAAATATGACCCTTTCTACCCACATTAGCTAGAAGGTTTATGGAGACTTGAGTTATTATGAACTCGTCCCCATATCGGTGCTCAATACTACTCCTAAAATATACTCAGCTCATATGTTTAAAAATATAACTCTTTCTCTGTGGTTTGAGGTTATTACTCAAAATTTATCTCTTAAAAGAGATTGAACTCAAAACTACTCATGAAAACTCATTTGGAAATCGGTGTTTCCTCTCATCTTAAATGTGAATACATTTACTCTTTGGGAATACATAGTCCCCATATAACATTTTAAAGAAATGAACTCGGCTCTACTCTTCCTCAATCTCAATGCTTAAGTCTTAAAACAAGTTTAAAAGATTTATAAAAAACTTCTTAAAATAACTCGAAGAACTCTCAAGACTTGACTCTTAACTCTACCATGAATTTGAATTATGAAATTAAGGTTGTGATTTGTGATAGGAAGGATATCGTGATGATTAGGAGTGTTTTTAGATAGTTAAACAGGAGAAACAATAAAGAAATCATTGTCTGGGAGCAAGTCTGCCATGCGGAGATACATTTTAATATTTGTTCGCGAATTTTTTTTTGAGGCAATGGGGTCCGCGACCTCTCCGCGACGCAGAGAAAAATTATGTGCATAGGGAGGGCAGGTTCACGATGCGGAGTGGAGTGCCAGATTCGCCTGACTTTTTCCTTCTTCATTTTCTAACCCCCAATTCGCCTAAATTCGATTCTTTTCTCAATTCCTCTTTAGATTCAGATACCTAGTACATGTACACAAGAATATACTCATAAACTACTCTAAAATCGACACGATTTCATCAAGAACTCAATAATCTCATCCTAACTCAAGAAAGAAAGCCAATTTCAAGAACACAATTCAAGATCATCAACTTCCAACTTTCAAGAACGAATTTTAAAATAAACATGATTAGCGCGTGGGTGAACGAACCCAATGCTATGAAAGTCTCACATACCTCTTTAGGGATCAACCCTTGGTGAAATCCACCACGAAATCTTATGATCTTGACGAAACCTTGACCTTTTCTCCTCTTTTCTCCACCTTCTCTTCTCTCAAAGCCCTAACGTGATTTTGGAACGCGTAAACTGAACTAACCTAGTTTAGGCCCCAAATAAATTTCGAAAAATGAAATAAATTAATTGGATAATGAAAAGACCAAAATACCCCTGAAAAATCATGTTGACTTTCCTTATCCAGACAGCCCGACTTCAAATGGGCATATCTCCCTCATAAGATTTTGAAAATTAGCAAACTTGATGGCGTTGGAAAGATAATTCAAAGACCTTTCATTTGATATCTTATAGCCCACCTAACTCATCATGTACTGAAAGTTATGATTGCTTGAAGTTGACCCCAAACCCATACATAACATAACTTTGCCAAATTTCAGATTTTCATTCTTTCCAAAAATGGTTCTTTCTAATTCTAGCTCTTTCACATAGCGGGGTATTACAATATCTCCCCCTTGGGAACATTCGTCCTCGAATGAGATTACTCTTAGTTGGCTAAGGGTGTAACATCTAACATTCAACTCGAACACCAAAAAAACAAATCTAACACATTTAGTATATCAATTAAAGAGTACTAAGAATAGAATTACTACCTTGATCTGGAATGTCTCCGAACTCAAAGATATATGGGTATGTCTTATTCATGACCTCCTCAGCATCCCAAGTAGCTTCTTCAACAAACTAATTTCTCCATAGAACTTTGACTGATGGTACTTCCGTGGTTGTCAACTTGTGAACCTAGCGGTCTAGAATCTGAACGGGAATCTCCTCATAAGACAAGATATCCTTAATACCAATATCTTCAGTAGGTATGATAAGTGAAGAATCGCCCATACACTTTTTCAACATAGAAATGTGAAACACTGGATGAACTGTTGCTAACTCTTTTGGTAGCTCTAACTCATAAGCTACATTACCAATCCTCTTGGATATTCTGTAAGGACCAATATATCGGGGACTAAGTTTTCCCTTCTTACCAAATCTCATAATACCCTTCATGGGTGAATCCTTCAAGTATACCCAATCATCTACTGCAAACTCTAAGTCCCTTCTCCTAACATTAGTGTAGGATTTCTAACAACTCTGGGCTGTTTTCAACCATTCTTGAATAACTCTCACTTTCTCCTTAGCTTGATGAACTAAGTCTAGTGCTATCGACCCAACTTCACCAACTTCAAACCATACAATAGGAGATCTGTATCGTATCCCATAAAGATCCTTATACGAAGCCATTTGGATTCTAGAGTGGTAACTATTGTTATAAGCAAACTCAATAAGAAGTAGATGATCATCCCAATTACCCTTGAAATTGATCACACAAGTCCTCAACATATCTTCTAACGTCTGAATGGTGCGCTCTGCTTGACCATCAGTCTGAGGATGAAAAGTAGTACTCAAATTCACCTTTGAACCCAAATCTTTCTAGAAAGACTTCTAGAATTATATAGTAAATTGTGCACCTCTATCTGAAATAATCGACACCAGAACTCCATGAAGTCTAACTACCTCTTGAAGATATAACTTGGCATAATCCTCTACTGAATGGGTAGTCTTTACCGGCAAAAAGTGGGTTGATTTATTCATTTGATCTACAATCACCCAAATGAAATCATGCTGCCTGCGAGACCGTGGTAAACCTGTAATAAAATCCATATTGAACATCTCCCACTTCCATTCTTGAATCTCTAATTCTGAGCCATACCAGCCTTTGGTGCTCTACCTTAACTTGCTGATAATTCGGGCAGTTAGCAACGAATTCTACAATACCCTTCTTCATACTATTCCACCAATATACTTCTCTCAAGTCACAATACATCTTTGTGGAACTCGAATGGATAGAATATCTGGAGCTATTAGCTTTCTCCATGATCCTCTCTTGGAGTTCATCCACCCTTGGTACACACAATCTACCTTGATACCTCAATACACCATTTCTCCCTTGTTCAAAAGCCATCACTTTTTACTTATGAACATTTGTCTTTAATTCAAGAAAAATAGGATCTTGGTCTTGTTTCTCTTTTACTTCAGACACTAATGATGATTCAGCCCCATTCATCACCACTACTCCTCCTTCAGTGGAATCCATTAGTCAAACTCCTAATCGTGCAAGTCTGTGCACATCTTTCGCTAACTCTCTATTTTCTTCCTCAACATGGGTGGTACTACCCATAGATAACCTGCTAAGCATCAACAACCACATTAGCCTTACCTGTGTGATATAGAATACTCATGTCATAATTCTTGAGTAACTCTAACCACCTCCTCTGTCTGAGATTAAGCTCTTTCTGACTAAACACATACTGAAGACTCTTGTGATCGGTGAACACATCTACATGAACACCATAAAGATAGTGACACCATATTTTCAAGGCGAATACTACGGCAGCCAACTCTAGATCATGGGCTGGGTAATTTTTTTAGTGAACCTTAAGTTATTCGGAGGCATAAACTATAACTTTACCATTTTGCATCAATACATAACCCAGTCCAACTTTGGACGCATCACAGTATACCACAAACCTTGCGTAACTTTTGGTAAGGTCAATACTGGAGCAGTATTCAACCTAGTTTTCAATTCCCGAAAGCTTTTCTCACAAGCTTCAGATCATTGAAACTTTACTATTTTCTGAGTCAACTTAGTCAAAGGAGATGAAATAGATGAGAACTCCTCGATGACCCTTCTACAATATCCAGCCAACCCCAAGAAACTCCTAATATCAGTTGGAGATGTGGGTCTAGGCCAATTCTGCACTACCTCTATTTTCTGAGTATCAACTCTAATTCTATCACCGGAGACAATATGGCTTAAGAATGCCACAGATTCAAGCCAGAACTCACACTTAGAGAATTTAGCATACAAATGTTTTTCCTTGAGAGTTTGGAGAACTATTCTGAGATTGCTAGCACGATCTTCCTCATTCCTCGAATAGATTATAATGTCATCAATGAATACAATAACAAACATATCTAAATAAGGCTTGAATATTCTATTCATAAGGTCCATGAAAGTTGCGACGCATTATTCAAACCAAACGACACGACCAGAAACTCGTAATGACCGTAACGGGTCCTGAATGTTGTCTTAGGAATATCAGTTTCTCTTACTCTCAACTGATGATAGCCAGATCTAAGGTCTCTTAGAAAAGCAAGTAGCACCCTGAAGTTGATCGAAAAGATCATCAATTCTCGAAAGAGGATACTTATTCTTGATAGTAACTTTGTTCGACTGACGGTAATCTATGCATATTCTATGATAACCATCTTTCTTCCTCACAAATAAAACCGGAGCGCCCCAAGGTGATCAAATAGGTCGAATAAAACCCTTCTCAAGGATATCTTTCAACTGTTCTTTTAACTCTTTCAATTTTGTTGGTGCCATTCTATATGGCGGAATAGATATAGGACGAGTATTGGAAAGAATATCTATACCGAAGTGTATTTCTCTCTTAGGAGGGACTCAGGAAGTTCATCCGGAAAGACCTCTGGAAACTCACTCACAACTGGAATTAACTGAATAGGAGGTGTCTTAACTCGGACTAAGTGATAGACACACCCCTTGAAAACTAACTTTCTCATCTTAAGGTACGAAATAAAACAACCCTTAGGTACTACTGAACTACTCCTCCACTCTATAACGGGTTCATTAGGAAACTGAAAGTTAACGACTCGAGTCATAAAATCAACTGAGGCATAACAGGCATGAAGCCAGTCCATACCTAGAATGGCATCAAAATCTACTTTGTCTAACTCAACTATATCAACCATGGTGCTCTTGTGATAGAAAAAAATAATACAATCACGATAGACTCTCCCAGCTAGAACAGACTCACCAATAGGGGTAGAAACATTGAAGGGCTCAAAAAGATTCTCAGGAAGAACATCAAAATTCATCGCAACATATGGAGTCACAAAAGATAGACTCGCTCCTGGATCTAGCAAAGCATAAACATCAAAAGTAAAGACTTTGATCATACCAGTGACAACATCTGGGGAGTTCTCTTGTTCTTGGAGACTAGTGATAACATAAAGACAGTTTGTTCCTCTGCCTGCCCCTGAAGTAGATCCTCTAGACGCAACTCTGTCTGGTGGAGCAACTGAAGAAAATTGGCCTTTATTGCCCCTATTTCCAATGCCCTGCCTATTCTTAGGACACTCTTTCATAAAGTGACCCTCTTGACCACACTTGAACAACCAGTGGAGCCATCGCGACACATTCCTGGGTGGTTCCTACCACACTTAGCACATGTAGGAGCCTAATTACCTTTTTGTGCCACACTACCTTGAGACTATGCAGGTCTAGCTCTGAAATTCAGTGAATTCTGGTTATTGAAGTCACCTATGTTCCTTGGTGCAGGTGCACTAGCAGATGATGGAGTGGTCCCATTTGCTTATGTTGGAAAGATGACCAGTTGGCATTACTCTTCTGCTGACCGGACTCATTCCCTGTCTTAGGCTTCTTGATTCTAATATCTTTTCTATCCCTCAGCTTGTCCTACTTAACATGTTGCACATGGATCATCAACCTTTCTATGTCCATATCTCCTATCAGTATAGTTGTCTTGCCTTCCTTGCTTGATAGACGAGACAACCCAGCAACGAACAAACTCATTCTGCTTCTTATGTTGGCAACCATCTCCGCAACATAGCAGGAAAGTTGGGTGAACTTCAGACTGTACTCATGAACACTCATAGATTCCTTCTTAAGAGTGAGGAATTCTCGTCATTTGCTTCTCTCAGCTCAAGGGGAAAATTCCGCCCCAAGAAGGCCTCCTCAAACATAGCCCAGCTCACAAGTGGTGCACCTTCAGCTCTATTCTTTTTCCATTGATCAAACAAGACTCTAGCGACACCTATCATTTGGTATGCAGCTAGTTACACCCTCTCAATATTGGCAATGTGCACAACCTCAAACATTTTATGCAGTTCCTCTACAAAGTTTTCCTGATCCTCAGTGACACTTGAACCAGTGAAGCTTGGAGGATTCATCCTTCAAAACTCATGGATCCTTGAATTATCAGTCACATCTTATTGAACTCCTCTTTGCTGCCCAACCTGGTTGGTCACCGCTTGACTCAACATTCAGATAGCTTCTCGAAATTCAGCATTACTGACCTCTCCTTGGGGTTGCACTTCTGGTGCATTAGGTACCCCTTGTTCCTCGACATTCCTATTAGCAGGATGACCTCTGACAACTCTTCGTGGAGGCATGATCTGAAAGACACGTGCAAGCAAATATTAAAAGAAACTTTTTAGAGATAAACTCTACCGCACGAAATGAGTATGAAAGAATTGAGATAGTTACTAAATGTTGCAGCCTCTTAATTATAGATGTGGTGCTCTTTACATCAATAACTATTACTCTGTAGACACAGCTTCATAGACTCCCTAGGACTCATGAACTCTAGCTCTAATACCAAGTTTGTCACTCCCCGAGCCTACTCCTTGGGTGGGACTGGCACTCGAAAACCATTGATGGCCTCAAGCAAACCCTTGTACTGGCTTACTACTCAGCGGAAGACATTACTTAACAAAGATAAGTTCATGAAATAAACTAAAATGTTATAAAATAAAACATTCAACTGGCTAATAAGGTAACTCAAGTCTTATAATCAAAACAACTGAAATATCAAGACTAATGAACTAATAACTACCTGTCTATGAAGCCTCTAATACTAAAAGGTATGTTAGGAAAAGACCCCTTATAATCCTAACAACTGAAATGATAAAGCAATAATAAAGGGATCCTTCGGAAAGCAAAGAGGCTCACTAAATGACTCTGAAATACTCAACCGAATCAACGAAGCACTAGATAATGATCCTGGTTACCTTTATATGCATCATAAAAGATGCAGGTCAAATGGTGTCAATACATGGAATATACGAGCATGTGAGGGGACAACTAAACAACACATAGGCTTGAACTTGAATCTTAAAGAAACACTTACCTAAGCTTTACTCAACTCATGGATACTCAGCTTAATGCAGAAATAAACAACAATAAGGATGCAGTTTATATAAAGCATTTAAAACAGTAGATAACATCTCAAAGTATTGGAAAATACAATAATATCTCAATTGTATATACAAATACAAAATAAACTCTGTTTGTGAGATTCTCTAATCGACAACCATCACTATGAGCTATGTGATGATACAATGTCTCGCCCACGCTGCCAGAACTTTCATATAACTTTTCGAGATATATAACGTCTCAACTAAGTGGATCCACTAATCTATGCTAAAAATATTAAGGAATCATCTAAAAAGTATGACCCTTTCTACCCACGTTGGCTACATGGTTTATTGAGACTTTAGTTATTATGAACTCATCCTCATATCGATGCTCAATACTACTCCCAAAATATACTCAGCTCATATATTGAAAAACATAACTCTTTCTCTGTGGTTTTAGGTTGTTACTCAAAATCTATCTCTTAAAAGAGATTGAACTCAAAACTACTCATGAAAACTCATTTGGAAATCGCTGTTTCCTCTCATCTTAAATGTGAAAATATTTACTCTTTGGGAATACATAGCCCCCATATAACATTTTAAAGAAATGTACTCGGCTCTACTCTTCCTAAATCTCAATGCTTAAGTCTTACAACAAGTATAAAGATTTGTAAAAGACTTCTTAAAATGACTCGAAGAACCCTCAAAGCTTGACTCTTAACTCTACCTTGCATTTGAATTATGAATTCAAGGTTGTGATTTGTGATAGAAAGGATATCGTAATGATTAGGAGTATTTTTAGATAGTTAAATAGGAGAAACGATCAAGAAATAACTGTCTGATAACAAGTACGCGACACAGAGATACATTTTAATATTTGATCGCGAAAAAATTTTTGAGGTTATGGGATCCGCGACGCGGAGAAATATTATGTGCATTCCAAGGGCACGTACGCGACACGGAGTGGACTGCCAGATTCACCCAACTTTTTCCTTCTTCATTTTCTAACCCCCAATTTCGCCTAAATTCGATTATTTTCTCAATTCCTCTTTAGATTCAGATACCCAGTATATGTACACAAGAATCTACTCATAAACGACTCTAAAATCGACACTATTTCATCAAGAACTCAACAATCCCATCCTCAAGAACGAAAGCCAATTTCAAGAACAAAATTCAAGATCATCAACTTCCAACTTTTTAGAATGAATTTCGCTGAAATAAACATGATTGGCGCGTGGGTGAATGAACCCAACGCTATGAAAATCTCACATGCCTCTTTAGGGATCAACCCTTGGCGAAATCCACCACGAAATCTTAAGATCTTGACGAAACCTTGATCCTTTCTCCTCTTTTCTCCTCTTTCTCTTCTCTCAAAGTCCTAGCGTGATTTTGTAATGCGTGACTTGACGTATCCGGGCGCTTCATCCAATACTAAGCGTCCACGGTCGTTCAATAGTAATATAACCCAACTAGTGAGTTGGGGTCGAGCCCCAAGGGAGCGGTTTTTAATCTAGAATTAAGAGAAAAGCAAGAAAGTCTTCAAGTCAATTATAGTTATAAACCTTTACGAAGAAAAACATATCAAATTAAAGGGTGACACAAGTGTCAATTATCGAAGGGGGTTTTGTAATCAATTATCAATTAAAATGACAACTAAAAACAAAAATGCAAATATGGAAACGGGATTCTTCGGATGTGATAGGAATATGGGCTAAAATAAGCAACCGGGTAAATGCTATTGATAGTAAATCGTTGTAAATTGGTAACGAAGCTAGACTTTAGTGGGGGTAAATTTTCTCTCGAACAATTTACCCTGAATCAAATTGGTATCTCTCGAACACCAATAAGTGGCAATGAAGCACAACTTTCGCCTTAGTCCATTCACTCTCTCGAGCTAAATGTGTGGGTAAGGGTTTAGAATTCACTCTCTCGATCTGAACCCACGACAACCCAATAACCACATATATTCAATTCAGTAGTTTTGGTTTTGAAACCTCTCTCTCGAATAAGTCAAAAACATGAAGATAAAATTGTATTTGCAAATACAACCCTATTAAATTCAAACACAACTACTGAACAAAATCACCTTTAAACAGCAAATTAACTATCTATCAGCAATACCTAGCAGTAAATTCAACCCATATTCACATATTCACACCCCAAGGATTGGAGTTTTAGCTATACATAGTAAAGAGATAGAAATCTATACCGAAAAGTGTTTCCATCAAATGGGTATGATAGATATTGTCTTTAATCACGTCTAAGATGAAGAATCTTCAATACCCACTTCCAATTGCTTAGAAATGGAAACCTTCAAATCTTCAAAGCTAAGGAACAAAGTCTCCAAAACTCTAAGTTCTAAAAACTGAAAATAATGTTTGATACTGATTGCATACAAAATCTCATACTAAGTCAAGAATTTAAACAAGTATTTATAGTTGTCAAAAAAATATGCTGCGAAGGACAACTGGGCGCAGTTAGTCAGGATCGCCGATCCACTCAGTGATCCGCCCTTTGGTTTGGTTCATCGCCTTTCTACATTGGCCTTCGGCAAATTTAAGTTCTGTAACGTTGGGCGATGGAGTACTGCATTACGGTATCGTTCAGCGACTCGCCGACTGCTCCTTTATCTCACCGATTATATTTTCTCCTTCAGAGCTTGGCACACTGGAACATTAGGCGAAACCATAACCATTCGGTGACTTGCCTAATGGTTTAGGTGATCCTCAGGCCGTCTTTTATTCGTTCTTTTCAGCTGCCTTATTCCTTTTTGCCCAATAGTGTCCATGCTTAGTCTCCAACTCCAAATACCTGAAACTCAAGGATTTTCATCAGTTGTTGAGACAAAATATGCATTTGAGGACACTAAATCCATCAAAATAATGCCCTAAAAGAGTCCAAATCGTGGACTCATCAACACCCCCAACTTAAACTTTTGCTTGTCCTCAAGTAAAATTCAAGTTCAGCAGTTCAAAAAGGATGTCTCAAACAGTGCTACACAAGACTCAATCATGAATGCACACAAAAAGACTCAACTTACTCGTGCAAGGATCAATTGTGCACTCAAAGATTCAAATTGTGACTCACCATTACCAATTAATCTCAAGCTCACTATACTTGCCTCAATGCAAGTTCAAGCTCAACAAAGGTATTCAAATGTCCTCACATAAAGAATGATTCCATATTCACTCAATGGTTAAATCATTTAAAGTTTCGGAATCAAGATCAACACTCACACTCACAAAGATAAACACAATGCATGATTTCACCCATATATTTGCCCTTATTTTCCAATTGACTTTCTCTTTAGCTCATTCAAGATCAAAAAGGTATTTTCAAGGCTTGTAATAGGGCTGAGTGTAATGGTATGGTCATTTAGGCTTATAGGTTGAAATCCTTATGAAATGTGATGTGAACAACACCTTCTTTCCTTCTCTTTATCATTTTCATTCAAGCTCAAAAGTCACCTTTTATTCATCTTCTATAGGCACAACTTTTTATTTTTCAATCTCTTCTTCTTTTTCTCTCTTTTTTTTTTAGATGGAGGGGTTCCATTTTTCTCAAAACATGGGCAAAAGGGATTTCCTTGCATTTTCTTTATTTACCTTTTCTTTTCACCACACCCCCAACTTAGGATTTTGGCCTAAGTTGGCTATTCACACAAACTACAAGTCATGAGGATTATGGGTAATGGATCGATAAAAGGTCACAATGTTATCAAGTTTCTTCCAAGGAAAGGTTAAGGCTCAAAGGGTGCTCAAAAGAAGTTCACACACTTACAAGGTAAGCCACAAAAGAGGTATAATATCAAATTGGTTCACACTCTTTCAAGTTGCCTAAGATCATCTCAAGAACTTGCATGAATTAGTCAACCGGATCAACGGGGTAAATTCTAGGTGTCATCACACTTGGTTCACGGTAAGCTCATCACACAAGGCATTGACACCAATGTCATACAAGACTTCACACTTACGCTAGTGTGCAATGTTTATCACAAGAGACTCAGTTCGATTTTTGGCTAGTCACAACAAGATGCAAAGATTTCACATATTTTCTATGCAACTTCGATTGGTCTCGCCGTAGCCGCACATTCATTTTGGTTCGATTATGAGCACTATTCGAGTCATCGGTATTGATCAAAATCGGTACTCAAATTTCCAAGAGAATAGCCACATTCAACACAGACAAGAGGTGGCAAATTTTTTTTGGAAAGGTCAAAAATCGTTTACAATTAAAACAAGGAGCCACAAGCTCAATCATCCACAAAAGCAGTGTAAAAACACATTTTTTAGCGCAAAGCCCTAATATAAACAAAATAAGAATTACGAATGTCACACAAAAGGTGGGCCTCTACACCCCCTCCCCCCCACAAATAAAAGAATTTGTCCTCAAATGCAAACAAGCTAATAATATCCAAAAATCAAAAGAAAAAAAGACAGAGAGGGAGGTAAAGAAGGGATCATATCTACACAGTCGCTTCATCTGTCTGGGCATCAGTGCCCGGTGAATCAGTCTGGTCTCGAGCATCAGTGCCCGGAGTTACCTCAGAAGGAACAGTAGTGCCAGATCCACCAGAAGTTTCCATAGGTGTATCTGCCAGAAAGGTCCGCACAGCTGCATAGACTCCCAAGGCCCATGAAGGAATAGAGAGGTCTCTAGGAGTAGTCTTTCTGTCAAAATTTGACCTCTTGCCTTTTCCTTTATCTCTAGGTGAAGGTTTTTGTCTTCCCGTCTTAGCGGGCTTTGATCTCCCTTCATTTATTTTGTAATTATGTGCCTTTGTCTCTCGGGGTGGCATGATTCTCCCAGCAACTTTTGGTTTAACCATCTGTGCAAAGCATCGAGAAAAGGTTAAGAAAATTGTCAAACAAAAGAACAGAAAATTAGTTGCGGACAGACTCGCCGAACTAGTCGGCGAGTCGCCGACTCGCTTTAGAGAGCTGGATCGGGCGCGCCGAAAGGATTGGTTCAAAAGTTTTGGCAGGTCGGCGATGGGAAAGGCTCTTTGGCGAATCGCCGACAATATTCGGCAAGCAAGGTTCAACTCGCCAAAAGTTACAATGCGAAAAGGTTTTAGGGGTGCAGACTAAGGGCGATCAAGAAGTCGTTTTGCGAGTCGCCTAGTTCTTTTGGTGACCTTAGGCTTCTCGCTGAAGGTTACAGAATCTAACAATACATAAAGCATAAAATTAAAGGTGAGATGGGGACATTAGGCGAACCGCCGAGTGGTTCAGCGAGCTCGACCCAGCTCGCCAAACGACCCAACATACCTATTTTCAACCCAACTTCTCGAATACAACCCCGCAACCCCCAAAAATAAAATCAAACCATGCACAACTCAAATTCAAACAAGACCCAAAACATACAAGCACTACCGCACATAATTTTAATCTATTTCAATGCACCAAGCTACGAGATTTCAACAATTAAAATACTACGGGCAAAATATTCAAATTAAAACTGGCATTTAAGCACTAATCCTATCATAGAGGCCCAGCACATGACAACACGGTAAAATCATTTGCACAAGAGTTGAAAATGTCAAAAACAAACTCGGGGATAGGAAAACCAACTTTTAATGTTGATTAAGTTAAGATTTAATTGCTAGGCGGCAATGTAATCCGAATTTCGAGCACAAATTGATGACTAAAACACTTAGAGAAAGCAACAATATAGAGAATAACGTGCAGGTGTGAGTTTGTGAAGCGTTAAAGAGAGGGAAAATGAAGGAGCTTGAGAAATATAACCTTTTGTCCTTAGAAATCGTCTAGTTTTCGCCCATTCGGTGACATTAGTCTTACTCGCCGATTCGCTCGGCGAAGCGCCGAGTAGACACCTACCTCGCTAAATTTTATAGGACTTCCAGTTGATGTGGAGACCCAAACGGCGGACTATATCGGGTCGCTGACTAGGTCGGCGACTCGGTCAATAATTTCCTAGTTTTCACCGAAAGTTACAGACTCCAAGTTAAATTTGTCTTGAGTACAATGGCGATCTGAGTCGGGGACACCGACCCTTTTGGCGATGCGCCGACTGGACTTTTTTCTCGCCAATTTCCCTCTTTCCAGACACTTTCCACACGTTAACCTGCACAACCAACACACCATTATTCTAAACAAAGAAAGGTAAACAAATAAGAAAACTTGGGTTGCCTCCCAAAAAATGCCTTAGTTGACATCGCGGCACAACACAAGTCCACCTTTAAACCTCATTATTGGGGTTATCCATAGTATCACTAGGCAAACCCCCTACTGTCTCGGGTTGAGATGAGAAGATATATGACCCATTTGGGTTTCCAACTGCTTGATTGACATTGAATAGGAGGTGACGGTCTGGCTAAGGGTAGACACATCTTCTTTCATTTATTTTAAAATTTTATCTGACCCTTCAACTTTGTTGAGGATATGAGAGAGCATATCGTCATACCTACCACCTTCCGATTTCTTTGGCTTTTGGTGCTCATGGGGAGGTACATATTTATCCTTTTCCCCATCCTTCCAATTTGGATTACGGTCCCTCCTTTCACGATCTCGATCTCTCCAACCTTCATCCCTAGCCCAACCTTGGTTACCACCCTGGCTCAGGTAGTTTGAACGGTAGCCACTACCTTGGTTGGCTAGGAAATTTACCTCTTTATCATACAAGGCTTCAAACTTGGACTCATCTGGATTAGAACACCCGACACCCATGGCATTGACACTCCAAGCACCAGCTCCCATGACATTTTAAAACAAAATATCAAGATGTGTCATGATATTAGCCATGTTTTGGTCCCTCTCTTGGTCTTTCTGTATCTGTTCCTTAGTCAGCTTGAACGTGAGAGGGGAGACCTAGTCTTCATGGGTATACCACGCCCTGTTTATGGTAGTCATGCCATCCAAGAGCTGAGTTGCTATCACATAAGGTTGTTGCATCAAACCTCCAAGAGAAAGTTGGTCAACAACACCCTTATTTAACGAGTCCAGACTCCGGTAAAAAAACTGCAGCAACATATTATCAGGCAAGCCATGGGTTGGGCATTAAAGAACCAACTTCTTGAATCGCAGCCAAGTTTCATGTATTGTCTCACCTTATAGATGCTTAAAGCTCTGATTGCTATCCCGAAGAGTCATCATCTTCGAAGGAGGGAAATATCTCACTTGAAATGCGATAACCAACTCCTCCCACGAAGTGATTGATTCACATGGCAATTCAGCCAGCCACTTTTACGCCTCTCCCATCAAAGAGAATAGGAACAACCTTAACCAGAGCGACTCTTGGGAGATGTTCTTGAATGACAACGGTCCACATACATCCACGAAGTTTCTAATATGATCATGAGGGTCTTCATGAACCAAACCACTCAAAAGCCCCTTTAGTTGCAAGAGTTGCAATATAGTACTCGTGATGTGAAATATCGCATTCCCTTCGGTCGGAGGCCAGAGAATGGTACCAATACCACCCATGAGATGGAGGTCATTAGCATGAGGCTCGTTGACGTCATTGAGGTTTCTGATGTTGTCTTGATGGCCTACTTTGCTGCCATTGCTGCCGTTTATGCTCATATTTCCTGTTTTCATTACAAACAAGCAAAACAAAACTGAAAATAAAGTAAGTAGAACTATAATTAACAAGAGCAAAATTCAACTTAACTAAAAATTCTCAATTAACACCACTCCCCGGCAGCGGCACCATTTTCACTTGACGTATCCAGGCGCTTCATCCAATACTAAGCGTCCACGGTCATTCAATAGTAATATAACCCAACTAGTGAGTTGGGGTCGAGTCCCAAGGTAGTGGATTGTAATCGAGAATTCAGAGAAAAGCAAGAAACTGTTCAAGTCAATTATAGCTATAAACTTTTACGAAGAAAAATATATCAAAATAAAGGGTGACACAAGTGTCAATAATCGAAGGGGTTTTTGTAATCAATTATCAATTAAAATAACAACTAAAACAAGAAAATGCAAATATGAAGACGGGATTCTTAGGATGTGATAGGAATATGGGCTAAAATAAACAACCGGGTTACTGTTATTGATAGTAAGTCGTTGAAAATTGGTAACTAAGCTAGACTTTAGTGGGGGTAAATTTTCTCTCGAAAAATTTACCCCGAATTAAATCGGTTTCTCTCGAACATCGATAAGCGGCAATGAAACACAACCTTTGCCTTAGTCAATTCACTTTATCTAGCTGAATGTGTGGGAGAGGGTTTAGGATTCACTCTCTCAAGCTGAACCAACGACAACCCAATAACCACAGACTATCGATTCAGTAGTTTTGATTTTAAAACCTCTCTGTCGAGCAAGTAAAAAACATGAAGATAAATTTTATTTGCAACTACAACCCCAGTAAATTCAAACATAACTACTGAACGAAATCACCTTTAAACGGCAAATTAACTATCTATCAGCAATACCCAGTAGTAAATTCAACCCATATTCACACCCCAAGAATTGGAGTTTTAGCTAGACATTGGAAAGAGATAGAAATCGATACCGAAAAGTGTTTCCCTCAAATGGGTACGATAGATATTGTATTTACGCATGTCTAAGATGAAGAATCTTTAATACCCACTTCCAATTGCTTAAAAATGGAAACCTTCAAATCTTCAAAGCTAAGGAACAAAGTCTCCAAAACTCCAAGTTATAAAAATTGAAAATAATGTTTGATATTGATTGCATACAAAATCTGATACTAAACTAAGAATTTAAACAAGTATTTATAGTTGTCAAAAAAATGTGTTGCGAAGGTCCACTCGGCGCAGTTAGTCGGGATCTCCGATCCACTCGGCGATCCACATTTTGGTCTGGTTCATCGCCTTTCTACATTGGCCTTCAGCAAATTCAAATTATGTAATGTTGGACGATGGAGTACTGCATTGCGGAATCGTTCAGCGACTCGCCGACTGCTCCTTTATCTTGCTGATTCGATTCTCTCCTTCAAAGCTTGGCACACTGGAACATTAGGCAAGACCATAGTCATTCAATGACTCGCCTAATGGTTTAGGCGATCCTCTGGCCATCTTTTCATCGTTCTTTTCAGCTGCCTTGTTCCTTTCTACCCAATAGTGTTCATGCTTAGTCTCTAACTACAAATACCTGAAACTCAAGGATTTTTCATCAGTTGTTGAGACAAAATATGCATTTGAGGACACTAAATTTATCAAAATAAAGCCCTGAAAGAGTCCAAATCGTGGACTTATCAATGCGTAAACTGATCTAACTCAGTTTAGACCCAAAATAAATTTCTAAAAATGAAATAAATTAATTGGGTAATGAAAATACCAAAATACCACTAAAAATCTCGTTGACTTTCCTTATCCAGACAATCCAACTTCAAATGGGCATATCCCTCTCATACGAGCTCGAAAATAAGCAAACTCGGTGGCGTGGAAAAGATAATTCAAAGTCCTTTCATTTGATATCTCATATCCCACCTAACTCATCTTGTACTGAAAGTTATGGTCATTTGAAGTTGACCCCAAACCCGTACTTAACATAACTTTGCCAAATTTCAGATTTTCATTCTTTCTAAAAATGGTTCTTTCTAATTCTAGCTCTTTCACATAGTGGGGTGTTACAAGTAACCACTTAAGCACGTTTAATTTTGTTTAGAATTTTCACTTCAAATTTTGTTGTTTAGAATTTCGTTTTGGGTAATTATGTTTTTGTTGAGCTAGAGAAGAATAAGTTCCTTAACAATGCTTGTTAAACTTCGTCATTTATGAGATGAACTGCTAGATTTGATGGAAATCAATATGAAAGTCAACAAAAGAACACAATATCAACTACTTGTATTAATGAAATAAAATGTGATTACAACAGGATAAGAAAATATATAATCCTACTTATGATATAATATAGCCTATCTATTTAACTTGGATCCAACCGACTTAAAAATCTAGCTAACTAATATCCTCACAGTTAACTATATTCACAAGTATGTCATTGACTTCTACATTATCATTTAACTTGTCCCCCTTCAAGCTTGGTGTTGGGGAAACATCATTCTTGACATACTTCATCATTCTACAAGTTGCCTCTAAATGAGACTTCCTTAAAGTTTGCATGAACTAACTTCTTGTTAATTTTTTATTATGTTCTAATAATGCCAATACAAGTTTAGATCTTGTTAGGTCTAGCTCAGCTATAAGATCTAAATCATACTTTACTTGGACAATAGAATCCACATCTAAGATTTATACACTTCAATGCCCAAAAAATATTTCAAAGGGCCAAGGTCCTAGATCTCGAAGGCTTTGAAAGGTATATTCTTGGCCTCTTGAACCAAGCTCTCATCATCATAATTAATTCATATGTAATTAGGAGGTCATCTACATAGACAATTATGATAACATTTCTGCCTTGTATTCTTAGTGTGAACAAGGAATGATCATGATGAATTTAAAATAAAATCAATTGATAAAAGAGCATTAGTGAACTTAAATTTCAGTATCTTAATGCTTGTTGAAGACCATAAAGAGATTTGAGGATCCTGCCACACATATTTCCTCATTGGCTACCAAATTCAGGATGAAATAACATGTAACCTTCCTCCTCAATATCTCATTGAAAAAAGCTTTGTAAATATTCCTCAGATATAAACTCCAGTTATACATAGCAACCAAGGCAATGACAATCCTGATTGTCACTGGATATAAGGTGTATTTATGCATTCAATCATCATATTTTACCTATATTTACTAAGTTTTGACTATAAACTTATGAATATTCATGTGTTTTATATGTAATTATTGTGATGAATTAATAGATGATTAAATTGATTTCAGGTAAAAAAAATAGCAAGAAATGGCCGAAAAGATGGATTCAAATGTAAAGCAAAGTGTCCCTAACGAAGATGCAACCAAAGATAATGTGAAAGTAGAGTACACAACAAAGGGTGCTTGCCTTGAGATGGTCCCCATTCCACACCAATTGAGAAGTTATATTTTGAAACCAAGTTTGTAAGATAATGGATTTGCGGGGGGTCGGGGATTATGGGGGGCGCACTGGAGGATTCACTAGATCAGGATTTCAACCCTACTATTATATATGTTATTAGGACAATGCTTTTTTAGGTTACACATTATTCGTAGAAGTTAGTGACTACTCATAGCATAGAAAATATATCATTCATAGTTTCATAGGGTTAATTATTGCTTTCTTAGAAAATTAAATCGGAATAATTAGTATATTATTGCAAGAGTTGCATTAATCAAAGGTTTTATTTACTTTGTTTTACATTTATGTTTATTAGTCGTTTAAATTCCTTTCATTATTATTTGCATCTAGTTATGAGTAGTTAAACTCATAATTAGCAATATAGAACTTAGAGTAGGGATGATGATAATAGATTGTTTACATTAAAATCTTCTCATGAAGAGGTAATCATTTTGTATTAAGGTTCTTTTATAAAGATTATCTTTTTAATGGTTGCAAACATTAAGAACTCGGTTATATTTGATTTCCTTGAAAAAAAGTTCAGATTGGAAAACGAATCATTAACATGTATTGGAACTCCAGCCTCCATCTAATATCTTGATCTAGAGAGAGTATAGCTAACCCGAGGCATATGATGCATGAACAAATTAATTCAACACCCAAATATCGACAAACACTTAGGGTGATATTCTCTTATTTGGGTTAAGAGGCCTAACGAGACTTGTAGAGTCATCCTTTTTATGCAATGAAGTTTCTCCCAATTGTACACACAAGTGTACGTGGTCGCGCAAGTAATATAGTGGCTCTTAAAAGAACCAAATTATCGAACTCAAAGGACTTGTCAATTAACTATTTACTAAATTGTACTAGTCTAATTATTTATTTAAGAGTGTCAAAAGTGTTTGATTTTTTATGTATAAAGAAAAGAATGCAGAAATTACATAATAAGATTACTACAAAGGTTGGAAAATTCCAAGGCTGCAACATGCATATGGTTTCATGTATCACATCTCATGCATGAATTAACTACGGTTATCAAATTACTGATTTACAAGGTTGATTATATGATCATGGTATCCCGGCCTCTAATGGCCTACTCCAATTAATTGTCTAACTACATCGTTGAGCGGGGATAGGCAGTCCTAATTTGCGAATATTTATATTTTATCCTGTTTTGTAACCAAGCTAGGTGTTCATCCGGGCATCACTCTTAAACACAAATCAACTCAATTTAACGGAAGATCAAGCTTTATGTATCCTTTGGTCTATCTACCTTAGCGTCTCTCGAGTTTAACAGTAGACAATATAATTATCTCTATGGTGATCAAGCATGAAATATTGAAACAAGAATACAAAAGTAATTTAAGCAATAACCAATATTAATTCAAAACAATCGATGTTCGACAATTACCCATAGCCACAGCCCTAGAACAAGGGCTACTAATGTCTAAGAGGAGAAGAAGAAGAAGAAGAAGAAGAAGAGAGCCCTAAAAAGTATTGACAAATTTATACTTGATGCCCTATGATTGATCTCCCCTTAATAATTATTTTCATAGACTATTTATAGACGTAGAAACCCTAAATAAAATAATTGAGTCCAAAATAAATTGGGAATTCAAAACCCAAACAAAATTGAATTTTGTTTGAACCGTGCTTTGTCCGCCGCCTTCAAGAAATTGTGCGCAACTCCTTGTTTCATATTGTGACACATGGAAGGTTGCAGGTAATTTCCTTAATTTTATTTGTTTGCCGCATTTTTTTCATCACATCTTTTAAAGAGGGCTTTTTAAGCATTTTGTAGCTATCATTGATTACCTTTTTACTCAACCATCTTTTTTTCTTCAAAATTAACAATTAGAATAAGTCTATGCTATAATGCTTAAGGAAGCAAGGTGTAAAAACTAAGGATTCAACAAAAGAGTTAAGGGCAAAATATGGCTACCAATAAAAGGCTAATTGCTCAAAAGGGCTAACTTGTGATATAATATCTGAAAAGGCTAAAATTTACAAGACAAATCGAAGAAAGCTTATATCATCTCCTAAACAAAGAAACACTTTTTATTCCGTTTCAATAACATACAGTGCAAGTCTAGAATAAGATGCAAAATATGGAATAAGCAAATTCTCACCACACATGACACAAGTATCAATCAAGATGGATCAATTCCACTTCTAAGAGAGACATGATCATAACAAACTACATAATAAGATAAGCTATATACAAATTCACAACCATGAGCTTAGGTGTCAAAGAGTTTGCAATTTCCTTATCAATCGAGCATTCACAAGAAAGTACTACTCAAAAATTAGACCTAAATAGAAAGTCACACCACTCAAATGGGTCTTTTCTTTTCTCTCAAAAAAATTAAAAGAAAATTTATCCCTAAAAAATAAAAGACACTCGGTTCAAAGGGTCTATCCTCAGGAAAAGAACCAAAAACAAAAGTCAAGGAACCCATCCTTAAAAAGAAAGGACTCAATAGAACAGTAAAAACTAGGAATTCATTCCTCCACCCCACACTTAAAAAGATGCTATGTCCCCAAAGCATCAAATAAAAATTAAAACAAGGGTTAGGAAAACTCCCTGAGGCCTTTAAGCCTAGCTAGTATCATGTTCTCTTAATTTTCATCAAGGTTCGTACGCACTCCACACTTAAGCTCAGACGTGCTCCTTCGCATCAAATTTTTGGGTACTCAGACTTCCCCTAATCTGTAAAAATAAGACCAAAAGAAGAAAAAAAAGGACACTAATAAAATAAAAATAAAATAAAATAAGAAATTACACTACTAATTGGGTTGCCTCCAAATAAGCGCCAAATTTAACGTCGCGGCACGATGCAAGTAAGTTCACCACTTTTCTTTCCAATTTGAACTTATGAATTGTACCCCTAACTTTGCATCAATTTTTCTGCTTCTTTTTAGGGGAGGTGGTATAAAGATAAAGGAACCAAGTAATAAATGTCGCATCTTACAATACTTGGCCCTTATGTGAGGAATGTCATTTTGTCTACGAGGACTAAAAATCTTTAGGATGTAGGAGCCTTGTTACTCATCTATACACACATCCATTAGTTCAGATGATAGAGAAAAGTGTTTTGAATGAGATTCAAGTTGCCTTAACTCCAAAGCAGCATTATTTACAACATTCTCACTTTTGTACTCTTTCTCAAACATGGCATCTTCAAGAAAAGTATGATTACATTGTATCTCCTCTCGTTTTAAATCCTCAATTTGACTTCTAAGTACCTTTTTAGTCTCACAAAACTAATAATTGGATTGTTGACCATCAAATACAGCAACCTTTGCACTCAATTCATTGCATAAGTTATGAGTATGCAAGAAAAGCATATCAACATCTTCAATGTGCTTTATTTTTCAATCTATAAGGTGTAACAATACATATATGATTCTCCTATGGCGCTCTTCTTTTTTCTCTATTAATTGCCTGCAAGAATCCATACTATCAAAGGATAAAGGATTATTAGCATCATCATGAGAGAGTTTTGGAGTAGGGTAGCAACACACGGTATAACCGACCACAAACTATTACAAAATTTACAGGATAGAGGTGGTGCACACAATTGTCCCTCGAGAATATAATGACATTATTACCAAAAGTGAGCTTCTGCAACATCTCGCTATTTGAAAGAACTAGAAACAGTTAGAATTGGAAAGAGTCATTTTAGGAAAGAATGAAAAATCTGAAAATTTGTTAAGTTAAGCTAAGTTGAGTTTTTGGGTCAACTTTAAACGACCATAACTCCTAACTCAGGATGAGTTAGGTGTGCTTCCAGATACCGTAGGAAATATCTTGGAATTATCTTTCGAACGCCACTGAGTTTCCACAATTTCGAGTTCCTATGAGTGAGATATTCCCATTTAAAGTAGGGCTGTTTAAATAAGGAAAGTTTAATCCGAATTTTAGAAGGGTAGTTAGATCTTTTCCATACCCTATTATTTTAATTTCATTTTTTGGTAATTAGTATTTAGGGTCTAAACTGAACTTGGTCAATTTACGCTTTTGAAAAGGAGTTAGGGTTTTGAGTGAAGAGAAAAAAAGATGAGAAGCAAGGATTCGTCGTCTTCGTAAGGAATTGATTGCAAATTTCATCAAGGATTTGATCCTACGAGGTATGTGAGACTTTTATAACATTGGTTTCGTTCATCCACGTGCCAAACATGATTATTTCAGTGTGAATTCGTCCTAAAGAGGTTGAAAGTGTTGATGTTCTTGAATTTACCTTTGTTCTTGAATTTAGGCTGAGATTGATGAGTTTTTAAGATTATTGCGTCGAATTATAGAGTTTTTTTTAGTTAGGTTCTTAGGTACATCTATTGGGTATCTGAATCTAAAGAAAATTTGAGAAAAATAACTAAGCTTAGGCGAATTGGGGATGGAAAACGAAAAAGGAAAAAGTCGGGCAAATCTGGGTACCAGGTCCGCGTCACAGACCTGTTCCTGAGGATGGGAAAATTCTTCCTCGCGGAGCGGAGTGGTCACGGACCATTCTGCCTCAAAATTTATTTCGCGACCAAATATTTAAATACATCTCCGTTTCGCGGACTAGTTTCCAGACAGTGATTTCCTGATTGTTTCTTATGTCTAACTATCTAAAAACACTCCTAAACATCATGAGATCCTTCCTATCACAAATCACAATCCTTGAATCCATAAATTCAAATTCAAGGAAAGTTAAGAGCCAAGTCTAGAGAATTCTTAAGTCATTTCTAAAGTCTTTTGCAAACGTTTTAACTTTGTTTTAAAACTTATGCTTTGAGTTGAGTAAAGAGTAAGAGTAAAATTCATTTCTTCAAAAATTATATAGGAACTAAGTATTTCCAATAGTTAAAATGTTTTTCACATTTAAGCAAGAAAGAAAACACACATTTCCAAGAGAGCTTTTAAGCTAAGTTTTGAGTAATTATCTCAAACCAAATAAAGAGTTTTGTTTTAAAAACATATGAGTTGAGTATATTTTGAGAGTAATATTGAGCACTGATATGCGGACGCGAGTTCATAAAAAATCAAGTCTCCATAAACCACGTAGCCATCATGCGTAGAAAGGATCATACTGTTTAGATGATTCCTTAATGCTTTTTAGCATAGACTAGTGGATCCAATTAGTTAAGGCATTCTATATGACGGCAAAATATAGGACAGTTTTAGCAGCGTGGGCAAGACGATGTATCATCACTTAGGCCCTAAGTTATGGTTGTTGGTTAGAGAAACTCCCATAATATTATATTACTTTACATGTAAACTAAGTAGTTATTGACTTTCTTTAACAAAATGAGTTGCTACTATTGTCTTAAATGCCTTGTATAATTACACCATTAATGTTGTTTTACTTTGCATTTGAGTTGAGTTATTCATGAGTTGAGTAAAGCCAAGGTAAGTGTTCATTTCAGATTATTTTCAAGCTTATGTCTTGTTTAGCATTCCCCTCACATACTCATACATTCAATGTACTGATGCCATTTGGCCTGCATCATTTTATGATGCAGACATAGGTAAGCAGGATCAACATCTAGCGTCTCGTTGATCCTGAGCACTCAGAGTTAGTTGATGAGCCTCCTTGCTTTCCGAAGGACGCCTTTATCATTTACTTTAGTATTTTAGTTATTAGAATGACCAGGGTCTTGTCCCGATATTCCTCCTTATTTTAGAGGCTTCATAGACAGTTAGTAGTTCAGTTATCTTTTTATTGTTATTTCTTATATTAAGACTTGAGTTGCCACTTTGGCCAAGTTGAATGTTTGACCTTTAAATGTTCTAAGTTATTTTATTAAGCATTTGAATAGAGATGTATTGAATCCTTGTATTAATGCTTTTAAGTCTTCAGTTGAGTAAGTAAGTCAAGCCAAGGGTTCACTTGGGGCCAGTAATGGTTCTCGAGTGCCAGTCCCACCTAGGGTGTAGACTCAGGGTGTGACAACCTTGGTATCAGTACACAGAGTTCAAGAGTCCTAGGGAGTCTATGAAACCGTGTCTGTAGAGTCCTAGTTATCGGTGTGAAGCGCGCCACATCTATAATTAGGAGGCTATAACACTTAGGAAATTATCTCACTTCTTTCATACCCATTTCATGCGATAGAGTTCATCTTTATAAAGTCTCTTTCTAATTCATGTTTGCGCGTGTTTTTCAGTTAATCATGCCTCCACGAAGAGCTGTCTGAGGTCGTTTTGCTAGGAGGAACGTTGAGGAGCAAGGGGTACCTAATGCACCTGAAGTGCAACCCCAAGGAGAGGTCACGAATGTTGAGTTCATGGAAGCGATTCGAATGTTGAACCAAGTTGTGACTAACCAGGTTGGTAAACAAATAAGAGCAAGACAAGAAGTGGTTGATACTTCGAGGATCCGAAAGTTCTTAAGGATGAAATCTCCAAGTTTCACTGGTTCAAGCACTCTGAGGATCCAGAGAACTTTATCGAGGAGCTGCAAAAGGTATTTGAAGTTATGCACGTTGTCGATGCTGAGCGAGTAGAACTAGCTACATATCAACTGAAGAATGTTGCTAGGACTTTGTTTGACCAGTGAAAGAAGGGTAGAGATGAGGGAGCACCACTTGTGAGTTAGGCTTGTTTTGAGGAAGCCTTCTTGGGGCGCTTCTTTCCCCGAGAACTGAGAGAGGCCAAGGTACGAGAATTTCTCACCCTTAAGCAGGATTCACTAAGTATTCATGAGTACAACTTGAAGTTCACCCAACTTTCCCGATATGCTCCGGATATGGTTGCGGATATGAGAACCAGGATGAGTCTTTTTGTTGCTGGGTTATCCCATCTGTCAAGTAAAGAGGGAAAGGCAGCCATGCTAATTGGGGACATGGATATAGCAAGGTTGATAGTCTATGTGCAGCAGGTTGAGAAAGACAAGCTAAGGGATAGGGAGGAGTTTAGAAACAAGAAAGCGAAGACAAGGAATGAGTCTGGGCAGTAAAGAAATAATGTGAACCGGGCTTATTTCCAACAATAGCAAAAAGTACATGCTTCATCATTTGCTAGTGCACCTGCACCCAGAAACAAAAGGTGAGTACAATGGTCAGAATTCATAGAACTTCAGAGCTAGACCTGCACAGTCTCATGATAGTGTGGCACAAAGAGGTGACTGGGCTCCTACGTGTGCTAAGTGTGGAAGGACTCACCAAGGACAGTGTCGCGATGGCTTCACAGGTTGTTTCAAGTGTGGACAAGAGGGTCACTTCATGAAAGAGTGCCCTAAGAACCGGCAAGGTAATGGAAATCAGGGCAATAGAGCCCAATCTTTATCAGTTGCTCCACCAGATAGGGCTGCACCTAGAGGATCTACTTTCATACTGGCGAAGGAGCAAACCACCTTTATGCGATCACTAGTCCTCAAGAGCAAGAGAATTCTCCAGATGTTGTCACTGGTATGATCAAAGTCTTTACTCTTGATGTATATGCATTGCTAGACCCGCGAACAAGTTCATCTTTTATGACTCCTTATGTTGCAAATATTTTGATGTTCTTCTTGAGCAACTTTGTGAACGTTTTCGTGTTTCCACACCTGTTGGGGAGTCTATTCTAGTTGAGCGAGTATATCGTGATTGTGTCATCTCCATCAATAACAAGAACACCATGGCTGATTTAGTTGAGTTAGACATAATAGATTTCGATGTCATTCTTGGTATGGACTGGCTTCATGCCAGTTATGCCTCTATTGATTGTAGAACTCGAGTTGTTAGGTTCCAAATTCCTAATGATCTAGTTATAGAGTGGAGTAGCAGTTCAGCAGTGCCTAAGGGTCATTTTATTTTGTACCTTAAGGTGAGAAAGTTAGTTTCCAAGGGGTGTGTCTATCACTTAGTCCGAGTTAATGACTCTAGTGTTGAGATACCTCATATTCAGTCAGTTTCAGTAGTAAAAGAGTTTCCAGAAGTCTTTCCTGATGATCTTCCCGGAGTCCCTCCTAAGAGAGAAATAGACTTTGGTATAGACATTCTTCCAGATACTCAACCTATATCTATTCCGCCATATAGAATGGCTCCAACAGAGTTGAAAGATCTCCTTGATTATCTGACCAAGTGTCTCACCTTGGGGCGCTCCGGTCTTGTTTGTGAGGAAGAAAGATGGTTCCCTTAGGATGTGTATAGATTACCACCAATTGAACAAGGTTACCATCAATAATAAGTATCCTCTTCCAAGAATTGATGATCTTTTCTATCAGCTTCAGGGTGCTACATGTTTCTCTAAGATAGACCTCAGATCAGGCTACCATCAATAGAGGGTAAGGGAATGTGATCTTCCAAAGACAGCAGTCAAGACCCGTTATGGTCATTATGAGTTCCTAGTTATATCTTTTGGTTTGACCAATGCGCCTACAACATTCATGGACCTTAGGAATAGAGTATTCAAATCTTATTCAGATATGTTTGTAATCGTATTCATTGATGACATACTAATCTATTCAAGAAATGAAAAGATCATGCTAGTCATCTCAGAATAGTTCTCCAAACTCTAAAGGATAGAGAGTTGTATACCAAGTTCTCTAAGTGTGAATTTTGGCTTAAGTCTGTGGCATTCTTAGGCCACATTGTGTCGAGAGAGGGAATTAAAGTTAATACTCAGAAAATAGAGGCACTGCAAAATTGGCCTAGACCCACATCTCCAACTGATATTAGGAGTTTCTTGGGTTTAGCTGGCTATTATATAAGGTTCGTAGAGAGGTTCTCATCTATTTCATCGCCTTTGACCGAGTTAACTCAGAAAATAATGAAATTTCAATGGTCTAAAGCTTGTGAGAAAAGCTTTCAAGAATTGAAAAAGAGGTTGACTACTGCCCCAATATTGACCTTACCAGAAGGCACGCACGGCTTTGTTATTTATTGTGAACCGTCTAGAGTTGGTTTAGGTTGTGTGTTGATACAGAATGGTAAGGTTATAGCTTATGCCTCCAGACAATTGAAAGTTCATGAGAAGAACTACCCAACCCATGAACTAGAATTGGCTGTCGTAGTATTTGCTTTTAAAATATGGCTCCATTATCTTTATGGTGTTCATGTGGATGTGTTCACCGATCACAAAAGTCTTCAGTATGTGTTTATTCACGAAGAGCTTATTCTCAGATAAAGGTGGTGGTTAGAATTACACAAGGATTATGACAGGAGTATTATTTACCACCCAGGTAAGGCAAATATTGTTGATGATGCCTTGAGCAGGTTGTCTATAGGTAGTACAGCCCATTTTGAGGAAGATAAGAAGGAGCTAGCAAGAGATGTGCACAGACTTGCATGATTAGGAGTTCGACTAATGGATTCTATAGAAAGAGTATTGGTGATGAATTAGGCTGAATCATCGTTAGCGTCAGAAGTAAAAAAGAAGCAGGACCAAGACCCTATTTTGATTGAACCAAAGGAAAATGTTCATAAGCAAAAAGTATTGGCTTTTGAACAAGGGGGAGATGAAGTATTGAGGTATCAATATAGATTGTGCGTACCAAGGGTGGATGAACTCCAAGAGAGGATAATGAAGGAAGCTCATAGCTCCAGATATTTCATTCATCCGGGTTCCACAAAGATGTATCCTGACTTGATAGAGGTTTATTGGTGGAGTAGTATGAAGAAGGGCATTGCAGAATTTGTTGCTAAGTGTCAGAATTAGAGCATCAAAGGCCTGGTGGTATGATTCAGAATATAGAGATTCTATAATGGAAGTGAGAGATGATCAATAAGGACTTCATTACTAGGTTGCCACGGTCTCGCAGGCAAAATGATTCTATTTGGGTGATTGTTGATAGAATGACAAAATCAGCCCATTTTTTGCCGGTAAAGACTACCCATACAGCAGAGGACTATTCCAAGTTGTATCTTAAATAAGTAATTAGACTTCATGGAGTTCTGGACTCCATTATTTCAGACTGAGGTGTACAATTTACTGCACAGTTTTGGAAGTCATTCCAGAAAGGCTTGGGTTCAAAGGTGAACTTGAGTACTGATTTTCATCCTCAGACAAATGGTCAAGTAGAGCGCACTATTCAGACTTTAGAAGATATGTAGAGGGAATGTGTGATTGATTTCAAGGGGAATTGGGATGATCACCTACCTCTCATTGAGTTCGCTTACAACAATAGTTATCACTCTAGCATCCAGATGGCTCCTTATGAAGCTCTTTATGGGAGAAGAGGCATATCTCCTATTAGATGGTTTGAAGTTGGTGAAGCTAGGTTGATAGGACCAGACTTAGCTCATCAAGCTATGGATAAGGTGAAAGTTATTCAAGAGAGGTTAAAAACAGCGCAAGTCATCAAATATCCTACACTGATGTTAGGAGAAGGGAGTTAGAGTTTGAAGTAGATGATTAGGTATACTTGAAGGTTTCACCCATGAAGGGTGTCATGAGATTTGGTAAGAAGGGAAAACTTAGTCCCCGGTATATTGGTCCTTACAGAATACCCAAGAGGATTGGTAATATAGCGTATGAGTTAGAGCTACCACAAGAGTTAACAGAAGTTCATCCGGTATTTCATATTTCCATGTTGAAGAAGTGTATGGGAGATCCTTTACTTGTCTTACTAACCGAAGATATTGGTATCAAGGATAGCTTATCTTAAGAGAAGATTCATGTTCAGATTATAGATCGCCAAGTTTGCAAGTTGAGGACCAAGGAAGTAGCATCAGTCAAAGTTC
The DNA here is from genome assembly GCF_019186545.1 of Solanum stenotomum. Classification (NCBI taxonomy): domain Eukaryota; kingdom Viridiplantae; phylum Streptophyta; class Magnoliopsida; order Solanales; family Solanaceae; genus Solanum; species Solanum stenotomum. Next base: position 15,017,684 of record NC_064288.1, read on the forward strand.
TTTGGAGAAACCAGTTTGTTGAGGAAGCTACTTGGGAAGCTGGGGAATATATGAAGAAGATATATCCACATCTCTTTGAGCCCGAAGAAGTTCCAGATCAAGGTACTAGTTCTCTTCTTAATACTCTTTAAATTGATATGCTTAGTGTGTTTGATTTGCTTATTGGGTGGTTAAGCTAAATCTCAGATGTTACACCCTTAGCCTACTAAGAGTAATCTCATTCGAGGACGAATGTTCCCAAGGGGGAGATATTGTAATATCTCGCTATTTGAAAGAACTAGAAAGAGTTAGAATTGGAAAGAATCATTTTAGGAAAGAATGAAAAATCTGGAAATTTGTTAAGTTAAGGTAAGTTGAGTTTTTGGGTCAACTTAAAACGATCATAACTCCTAGATCAGGATGAGTTAAGTGTTCTTCCAAATACCGTAGGAAAGATCTTGGAATTATCTTTCCAACGCAGCCAAGTTTGCACGATTATGAGTTCGTATGAGTGAGATATGCCCATTTGAAGTTGGGTTGTTCAAAGAAGAAAAGTCTAATCCGGATTCTGAAAGGGTAGTTTGGTCTTTTCCATACCCTATTATTTTAATTTCGTTTTTTGGTAATTAGTTGGGGTCTAAACTGAACTTGGTCAATTTATGCTTTTGAAAAAGAGTTAGGGTTTTGAGAGAAGAGAAAAGAAGAGAAGAAAAGAGGAGAAGAAGCAAGGATTCGTCGTCTTTGTAAGAAATTAATTGCGGATTTCGTCAAGGATTTGATCCTACGAGGTTTGTGAGACTTTCATAATGTTGGGTTCAGTCACCCACGTGTCAAACATGATTATTTAAGCGTGAATTCGTCCTAAAGAGGTTGAAATTTTGATGTTCTTTATATGTGTTCTTGAATTTACCTTCGTTTTTGAATTTGGATTGATATTGATGAGTTTTTGAGATTATTGCGTCGAATTATAGAGGTTTTTTTAGTTAGGTTCTTAGGTATATCTACTGGGTATCTGAATCTAAAGAAAATTTGGGGGGGGGGGGGAACGAGTTTAGGTGAATTGGGGATGGAAAATGAAGACAAAAAAAGTCGGGCTAATCTGGGTACCAGGTCCGCGTCCTCAAGATGGAAAAATTCTTCCTCACATCGTGGAGCGATCACGGACCGTTCTGCCTAAAAATTTATGTCGCAACCAAATATTTAAATGCATCCCCGTGTCGCGGACTAGTTTCCAGATAATGATTTCTTGATTGTTTCTCATGTTTAACTATCTAAAAACACTCCTAAACATCATGAGATCCTTCCTATCACAAATCACAATCCTTGAATCCATAAATTCAAATTCAAGGAAAGTTAAGATCCAAGTCTAAAGAATTCTTGAGTCATTTCAAAAGTCTTTTGAGAACGTTTTAACTTTGTTTTAAAAATTAAGCTTTGAGTTGAGTAAAGAGTAAGAGGAAAGTTCATTTCTTCAAAGATTATACGGGAACTAAGTATTCCCAAGAGTTAAAATGTTTTTCACATATGAGAAAGAAAGGAAACACCAATTTCCAAGAGGGCTTTTAAGCTAAGTTTTGAGTAATTATCAGAAAGAGTTTTGTTTTAAAAACATATGAGCTGAGTATATTTTGAGAATAGTATTGAGCACTGATATTGGGACGCGAGTTCATAATAACTCAAGTCTCCATAAATCATGTAGTCATCATGGGTAGAAAGGATCATACTTTTTAGATGATTCCTTAGTGCTTTTTAGCATAGACTAGTGGATCCACTTAGTTAAAGCGTTCTATATAACGGCAAAGTATAGGATAGTTCTAGCAGCGTGGGCAAGACAATCTATCATCACTTAGGCTCATAGTGATGGTTGTCGGTTAGAGAAACTCCCACAGTATTATATTACTTTACATGTAAACTGAGTTGTTATTGCCTTTCTTTAACAAATTGAGTTGCTACTATTGTTTTAAATGCCTTGTATAATTGCACCATTATTGTTGTTTTACTTTGCATATGAGTTGAGTTATTCATGAGTTTAGTAAAGCCAAGGTAAGTGTTCATTTCAGATTCTTTTCAAGCTTATGTCTTGTTCAACATTCCCCTCGCATACTCGTACATTCACTGTACTGATGTCATTTGGCCTGCATTGTTTTATGATGTAGACACAGGTAATCAGGATCAACATCCAGCGCCTCGTTGATCCGGTTGAGCACTCAAAGTTAGTTGATGAGCCTCTTTGCTTTTCGGAGGACCTTTTTATCATTTGCTTTAATATTTTAGTTGTTAGGATGATCGGGGGTCTTGTCCCGACATCCCTCCGTGCTTTATAGGCTTCATAGACAGTTACTAGTTCAGTCGTTTTTACATTGTTATTTCTTATGTTAAGACTTGAGTTACCACTTTGGCCAAGTTGAATGTTTGACCTTTAAACGTTCTAAGTTATTTTATTAAACAATTGAGTAGAGATGCATTGAATCCTTGTATTAATGCTTTTAAGTCTTCCGTTGAGTAAGTAAGTCAGGCCAAAGGTTCACTTGGGGCCAATAATAGTTCTCAAGTGTCAGTCCCGCCCAGGATGTAGGCTCGGGGCATGACAACTTATTTGCAATAAGGACAAGGTTTTACTGCACATGAATAATCCTCATTCTCGTTCATCCTAAGAAAGTATTAATTAGTAGGAAAAATATGTATCAAAATAAATAAATAAACAAATAAATAAATAAATAAAGTATAACCTAGAAGAATAGTTAATTTCTAAGTCTCGGGCAGAGGCGCCAAAAATTATTGCTCCCAATTGTACATGCAAGTGTACATGATCGTACAAGTCATATAGTGGCTCTTAAAAGAACCGGATTATCGAACCCAAAGGACTTGTCAATTAACTATTTACTAAACTATACGAGTCTAATTATTTTCTTAAGAGCGCCAAAAGTGTTTGATTTTTTTATTTATAAAGAAAAGAATGCAGGAATTAAATAATAAGATTACTTACAATGGTTGAAAAATTCCAGGGTTGCAGCATGCATAGAGTTTCATGTATCATATCTCATGCATGAATTAACTACGGTTATCAAATTACTAATTTACAGGATTGATTTTATGATCATGATCTCTCGACCTCTAATCGCCTACTCTAATTAGCTATTTATCTACATTGTTGAGCGGGGATGGGCAGTTCTAATTGGCGAGCATTTATATTTCATCATGTTTTGTAACCAAGCTAGGTGTTCGTCCGGGAGTCACTCATAACATAAATCAACTCAATTTAATGGAAGATCAAGCTTTTTGTATCATTTGGTCTATCTACCTTAGTGTCTCCCGAATTTAAGAGTATATAATATATTTATCTCTATGGTGATCAGGCATGAAATACTAAAACAAGAATACAAAAGTAATTTAAGTGATAACCAATATTAATTCAAAACAATTGATGTTCAACAATTACCCATGGTCACATCCCCAGAACAAGGGCCTTTAGCTACTAATGTCTAAGAAAACAAGAAAAAGAAGAAGAAGAATAAGAAAGAACCCTAAAAAGTATTGACAACTTTATACTCGATGCCCTATGATTGATCTCTCCTTAATAATTATTTTCATAGACTATTTATAGAGGTAGAAACCCTAAATAAAATAATTAAGTCCAAAACAAATTGAAAAACCAAAACCCAAATGGAATTGAATTCCGTTTGAACCGTGCTCTGTCTGCTACCTTCAAGAATTTGTGCGCAACTCCTTGTTTCATATTGTGACACGTGGCAGATTGCAGGTAATTTTCTTAGTTTCCTTTCTTTGCCGCATTACTTTGAACATATATATATAAATACTCCCTCCGTCCACTATTGTCTGCCTTAATAATTACATAACTACTGGTTTCAAAAAGTACTGGTCATTTTAAAGTTACAAGACCACCTTAATCTGAAAAAAATTGTTTTTACGGTTTTCAAAAAGTACAACCCATTTTAAATTTACAAGAAAACTTTAAGTAATGCCCTTAGTTAAGTTAAGTAAATACTCTATAAATTACGTACAGTTTTTGAAGAGTCCTTAGATTAAGTACTATTTTTATAAACATAGACACCATGACTCAAGTTAAAATTTCAGCAGATATTAAAATTAACGATTCCATTAAAGTTGAAGATCCCGTGAAGATAGTTGAAGATCAAATGAAAAAAGTTGAACACTCAAAAGAAGGAGTTGGTGATGACTTCAACTTAAATGTTGTTGATGATGGATTGGACTTGAACAAGTTTCCATATGAAGGAGAAGAAGCATTTGAAAATGAAGAACTCCAACAAACATTCTGGACAATGTTAGAAATATTGTTTCCCAAATTTTATTAAGATTAGTTACTCTTCATTACTAATTGACTCAAGAAATAGAGACTTCAAGATGTGTTGGCTTTATAAATTTATGAAGTTGCTTTCTTAGTGTATGCTAAAATCATTTTCACTTTACATGTAGGTATTTTCATTAGATATTCAATTAGTGCAATGAAAATCAGAATATTGTCATTATTTTTGTGTTTGTCATTATCGCTTATGCATGCGACGAAAATCAGAATATTGCCATTCTTTGTATTACGTCTCAATTCGCAAACTACATTTTTCTTTTCATATTCATCAATCACTAATATTCAATCAACATTCTCATAAAAAAGCATGAATTCACTCCTCAATTATAAAGATCTAATTAATACTTTATCATCATTATCCAAAAACTTAGGAACTAATTTCTCCCTAAATGATCGAGTACTTAATATACCAATTCAGAACTACATTTCAATTGAGTAGAAAGTTGATCCTCTTTTTCTGACGTAGATTTCTTCATATGCGAAATTTTATACTTGTGAGAACCTCTTGTTTGCAAAATTTCTATCATGCATGATTGGAATGTTAGAAAAATACGATTCGACAGCACTGTAGAAAACTCTTCGTAAGCCTTCACAACGGCATTGATAAGTTCATCAATAGATTTTGGTGCCTCCTTATGTTGTAAGGACTGAATAGCACTAAAGAATCCAAGATCTAGAATATTTAGATCTGGAGAATTTGGAGGTTGGCACACCAAGTAGATATCGAATCCATCATTTGTAGCCGCTCGATGAAATTCTTCATCATCATAATTTATATGTGCTCTTGCATTATCCTGTTGATTAAAAATTGGTTGACATGAGTCATCTCTTGGCCATTTTTTCTTAATGGAAGTAACAACTTTTTCAATTAAATATGACCTTATAATATCTCTAGCTACCGAAGTTATTGGCATCATCTCTAGCGTGCATGTAGCTTTATTGACACTCGTTCTCTTAGCTAGCTCTTGTGTGACAAAAGGAAATATACCTATTTTTCGGAGAATAGTTCATTTTCTTTTGCATCAAACCTCGGCCGAGTTATGGCAGCTAAAAACATGATCTTTCCAATATAATTTTTGCTCTCGCAACTACGTAATGGTCATCTTCTTCTTGAAGTATATAGTAAGAATCGGACTTTTTAGTCATAAATAACCACTTCTCATCAATATGAACAATGGTGTGCATATCTATGAAAAATGGATCATGTGGTATGCTAGCAGGATCAATCATCGATAGACAAAATCGCAATCGAGATACTTTATTTTCTTCCGTTGAATGTGGTTTGATTGCATTCGAATGTTTTTGTATACCTCCATACTTTAAAAAGCTATGCAAAGTGGACTTCTTCATATTCAATGCACAAGCTAGAGATCGAATAGTCGTTCGTTTTTGAAAAGGAACCTCACGAAAACGAGTATCATCCAACTCAATTCTCTTATGACCAAAATTTTTAGTCATTCTATGAGCTACATCGGAACGTAACCTACATTCAGATTGTTTCCAAATACATTGTATTGTTCTCCATGAAACTGAAAAATGTGAAGCCACTATTTCCAGTGCTCTTTTTTTCAATTTTCCATCATCACTTTTTTTAGTAGCATTTCATATACCACTCGACGTTCAAGATTATTCAAATTTTTTGATTCACTTGATGCTTGATATATTGTTTCATTTTCATTTCCATCACCAATATCTTCATCTGTCTCCATTTAAAAAGAAAACAGAGACATGACAAGCATACAATAGTGAAAATTTAAAGTAAAAAATTAATGTAATAATTTAATAAGCTCATTGACAGTACTAATATTTGATCCTTCATGAGTGCTCGTATTTCTTCTTCCAGTGTCGTTGTATTGTTTTTTATATTTGGCTCAGTGTTTAAATCCAATAAGATTCGTTGAAAATGTTTCAACAATTACATCCGTTGAAATGTCATTCACATTATGAACCGAATCTATAGCGATATTGAGATCACGCAATTGTTGTCTAACACCATTATCATTATCAGGTTCAACGGACATATTTAAAACTATTTGAGATAATGAAATTTCATAACTTTATCAGATATTCATATTTTCAAATACCATGTACTCTTTTATAATGTTAATTTTGGTGGGAAATTTTAAGTTTTCATATTCTAAATTTGAAAGTTGAAAAAATTCATTCACGAAGAAAGCGGTAAAAAATTTCATTGGGTAGTGTAGAAAGTTTTAGTTCAATTGAAAAGTTATCTGGGTAGACTTTTGGTATTCTTTATACATATCAATCATGATATTTTGTGTACATTAATAGTTCATTAATGAAGACCAATTTTCATAATGATTAATGGTAGGGTTATATTAGTCAAATTGCACCTTATATTAAATTTTTCTTAAGGATTGTGCGTGATCTTATCCTGACAAACAATAGTGGACGGAGGGAGTATTAATATTATGTTATAATCTTTCCATTAAGTTGTTTGCTTGATTTCCTTCTTCAACCTTCCATCTTTAATTCGTTTTAGCTCCAAACTTCTTCAACTTTACACTAATTTACTCCTATAAATAAAATACACTATTAAGCACATTTCATAAAATTCATGCTAAAAAAAGGACAAATATAAATAATAAATATGAGACAAATAATGATAAAAAATATATATTTTTGGCCTCACATCAGAATGAGTTTATAGTAAATTACTTGTTTAAATTCAAATATGTACGAATTGTAACCCTAATTTGTATTGGAAAAAAGTCGACACAAGTATCGCCTTGGACCGCGCAATACGGACCCTATTTCCATGCATTGAGCCGTATGCACGATTGTCTCCAAACTTCACAAAGGTGAAAAATAAAAACACCCGCACGATTGGGTTTGTGGCATGCACCTCTGAGCCTCTTGATGGGCCTCGCACTGCGTCTAACGTGGATTCAGGTAAAATTTAGGTGACATTTCCGGATCAACCCGATCCTATACACTTATTTTAAAATCCCCCCCCCCCTATTATTTTCCCCATTTCCTCACTCTTGCGCCACTCTTCTTTCTATTTCTCTTGAAAGAATCATGAAGCACACCCCATTTTTAATCTTCTTATTATATTACTTCACTAAGATTCAAGGTAGGTTTTATATTGATTCATACTTAGTTATTTTGTTTTTTAAAAGTTAGTTTACTCATAACCATAGATTCATATTCATAGAATAGGCCTAATCGTAATTCATATTCATAAAATAGGAGTAGGCATGGGTTCATACAAAATCAATTAGAAATCGTGTAATTGAGTCAAATCATGCATAATAACATTGAATATAATCCATGAAATCACAATAAATTGAACCATGAAGATTTGACATAAAACCCTAAAAATTGGGTGAAAATCAATTGGAAAATTGAGTGTCCTTAGGAACCTAATCGATGAAAGAAATTCATTGGTCATGAAGGTCCCACATACCTTGGATAATCAAAGTCCTAGCAATGGAGGAAGAAATTTTGAAGCTTAATGAAACCCCAACTTTACCTTGAGAGTTCTTGAGAGAGAAGTGGAGATTAAAACTTTGGGGGATTTCGAGTTTTTGTTTTAGTGAATGAAAGGGAATGGGCTAAATTTGAAGAGTAAATTCATTTATGGGATAGTTATAGGGTCAAAACGACATAGTTTAGGGGTTAAATAGGTAGGAAAAGACCAAAAACACTCTTCATTAAAAACTGTCTGAAGACCCTACTGATTGGACCTATGGATCGTAGGAATTTCTACTGTCTGTCCTGATTGTCCGTAGAACCAACTACTGGAACCCAAAATTCTGAATAATTTATATGAGACCCTTCTATAGTCCATAGTATTTTCTACGGGTCGTAGACCCTCTCATAGGAACCCCTTTCTGAAATATTTCACCAAGTCTGAACCATTCTTACAAATACTTTCTACAACCCGTATAAACTTCTATGAATCGTGCAAACCATCCTTATGACCTGAGGTCTCAAAATAACAATCTTTGAATCACTTCTATGGGCACTTCCTATAGTCCATAAGAACTTCTATGACTCGTCTTGTTGAATCATAGATCATCATCTGGAACTTGACATTTCAAAATTTCAACCCATCACCTACGACTACCTTCCCGTGGCCATAAAATTTCCTATGGTCGATTGGTTGGCTTGTAGAACTTGAAATCTGTGCTAAAATGCAATATTTCCTTAGAATTTGTTCAGAACTCCGTGAATGCAAATGAACTGCACTACCTCACCAAAAACGACACTAACAAAAGCCTAAGTTTGGAGTGTGTATCAATGAATGAAAGAGGAATGGGCTTAAATGTCTATAGCACCATAAGCTTCAAAAAAATGCTTACTGATTCTATGTATTAAATAAGAAAAATAATGAATTGATGCTAGCTCATCTTGTGCACGTGCTCAATGTGTAGAAAAATGAGTGTTTGAATGAATGATTGAAGTTATAAATGGGAGAAACAAGGTGAAGACACATCAATAATGTGAGCGGTGTGCTCAAAGTGAGATCTGATTGTGTTAGGGAGGTTATTAAGTCACTTGGACCAAACTAAATCTTCCCCTTCGTGTCACGACCCAAACCCATCGGCCGTGTGGACACCTACTCTAACACCTCGATAGGAGAAGCCTTACCACTTAACTTTAAAAATGGGAAATGCAGAAATAAATTAGACATAAGAAAGTGCTTTAATAATAAAAATAGTCATGAAACACAAGATTAAGGATCATCCTTTTTACAACTAACTAAAACACCTTCCCTTGAAATTAGTCTAAATAGCTACTAATAAGATACAATGTGTAAAAGAAAATACGACACAACTCTCACCATAAAGAAAGAGGAGTACAAGATATCGAAGATTACCATCGTCTTAACCTATGAAACATTGTTGAATCCTGCAATCAGACCATGTCAAGTGACATATCAAGAGTAGTATCAGTATAACTAATATGTATTGGTAAGTATCATTCATCGATCCAACCCCACACATAATATCATGTAAATAACCAAAGAAACATACATCTTGAATATTGAATTTGAGTCCTTAACCACCATATCACCTTCAGCTGCCAACTTCACTCACCTTAGATCATAGCCTAACCCTTCTATCACATATTATTTTCCTCAAACACCAGACTACTAACATATGTAATTGATTATGTACCTATAGTACGATAAAAGTAAAGCAAGAAACATGTCTTGCCTGTAATAATTTTCACCATGACAATAATAATAATATAATTATTCCTTGAAGGAGATTTTCACAATACAGATGGTGTCATGGAATATTTTATAGTACGCAAAGTTAATTGTAAGCTCTTGAGAGTTATTGTGTTACTATCGAAGGAGTCCCATGGAGAGTTGGGCCTGCATAATATTGACCTTAGGAATAGAGCCCTCCTTTCCAACCTTGTCTGGATACTCCACACTAACCCTGGCAGCTTTTGGGGGAGAATCTCCATGAGTAAATACTCTAAACACATAGTGAATTGGAGCAATAAGCCTCTCTCTAGAACTTGGAAATGCATCATGGAAGGATGGAAGGACAGCCTTGGAGGTCTAGATGGGTGGTACACAAGGGGAATAGGGTTAACTTCTTCCACCACAACTGGATTCCCAACCAAGGGCCCATTAAGGACATCCTCCATGGCCCTCTCTGGGAGGGGGAGGACTTCCTTAAAGTCTGCGACGTCAATCTTAATGGGAACTGGAAATTCGATAACATTTCCTTCACTATCCCAAAGGATAAAAAATCCAACATCAATGTCATCCATATCCTTCCTGGGAACCCTAACGAGGACAATATTGTTTGGGGCCTAACTAACAATAGGGAATATACAACTAGCCGTGCGTACTCCCTAATTAGGGAGAATGCTAATGCCACTAGCCATCACTCCCTCGCTAATGGTAGTCCTAAGGTTTTTGGATGGATCTGAGCTATGCCTTGTTCGAATAAAATCAAAACTTTCATTTGGCTCATTCTGAGGATATTGATCACATATTCTTTAGTTGTACCAATGTCGTGACATTCTGGAACTCCATCAGTTCCAATAACACCTCCACCCAGAAATTCACCAAAGACTTCCGTTCTCACAAAGGGTGGCTGCAAAATTGAAAGCATATTAAAGGGAAGAGTTACAACCAACACTTTCAATAGGACAACATTTTTTCATTATGTCTGGGCTATTTGGCTTCAAAGACACCACAACCTCTTCAACAAGAAGAAAGATTGCATTAGCCACATGAATGTAATCAGTTAAGCAACTGAATACCTTTACATTGTTAGTAACCCAACCCCTACCAAAGCTAGGAAACAAATCATCCAAGTGATATGGGTTCCCCCAGCTCATGGAAGCTTCAAGTTGAACATTGATGGTGCTGTCAAAGACAACCCTGGTGATGGATGCCTAGGGGGTGTTATCAAAAACCATAAAGGAGACTGGATCATTGGCTTCATTAGTAAAGAGGCAAATACAACCCCTTTTCTGGTCGAGCTTAATGCCCTCAGACAAGGTCTAGCCATGGCTAGCTCCAACTACCTTGTCCCTCTTGAAATCAATCTTGACTCCCAGGAAGTAGTTACTATGTTTCATGAGGAGAATGCTCTCTATAACAAACTAATTTATGAATGTGAGTCGCTGATGGAAAAACTGAATGCAGCTCCGCCAATCCATGTTTACAGGGAGCAAAATAGGGTCGCAAATCTGCTAAGCAAGGAAGGCCTGAAGCGTGGATAGTTTGGGACACTCATTTTTTTATAGTTCCTCCTATGTATGCAAATAGTGTAGTTTGGAATGACATCTTAGGAAGTAATTATGTTGTAACTGGGCATACTTTGGCCGAGGAAAATACAATACCCGATGCTTGCAATGGGCCTTCTGTACACTAATTATTATACATATTAAATATCCTTTTGATAAAAAAAAAAAAAGGATATTGAAGTTGTGGTAAGTCTCAAAAAGAAACTTTTAAGTTTCAGAGGAGTTGAAAAGAAAAAAATATTATATTGAAACTATAAATTATGAGAAGATTTAATACCTTCAGATTACTACAATCAAAGCAGGTTATAAATATTTACCCGCCTTTTCCTCTTATTTGTTGTATAGAAACATGATCATGACAATGGAATCACATGCAAAAGTAAACTAGAAATTCACTGAAATAAAGATCAGTTCGCATGACGGTTGACCATTTCGGTTCAAATGTGATACAAAAATATTTGAGAATTCACGTGGCTATATATTGAAGAAATAATTCTTTAAGAATTGTTTTTGTATTGCTTGCTCTCAAAATAAAATAACTTTTGTGCCAACTAAGATTGTGATTGTATCCCCTAAAATTTTGAAACATAAAAAAGTGAATATGGACTCGTTCACCTGCCATGTGGATCACTTGCAATTAAATAATTTTTATAGTTACGTCAGTGGGAGGGTCACATGTGTTTTGCAATCACATTGTTTGAATCCAATACATTTGGTGAATGTCCATACAATGAATGTTATCTTATACCTGTACCAGCTCTTGGTAATTCATGTACCAATTAAATAAAGCCTTCAATTCATGTAATTGAGAAGAAACTTTGAAAACTATATATCGGTGATCATTCTCATATATATGATAAAGACAACTACAATACTTGAAGACTTTTAAATAAGATAATATCTACGTTCTACTCTCCATATCTCTTATCTTAATTTCTTGTTTATATTGCTCATATTTCATAACAATATTAAGTTATAAATTTGTCATCATCAAAAAGAGTAAAATTGTTGAGCTAAGTGTCATGAACTAGAGAGTTACAAGATAGGAAAAATTATGGGGTAGAGAGCAATGTGCTAGGACAATAATATAAAGTTTTGATGAATATGAAATTATTAGCAAAACGTGACAAACATATGCAAGAATCAGCTATCAAACATGTCCCAAATAAGAATTTGTAGTGATTATGACAAAGAATTACTTAAGAACTAGTTCCTTAACATACTTACTATAGGATATGTTATCAAGAGAACACTTGTGAGAAGTGAAAGAACTAAGTCCATCACAGTAGAGTGAAAGAAGAATGTTGATAGAGGCAAAGCTGATTCAAAATATTTCTTGAGGAATTAGAATTACCACTACTAAAATAAAACAAAAAACAAGAAAGAACATGTTAACGTTGTCGTATTTAAATACATTGAATTAGTTTTGAAAATAGAAGCAAAACAGTTGAGGCATCTCCAACCCTATCCTCTATTTTATTCTCCAAATATAGAGTTCTCTATTTTTTCAGACAACCAACTATAACCCAATTCTCTATTTCTCTCTTAAAAAAATCTTTTTCACTCTCCTCAATATTATATTATTATTTCTATTTCATTTTTATTTTCTAATTTCACAATAGAAATTATTCTTTCTTTTTTGCAAATAATTACCCTATAATCTATATAATCTTCGTGTAATATAAATTTTATTCTTTTTCAAAATTTTCATTAAATATAAAATTATATTTTATTCTAAATAAAATAAATTACAACAAATATTATGTATAATACATACTAACAAACAATTTAAATAAAAGTGAAATCATTGATGAAATACAATTACATAATAAATAATGCATTATCGTACAAAATTTTTACATAAATACTCGACTTTCAAGACTATTACGTTGCTTCCATAATGCTTTATTAATGCATTACGGAGTTTAAAATGAGTAATTTCTTGTCCATATTTTTTTATGTGTAGCTAAATATTGTTTAAATTAACAATTTCATCTTGTAACCAATTATTTCGTGTACTAATTTACTTCCCCTATTTCATTTTGAACTATTATAAAAAGTATTTTCATGCTCATTAAAAAGTGTAGTTTAATAATTTATCACTATAACATAAAAGTAGATTGTTTGAACTATCATGTAGATTTTGTGTATTCTTCATAGTGAAAAATAATTATAATTTTAAATTAAATATTTAAAGTGACAAATTTTTTTAAATAAAATTGTTAATTCGGGATGAAAATAGTATACTTATCAATAGTATGTTTTTTTAGATGTTATATTACTTAGAAAATAATTCAACTATTAAAGACTTAATTAATAGTCTCATATAATATAATATTAAAATAATTTGAAATTACATATTTAAAGTGACAATTTTTTAACAAATAAAATAGAAAATTATTAATTCGGATAAAATAGTAACTTGTCAATAATATGATTTTAGATGTTATATTATATTAGAAAATTAATCACAAATAATAAAGACTTAATTAATGATACCATAGAAATAATATTAAAATAATTAAAAAGTGAAATAGAGAGGTGAATAGTAGGTCTCCAAATTTGGAGAACTACTATTCACCTCTCTATAAATGGAGGATAGAGAGTAATATGGAGAGGGTTGGAGAGCTCATTCTCTATTTTACTCTCTAAATATAGAGAATAAAGAGTAAAATAGAGGTGGATTGGAGATGGTCTGACAACGCATGCATGAAAGAATCAAGTTAAACTTGAATTCGAATTTTTGATTTCTAAAATAATTCATGTTAAATTGGGAAAACAAGAAACGACTATTCTACTTCTATATTAAACATCAAATTGGTGCTGCTAAAGAGAGAAGAATTCAACTACAAAGAAAGAGAATAATAGCAATGTCTTATCACAAAGTTTCTTCAATTTAAGCTAGCATTTGACTCAAGTTTCCAAGTATTTTTGCCAAATAATATCTGGGCCAAGTTTTCCTAAAAATATTTGACTATTTCAAAAAATATAATTTATACCCATAAATTCTAAAAATTATTAAAAATACTCATAAGTTTGTATTATATATTTATATTGAATATGTTCCGTTAAAAATAACATTATAACATAATTGATAATAATCAACAATAACAAAATAACAATATAAGCAAGAGCAATACATTAATGCATATTCAAACTTGTCATTGATTCGGTTATAGTTATAACAACCTCCAATCCGGAGGAGATAGTAACAAACTATTCCTTTATATAATCTTCCAACATTCTACGAACAATCTCTTCCCGACAAGCTTTCATTTCTAGATCAAATTACTGAGAAGATGAAATAATATTGTTACTCTGAGTCGATTGTTCGTCATCTTCGTCAGTAACCATATCATCACGTTCATGTTCATTGAATATTTTATTACTGCTTTGATTTTCACGCAAAAAATTATGTAATACAACACAAGCAACTACTATTTTCACTTGCATGTCCATTCCTATAGATATCTATTAATAGGAAGTAATAAATTATGGGTATTTGTTATAAAATATACAAGTTTTGGGGTAATTTTGAATTTTTTAATAGTTCTCAAATATTTTCCAAGTTCCCAAAAACTAGTTTTTTCTAGTATTTGGGAACTTGGGATTCTTGGTGAAAAAAAAATTGCCAAGTTATGTGGCCAAACGCCAACGGTCAAATTTTTCCCCAAATATTTCCAAATAACACTTAAGGCCAAAAGGGTGCTAGGAGAGAACCAACAAGCAACGATAAAAAAATTTCATTCCATTCCAGAATTATTCATAACAAATCGTATTATCATTTGTCAAGTTCAATTATTTGAATTTAGTTATAACTTTTACATTTCTAATGATTTGTATAGGAGTTGTTTAAATTGTAAAAAAATTTCTTGACCGCGTAAAGTAATAAAAGAAATGACGTACAATTAGAAAGAATTATAAAAGGAGAAACATGCTATAGTGGTTAATTTCTTAATTATGAAGTTATAACTTTAAATAGAAACTCAAATTTAGTGATAATTTGAGAGAGAAATCCTATGAGGTAAGACACGTAATTTTTTTTGTGCATCTATTTAATTGTTGTACCATTAATAAAAAAAATAATCTAATTCTTTATTACAACGATTGCAACTCAAATTAACTTTTTTTAAATCGAAGCAATAAAAATAGGTTCTTTTAAAATCCTAACGCATGGTCTTCACAAAATATCTTTAGAAAATTAGTGCTTACACAACTGTTTTTAGAATAGTACGGCAAAATTTAGTGTGAGAATTAATTCTTCTGATCCTCTTTAAGCGAATTGGTACATAGTACTATCCTTTTGTTAAGTAAAATTACTTTAATATATATTCCAAATTTTATACTCCTCTTGAAGCCTGTTTGACATTACTGTTAAAAATAACTTATTTTTAGAAGCATTTTTTTTAAATGACTTTTCAAAAAAATTATTTTTGATAAAAAATAAATAATTTGTGTTTGGCTAATTCATTTGAAAAATATTTTTAATAAGCATATTGCGTTTGACTGATCTATTTTAAAAAGTATTTTCGACAGTAAAATTGCAAAAAAGGGCAACTATTAATGTACACTAATATTAAAATTATTTTATAGAGAGAAACTATTTTATATATGTATTATAAAAAAATAATTTAATTTTTATTTTTATTAAATTAAAATGTACATGTTTAAATTTTCAATCATATTATACCTTTTTTGGGAGGCTAAAATCTATAATTGTTTTTTTTCCTTTTTTCTAATCTTATATTGTTGTTACCTTTTTTCTAATTCTGCAAAATAATACATAAAATAATATATAACATATAAATATATAAACATAAAATAAAATTATAAAATTTATTATATAAAAATAAAAAGAAAAATTCTTAAATGAAATTTAACCAAACTCGTGAAATATGCTAATTAATTAATATGAACTATATTGGTAAATATGTATATATAAAAATGATATTTTAATCTTGAAAAAAAAAATTGTTTCTACTTTTGCTTTTTTTAAAAAGCAGAATTTTAGCTTCTTCCAAAATAGCAGAAAAATTGTTTTTGCTTCCATTAAAAAATATTTTTGCTGATTTGTCAAACACTTATTTTTTCAACTAAAGTGTTTATTGCTTAAAACAAGTACTTCTCGCATCCCAACAGCAATGCCAAACATACTCTTAGTTTAATTTATTTATTTTAATCCAGTTTGACGTAAAATTTAGAAAAGCAAACACATTTTTGAATCATGATCTGAAACTAAAGATATGTATTACATATTAAAATATTTTATAATTTTGAATATATTACATAAAATATCAAAATAAATACATCACGTAAAATATCAAAATTATCAATCACAATAAATCATCAAAAAAAAGCACCAAAAAAAAAATTGCAACTCTCAACAAATATTACAAAATTAAATCTTTGAAATTTAAAATTATATATTTGAACATGCATTCTAAAAGAAAAATAAGGAAAAAGTGTCAAAATATAATCTGGTCAAATTTCATATCATAATTAAATAAATATTTTTAAAATCTAGATTAGAATATCAATGCAGTTTATTTTGAAAAAAAAATTAGTTAAATAAATTGCAGAAATTTGAAATTTGAAATACATTTTATTTAAGAAAAAATTGAATTTAAAAAATTGAATTTTGTGAGAAAAAGTTTCAAAATATAATCTGGTCAAATTTTATAATTAAATAAAAAAAATTTAAAAAAAAAATTGATGATGTTTATCTTGAAAATAAATAGGGAAAAAGAAAGATATGTGGAAAGAGGTAGAAAGAAAGAGAAGAGCGCAGGGAAAGGCAGAAAGAGTGGATGCTGACGAGTCCATCATAAGACTCTTCCGCGTAGCTGCCAGCTGTCTGGCCACGGATTCCCCTGATATGGACCCCACTTACATACACACACACTTATTAGATGACATAACCTACTTCTTTCTACCCCAAATATCTATTCTTACGCTATACTCCTCTCTCTCTCCCTCTCTGTATCTGTATGTAGAGAGAGAAACTAAGAGTTGTGTGTTGTGGCGATGAAATTGGAAGAGAGAAACTAGTGTTTACATTCTGAAATGTTGTTTTGTTTGTAACGGATCCATCCATCTCTTTCACAGATTTGATTTTTGTTATTTCAATGGCGAAGACTGGTGTTGTTGATGGAGATCCACTTACGGTTAAAGAGATGGAGTTGAAAAGGGAGTTGCAGAGATTAGTTAAGGCCATTTTGTCTCAAGAGGAGATTAATGTTGATGCTATTGATAAAACCCAGCAAATCCTTCTTGCTTTGAAGGAATTAAAGCTTAAACGACGTTCATCTTCTTTCGATCTTCCTTTTCCTGAGGAATTTCGATGTCCGCTTTCTAAACAACTTATGAGAGATCCTGTCATGCTTGCCTCCGGTCAGGTTAGTACATTCATCACCACAATTTTAATATATGATTTTTTAAAAAAAAAAATTGTTCGGTGTGTTTGATTGATTGATTTTTGGAGGTTTGTGGAATTGTGGTGGGTTTGGTAGATTGAACTTGGAAGGGGTGATTCCTTTCAATTTTTCCATCATTGTAATGAATTGGAGGTGGGGGTTGTACATGGGTTACTGTTAATTACATGATATCTGCTTAATTAGTGTTGTTGTGAGTGTCAATTATAAGGTACAGCAGTGTGTATTAATCTTTCTTTTTGATTTATCGTTACAATGCTCCCTTAATTCAGTTCTCATAGAGCACATGTAAATCCTGTTAAGTGGTTTTGTAATTTTCAAGATTCATATACTGTTTTCTGTGTTTTAGTTAGTTGTTGTGAGTTAGTTTTGAGACACATTTGGCTGATATATTGTTGATATTTTTGCAGACTTATGATAGACCCTTCATTCAGAAATGGTTAAAAGCTGGGAATAGGACGTGCCCTCAAACACAACAAGTACTTTCACATACAATTCTTACACCTAATCACTTGATTCGGGATATGATATCGCAATGGTGTAAAAATAATGGGATTCAAATGCCAGACTCTGTTCAGTTTTTGAATGATGAAGGGTTGACTGAAGCTGACCGTGATTTGTTCTTGTCGTTGCTTGAGAAGATGTCTTCAACCTTATCTGATCAAAAGGTTGCTGCAAGAGAATTACGTTTGTTAACAAAGAAAATGCCTTCCTTTCGGTCACTATTTGGAGAATCTGCTGATGCAATTCCTCAACTTGTTCGTCCCCTATCTCAAAGCAACAGCAATGTTAATCCAAATCTCCAGGAAGACATAATCACAACACTTTTGAATCTTTCCATCCATGACAACAATAAGAAGCTTGTCGCGGAGACTCCAAAGGTTATTCCACTTCTTGTGGATGCATTAAGATCAGGAACAATTGAAACAAGGAGCAATGCAGCAGCTGCACTTTTTACATTATCTGCGCTTGATTCTAATAAAGAGCTTATAGGAAAATCTGGTGCCCTGAAACCACTGGTTGAACTTCTAGATGAAGGGAACCCAGTCGCAATGAAGGATGTTGCTTCAGCTCTTTTTAGTCTATGCATTATTCAGGACAATAAGGCGAGAGCGGTTAGAGATGGTGCTGTGAGGGCTATACTGAAAAAGATTATGAGTAACGTGCACGTCGATGAGTTACTAGCCATACTAGCTATGCTATCAAATAATCAAAAGGCAGTTGAGGAGATGGGAGACCTTGGGGCGGTTACATGTCTGCTTAATATAATAAGGGAGACCTCGTGTGCTCGCAGCAAGGAGAATTGTATTGCAGTCCTTTATACAATCTGTTACAGTGATCGAACCAAGTGGAAGACATTAAGGGATGAGGAGAAAACGTATGGGACAATCTCTCAACTTGCTCAAAATGGTACAGCAAGAGCCAAGAGAAAGGCTAATGGTATTCTTGACAGACTGAACAGGGCTATCAATCTTACTCATACTGCATAAAAAAAGCCAGCAGTTTGAAGAACAAAATGTGTAAATTCTGGTTCCATCTTTGCCCTCTTTCCTTTCATAAAAAGTATTTGAGGCATGTTGTGGTTCGTTTGCAACCTTACATTTTGTACATTCTATCTGAGATTTACAAGTAATAGTGATTGTGAATAATTTATTATGAAGGAGTTTTCGTAAAAGTAAGATCCATGGTGTTTTTACTCTTTTAGTTGGATTACGTGGGACATGGTTGGTCTAGGCTATGTTGCTTGGACTCTGATTGTTCAAAGTGGTGTTATTTTTGGAGAATCTGACATAGAAAATGAAGAGTCTGGTATAGGTGATTGATATGTAGTAGTAGAAGAATTAGTGAAGTAATAAGAAGAAGAAATAATTGTTGCACATGGGTGTTGTGTATTAGTTTAAACATGTGATGTGAGGTAGAAGGTGGGGTTGCTGTGATTTGTCTGTAAGGAAGAATGTGATATTTGTAGTGTGGAGGGGCCAGATAATGTTCCTTTCTTTTCTCATTAGCAATGGTAAGTAAAGGTCCACTGACCACATGGCTCCTATGTATTACCTTACCTCTTTGGTGATGCTACTGTTATTCTTAGTTTACACTCACTTCTGGCTTTGCGTGAAAAGGGATGATCCTCTTTTTATCTAGTACACTACACTAACTAGGTCTTATTTGGAACTTAAATTTGATTTGTAGTTTATGATAATTCAGCAAAATTTTGATTTCAAATCTCATATTCACTTGAAAGGTAGGAGATATCAATTCCAATTTTAATTTAAAACTTTGATCTATAAATTTATATGAAAGGGTTATAATATTACGATCAATGTAAAGAGATTGTAATTATGAAAGTATTATATTAAAAAGTAGCTGGTTATTATTATTGTTGATTTATTGGATCAACATGTTTTTTTGTAAAACTATGTGTGTATGAAAGTTTGAAATAATATATAATCGTGATCTTCTTTTTTTTTTTGTATTAATGTGACTTGTTGGGATTATTGAAATTGGAGTGCTTCCAACTAATTTTAGATTTGAATTGGAAAGTCGAGTAAAATTCTTTCCTAACAAAGGATTATGGAAGTTGAAACTCATTACTCTTGGGTACTAGGTTATGGAGATTGTTATAGTATCTTGTATTATACATACATATGAAGGTAATGGATAAATGAATGAATGATATAGCGGCATATATGTAGTTAGTTGGAAAAACTCCAATTCCAATACGGAAGGGAAAGAATATGGGCATATAATATTGAATGGCCCATCCAATGTGCGCCTTTTTTGTGCTTACAAAGTCTTCACTCCAACAGTAAACCTCTTTTTTCCTCTCATGCCATCCTTTTATTATATATATATATTAGTAAAAATTAGTTGAGGCTATTCCTTTTCACTCTCATTTCTTTATATATATATCTTCAACAAGAAGACAAAGCCAAGCAAAGTGTATATATGACAAAAAGCAGGCGGCTGACTCTTAAAACTCTCTTGCAATATAACTTGTTCCCTTCAAACTTTGTAAATAAAAGTAAAATATTTAGATGGAGCCTAGTCTAGGGATGAACATCTGACGTTTCTATATTTTTTTGTTATAAAAGAAATCCTATGAATATACCCTTAATGCATTATCCAACTTGTGCTATTGCCTATTGGAAGTATATGCATGCAAAAATATCCTTAAATCATGTCAAATTAAATAAAATTATCGTCAATTCCAAAAGTATCCTTGCAATTGGTGGCCAAGCATCTAAGTAATTAAGTTTTGTTCCTCAATTCACGTTATTGTTAACTTTTATGAATAAAGAAGCAAGTGGGTAATCATGTGATGCCTTTTCATTGTGTATAAATAAAAGAAAGAATATGGAATACAAGGTTGGTACGGTCAACAACACCTTTATTTTATTACTAGGAAATTCAATATGCTATCGTTTTGATTCTCCATAATCCATACCCATTTTCTTGAGGAAACAAATTAAAATTAAACGACTTATATTTAGGACTTAGGAGTATAAATTAAGTCCTTCATTTTGGTTATATTTTTTTCTTCTTTTTTTGCTTTCCACTCAATGTTTGGTATCCACATTGAAGCCTGCATAGAAAAGTTCCATATTAGGGGGGTAAAACCAGTGGCAGAGCCACATGAAGTTGAGGGACACCCCTCTATTGGAAAATTACACTGTGTAGCTAGAGTAAAAATATTTTTTTATATATATATATTACATATTGACACTCCTTGATTTCTACGCGATTTTACTTTTTTATATTTTGACACCCCTATGTCAAAGTTCTGGCTCCGCCATTGGGTAAAATGCTTTCCAACAAAGGCAATTTCATATTCAAAGGACTCGAATCTAAGACATCTAGTTAAAGATGAAGGGGTTCTTACCATTCCATCACAATCCTTGTTTTTTTTTTCATTCAAAAAGTGGAGTGGAGGAATGTGGACGATCGAACCATCACCAACAAAATGAGAGTTCAAATAACCAACCAGCTAAACTATTTTGATTTCTTTCTAGGGAGAAGGGTCTAATATACCCCTCAACTTTGCCATTTGGAGCTGATATGCCCCTCGTATGAAAGTGACTCATATATACCCTTACTGTTATACAAACGGCTCACATATACCCCTACCGTTACAAAATGAGCTTACATATACCCTTCATTTAACAGAAGTGAAAAAAATAGTTTTAAATTTATATTTTTACTTTTGATTTTTTTAAAAAATCATTAGGGTTATATATGATTTTTCTAGCAAATTTCAAGGTATATTTTAATTTTTTTCCGGACATACATTATTTTTTGACTTCTTGATTATCATTATTTGAGTTTCTTATTCTTATTTTATATTTTTCTTTCATTCCTTAGTGTAAAGAAAAATATTTAAAACTTTTTTTTTTGTTGCTATATTATAATTTTAAACCATATTTTTTCAGATATATTGTAATTTAGTTTTTGTATTTGAAGAAAATAATTTGGTCATAAATTTTACAAGAATATTAGCAAAACTTAAATAAATTTGACCATCAAAATAATAAATCTAAATTATTCATTGAAACAAAAAAAAAGTTTTTAAAAAATAATATATGTTTGAGGAGGACTAAATATACCCATATGGAATTATACTTTTTAAAATATAATTAAAAAATTAAACAAAATTAATTTTTGCACTTCCGTTAGAGGAAAAGGGTATATGTGACATTTGTATAGCAGTAGGGGTATATATGAGTCACTTTCATAACGAGGGGTATATCAACTCTAAATGACAAAGTTGAGGGGTATATGAGACCCTTTTCCCTTCTTTCTAGGGATAATGGTCTAAAAAATACCCCAACTTTGATCGGATTTATTGTTGCGATACTAAAATCTCATAAGGACCTATTACATCTCTAGACTATTTAATATCATGTTTTTTACCCCTGAACTATTTAATAGTGTATTTTAAAGATATATATGTGCCCACGTGGACACATTACTATTTATAATTTTACATTATTTTTTATGTCTACGTGGGCAAATATAAATGTTTAAAATACGGTATTAAATAGTCTAGGAAGGCAATAGGTCCTCATTAAAATTTAGTATCACAATAGCAAATTCGATCAAAATTGAGATATTTTTCAGATCTTTATCCCTTATTTCTATAACTCTTGTTGATGGTTATATATCTTTTTATTCTTAAACTAGCAGCCTAGGGATCCCAGCCTTGCACGTGCAAGTGGTCCTCTTTGTAGTAAAAAGAATTGCTTAACAGTACATGTGTCTGATTTAGTTCGATCAATTATTTATTTTAGAAGAATTATATTGTATTGATTTTTTGGTCAATCTATTTCGTATAAATTATATATGTCTCCTTTAGCATTGTCTTCAGCATATGTTCAATTTGATTAGTTTTATATAATTATAAGAGAATTGAACTTGACAGCAAAACTTTACTTTAACATTTTAACTTTATGAGTAATTATTTATTTTCCTAATTTTATTACAAATGAATTTAATATCACCCGGATGGCTGACGTGACAAATTTCAAAAACATCAGCGCGTAAATAAAGAAAAAAAAATAAATGGGGCACTTTTTTTCCCTTTCTGGCCAATACAATTTTTTCCCATTTCTTCTTCGTCTTCTTCCTTGCACCCATCACCCCCGGCCCAAACCCAACTCATTTCTTTTCTTTTTAATTATTTCTTCTTCCTCACAACCTGCACATCCTCTCCTCTCGTTCCTCTATGCATCCTTTATCTCCGATTTTCTCCTTCTTCTAAGTAGTTTATATTTATAATAAAAGAGAAAATTTCAAATCAAAATAGCTAATCTTTAAAAAATTTCAACTATGATTTGATTAATAAAGAATTAACAAAGTGTCAGAACCTTAAAAAATAATTAATCATCTAACTTTAAACATTACTTATTATATACCTGGATATGTATTAGGAAGTTAAACAAGAAAATTAACAATAAATCTAAAAAGTTAAGCACACTGATTTTGCACAACTTTGAAAGCGTCATTGTTGATGTAAGTTGAAGCTTCACTTAGCTGAAAAAAGAGATTAATGGAAGTAATAATAAATCATTACAAAGTAATGAAAATAGAATGAATCGGTCAGAATTTTAGAAGTTAAGAAATTGATCCAGATGAAATAATGAAGATGATGGGTGAATAGTGAAAATAATTTTTTTTTTAAATGTAGAGAAATAAAAATAAAGAAAAGGTATTTTTTTTTCAATTATCCGGTGTGTCATCGATGTGGCATAGAGGTGGCACTTATGTGGCGCGCGTGCATTTCACCCATAAGTATGAAACTTGTATTGTATGTGTAAGGTGCTATTAAATTCACTTGAAATAAGTTTAGGGGGGTAAATAATTACCCGTAAAGTTAAGGTGCTAAAGTGAGTTTTGCTGTCAAGTTCGAGGGTGTTTTTATGTATTTTCCCTAATTATAATAAGAGTTTACAATAATATAATTATAAAATTACTTAAGCAAATAAAATTATAAAATTACTTAAGCAAATAATAAGATTTTTTTTATGAAGCAATTAAACTATAAAAGAGTCATTATAAAATGTGCACTAATTTTGAATTTGAAAGAAACAAATTTAAAGTCTTATAAAGTTTGTAGTCATGACTTCCAATGCAATATTATTGTCACAAGTAAAATTTTACTACATGTGAAAAAAAATATTGATAGTTCTACTTTTGTCTCCATTCTAATTAAACTTGAGATGGTTAAGTAGAAAAATAAAAAATTCTAGTGGCTATTCTATCTTAAACCTTGCTCAAGCTTATAAGAAGGAACACATATAATTTTTTGAAAAGACATCCCAAATATTTCATAAATTGATTATGAAAATATTTCATAAATTGATCCTAGAATACTCATAAAGAGATCAAGACATCAAATACATTATTTTTCAAAAAAAATTCCTTGTGACAAATATATCTCAAGGAGGTCCAAATCGATCAACTTACGTTTGAGAAATATGCTATTAGTGTCCTCAAATAAGGTTTTTTTTAAAAAAAAATACTTAAGAAATAAATAAAGTTATACTCGCAATCTTAATGAATAAAATCACTTTTTATTTATTTTGGGATTACAATTTATGAGTTGATAAGAATATGATCATCATTTTTTATCTTTGCTCATGTAACTATTTTTTTCAAGATCTACCACTAATTAGCCACCACCAACTCATGTTCTACAATATTATTATGAGGCCCCTATTATTATCCTATATTACTTTGTTATTTAATCCATAGAAGAATTTTACATCTAAAAATAGTGATATTTCTTCCTTTGTGGAATAGAATGAGAAAAATGAAATGTGTGGAAAAATATATTAGTGACTAGTGTGTAGTGAAATTAGACTACGGGGAAGAAAGAATTGAGACAAAGAAAAATATTGCAGGTCTTCAAAATATTCACTATATAAAAAAAAACAATAATTTTATATTGAGAAATGTGTTCTTTTGATGAAGTTTTTGACTTTTCAAATAATTTGGAGTAATTGTTTGAGCTACACGACCTTGTTGCGCTATTGTATTCTGGAGGAGAACGACAAGTTAAAAGTTATATTGCTAGATTGGTGTTGATTATACCGCAGTGAGCTTGAATCTCCTTAAAGAGAGCGAAATATTTACTCCAACCTGAATATTGTTTTATTTTATTTATTTATTCTATTTTCAATTATATTTTATTGTAATTTGTGGTATATACATCAACGTATAGTAATATGAAATATAGTACGATGAATCTTTATTCTAATCACCTTTTATATTTTTTTGATTTATTATCTTTTAAACAATAAAAATATCTAGAGAATTTTTTATATTCAAGACTCCTAGGTAAAAAAAACACCGAGATTTAATCGAATGGTATGATACCCAAGAGAAACTGAGATCATTGGCATAATTTTGAAAAGTTCAATTTTGTAAAAAAAAATAAAAAAAATAATATGATATAAATTTTATAAAATAACTAACTGAATTGAGCCATTAATTAATAACCCTACCGAGAAAAATAATTTCAGAGCTCCCGGCCATACTTTACGAAGAAGAATTAATTAAGTATTAATTTTTGTTCATACTAATTTTTCGTTGGGTTTCATTTTCTTTATTCAGATACGGATTAACTATACAAATTCACCGTTTGGTCAAGTTCTTAAGTAGTTAGAGAAGTATTGAAAATATTTTTAAATTTAACGTAAATTATTAATTTTATTCAAAGATGAATTCATGATTTGGAGGTTATGAGTGTCACGTGTTTAAATAAGATAAACGGGTCGGTTTTTTCTATTTACCAATATTTATAAATAACTTGATCAACTATGCATATTTAATAAAAAAATTCTTTTAGATATTTTAATATTATAGATACCTAAGTAGTTCAATTTTTTTTAGTAGTAATAAGAGATCCTATTCTCATCAAAACCTTGAGAAAATTAGAGATTCCTCCCCTTAACAATTTAAACTTGTGTAAATCATCTAATATCATTACTTTATTATATTCATAAATCATTGTCTCAATGTGTTATTACATATATATAGTTGAGAGAAAATATAAAAAAATTATAGCTTCAACCCAGTTGTCTTCGATTAAGATATTTAGTTGATAGAAAATATAAAAAATATTATAACTTCAATCCGCTTAGCATGATGTAAAAGATCGAAAAAACCTTTAAATTAAAAGAACTCTAACATAATAATATCCATCATTCTTATAACTTTATTTATTTATTTTTAATTAAAATACTATTAAAATATATTTTTATTAATATTTATACAATATTCAAAATTTGCTACTCATTAATAATTAATATAGAATGCACGCGCAATACAAATATCAAGAGATAAATACTTAGTGAAAGAGACAAATTTTTTAAAAACAATTAGGAATTAATTAAAGCAAAAAATAGTCAATTGGATTAACAAATAATAATAGCAAACAAGGAAGATTTAAAGGGGGGAAAAATTGAAGCCCTGCGCACATTAATGGGAAAAAAGGGCAAAAAACTAGGGCTATCAAGGGTTTCAAACCTTCGACACCAACATGGTGAACTAAGTCTTTTACCCCTCACACCATTAAGGATTTTAGTTCATGAGTGACAAGCTTAATATATAACCGATTCGTTATACATATACATATTTATACAAAGTTTTCACCGAGGTCACTGAGTGTCGTGGAACCCCCACCCATGCACTTAGATCTGCCCCTGGTTTTATTTTTGAACCATGTATTGACAGTCTTAAAAACATCTCTTAACTTGACTAAATGAACTTAAACACGCCTCCGATCTTGCAACATGAGTGAAATACATCTCTAAATTCTCACCAAGTTTATGACTATTTTCATCACTTCTCTCGACTTTTTATTAAGAACGTCATACTTTTGCAAGAGTTTGAAGCTAGTTGTTATGTCATGTGGAAGATCGAGAGTGTATCTAAGTTTAGTTGGTCAAGTAAATAAGAGTTTTTAAGGTTGTCAATATGTCACGTGGAAGATCAGGGGTGTGGTTATCAATTTTTATTTTTATTTTAAAAAAAAACACTTGTCAAATTAGCTGTTTTTAAAAGTTTGACCAAAATAGAAAATTCACAAACCTACTCCAGCTAATTTGGCATTTAAAAAATGTTGATTAATTTCGAATGGAGAACAAAGGTCAAGTTGATGAATTCATTGGTAATGATTTAGGTGGTTGATTAATTATAATCCATGTATCATGTTTAATTTGTAGGTGGACGCGATTATTGCACTTAACCGCGGATTTAGGGATGATTTAAGCAATAACAAGTGTAGTTAAGACTAATTCTATTTTATTAGTATGTGATTGTTGACCACTTGATTTTGTCCAAAAATCACACCAACGTTTTCTTTTTTTGTCCCAAGTTTCCTAGTGCTGTCTGACACTTAAAAGTAGAGAATGTTGCAAAAAATTAATTATTCTAACTGAAATGCTTATGTGTTATTTATGATAAATGAGTAAGTATAAGTGAGCAATGTGTATAATGTGAAAATGCTACTGAGTGATTCTTAATTATTGGATGCATGGTCTACAATCAATTGCTAAATAGTAATGAAATATCATTAACTCAAATGTTGAATAAAAATGAAAACTTTATAGATATATCAAGAGATATTGATAACAACCCTAATTAGATTGATATTAATAATATTTTGAGAGTTTATTGAATATTTGTTACTTTAATTTTGAGAATTTATCTTTTATCTACTTATTTCATTGTTCAAGATACAAGGTAATTTACTCTTATGATATTTTTTATTTTATTTTTATATTCTTTAGAAGATGATTAGTTTAATATATTAATTGTTGTCTTAAGTAACTCAAAAATCTTTTTGTTTTTGTGCATGCATGTGTATTTGTTTATTTTTCTCCTTCTATTATTGTAACTAGGGATGTTCAAAATCAAGTTAAACTGATAACCTGAATCAAAAATAAGTTAATGGGTTATTGATTTAGCGGTTTTATAAAGTTTTTGCTTCTTCTTTTTATTATCGGGTTATCGGTTCTTAATGGATTGTGATTTTTTCTTAACGGGCTAACTGATAACCCGATAGTAAAATAATTATATTTATACCATTTTGTATATAAAGTCCTTGACTTAGAGTTTAGTTTTCTACTTTTATTTCTGATTGTCCCAAGCTCTTGATTATTCTACAATGTAAAAGTGTTTGCTTTTGAGCAAAATGTAACTTATGAACTCATGTGCATGGTTCATTTGGTTTGTCACCTTTGTTTCTAAGTGATTTTCAATAAAATTTTTGGTGTTAAACCAACAACCGAACTAATATCGATCAATAATCGCTAAACCGATAAGTCAATATCTTAATGGTTCTTTAACGATTTAACATCTTTACAAACTGATAACAAATAAATTAAATCGATAAACTTTAAAATCGAACCGAACAATAGTAACAAAGTGGAAATGTTAGAAATTGAGCAGAAGTGGGCTCAGAAAACTGTCGGCAGAAGCCAAAAAAGCCTTTTGGGTAGACAAATCAAGAAACATGACAAACTATGGACTTCATTCTTTAAATTACCCTTTTTGGACCACTTTTTCCATCATTTTCTTTCTAGTTGCACTGCCACTATTTATCCCATTGGGAATTTTTAAGGCAAGAGCTAACATCATACTTTATTTTGAAATTGTTATGTGTTTGTTACTACTTCATTTGTGATAAATTCCTATGCTAAGCAAGTCTTTTGCACTTAAAGAAAATAACGTAAAATAGCTGTTGTAAGGAGGGAAAGATTAGTGCTAAATCTTTTTGCACTGTAATTAGACGCGTGATTACTGTGGAAATGAAAGCAACTTCTTGGCTGTCCCTTTCTCCAACTATATTTATTATAACTATTTTAGAAATCATTCATATCTTGTTATTACTTATAATTAAATATTCTCCAATTTATTTATTTTATAATTTGCCGACACATAACAGTTAACCTAGTGGACATCTTAATATGTCATACGATAGTGACTTTTCCAGAAAAAAAACACCGACTTATTGTCGCCTCCTAGTGGAATTTGTTAGCTTTACTCCATGCATAAAATACTCAAGTTTTATATTTGTAAATATTCATTTATTTTGTTTACTAGGTAAACAATCTAAGTTCTTCACTATTCGAAATAATAATATTTTTCATTGTCCATAACTTCAACTTGCTAATATTTTTTCAAATCGCAATGAGCGAGTAAAAAAGTAAGTCAAAAATGGGTCTCACATAATATGACTTTACAAGTGAGAGAGTAGGGCTTACATATCTCTTGGTGACTGTGCTGCTTTTCTGATAGGGCACATATTACCTGTTTGTTATGATCATAAATAATAAAAGGGCACCTCTTTCGAGCTTGGCGACAAAAATGCAGCTAACAATAAAGTATAATTATGTCTCCCTGTCCCTTGGGTATAATGACTTGAACATTATCTCGGAAACTCGGAACTGAACTGATAGAGCAAGGCAGCCAGCCTGAATGCACAAAGCATTCCGCATTAACAAGCCCGGCAACCCAAAAAATGAGCACCAAATGGCCTATCATTCTTGTGTGACTGGAACAATCAATATATGTTCCTGTAGTCTCTACGACATTCTCCTGTAAAGTGTCATTGGCTTCTAAATCCAATGAGAATAGGGACAACAACAACTAGCCCGACATTTGAATGCTCAAGTCCGAAATCAGAAACAGGACATAAACGCAAGTTGAAACCATAATTCATGATTTCACATGCACCATTCAAGAGAAGTGTTTCTCCACACGGGAACAAATTCAGTTAATGCTTTTAATTTTCCTTTTCATGTAATCAACAAGTTTGCTATAACGCCATACAAAAAAATGGCTACGGACACTGTACAGATAATGAACAACAACAGACCATCTTATACAACTGTAAGAACAAATATTACACGGTAAACCAGGGTTAATGCTGCATAAGGCCGGATGTGACAGTCCAATATGAGAGAACTAGTAGACTCACTCCCCCAGCTCCAACCACCCCTCCATCTCTTGGTATTAGTAGCATCAGCAATTACACGCACCAACCAAACCAAGAAAGAGGTTCAGCCCATCCTGTATGCCCAGCTATGCTTATCCAAAAATGCATGTACAGCTTCTTTTATGGCCAAATTTGGCACCAGCTGAGATTCCTTGAGGGGTTGTTGAGTAACCGGGTCAAATTTTCCAACCTTATTTGCCACAGAGAGAAATTAATAGAACATACAATGCAATGTGAGCTCCATTACAGCTAAATCAATGGATGAACCAATTATACCTTCTGCAGATGATCAAGGATCAGTGCCCTTTCATATGTAACCCCACTGGGCGTAATGACAGGGTCACGTAAAATGTCAAGCGTGATCTTACAGCATAGGTAATCTGGTACCTGTTAATTCTTAGCAGGTGTCAAAGGACAATAGCATACATGCACTATTCAAAGAAATCAGTAAGGAAATAAAGCCAAAAGACTGACCTCGGTGGGAGTATCGTCTTCTGCAGCGATCCTGAAAACCCTGCCTAAGGCATCCAGTTGCTTCAACAGGGATGTCGATCTATTGCCTATAAACCCTTCCATCTGAGAGCAGTGAAGCTCATGTTTGTCCTTGAGGGCTGACTCACAGGCTTCTCTGATGTACATATACAAGAGAAACAATGCTGTGACAACAGGAAAAATAATGCAAATTTATAAGTTTTAAAGCAGAGGCAATACTTCAATTTCTTAAGTTCCAAAGTGCGTCTCGAAGATTCATGGTCCCACTCCAAGTATTTTGCTTTTGCAAGCTCCTGCCAGATCTCTTCAACCATGTAACTCTTTGGATTAGCACCTCTTCCGAGATCCAATGCCTACCATTCATACATTAAATACAACAAGATTATTCAGCAAAATGGATGTCCTTGGGATCATTGTTTGAACATACTCAAAATCGGTATAACAGAAAATACATTCATTCAAACTTCTTTGAAAAGTCATCCCCCAAAAAAAGACCAAGAAATCATTTGTGCCAGAACCTTAATGAACAGGAGTTCTGAATTTTTATGGTGATAAACTAGATATTGGCTTCCTGTGCCAAGAACTAACTCATGATTTAATTAACAAATCAATGTAACATATGCTGCTCAAGGCAACTCAAGCAAAACTTTTAGTTTTAGGCCCAAAATGTAGACTGTCCTGCTCATATGCAAGATGCTATCTGTCATCAGCCATGGCACTACTGTTAAGGAAATATGACAAAGTATCAGAGGATAATCTCTTAGCAACTAAAGATGCTTTGCTTGAGCCACTGCCTTTGTTCAGCACTGTTACTGTGCTAGAATACCCGACGAGTACCAAGAATAGGATATGACAGTCACCTCAAGATGGATCTAAGGCTAAGGGGGCAGAAAACAAGATGTTCTGTCAATGGGCTTTCTTTTCTATATGCACCAAGCGCACCAAATTTTCCGAGGCAGACGAAAAATTCCCATGCCTTCCTCACACCCTTTATTTCCACAGCATTAGTCACAATGCCACTGAAATAATCTATATAATTTATTTTTTGATAATCATCCATATAGACAATTTTACAAACTCGAACTCTAGGCACGTGATAACATGCCAATGGAACCATATACATGATCAGACCTTTAGGCTAAGTGTAAGTCTTCATTGTCTGAGAGAGTATTTGTCTCCGCTGAGTTTTGAACCACCAAGGCTAGGACAGATGGGAAGAATCACCTAAGTTTTTTTTTGTCTCTGCCGAGTTTTGAACCTAAGACCTCAAGGTTCTCAACCACTTCATTGACCACTAGGCCACACCCTTGGGTGCTAAAGAATTAAATTTTATCAAC
This sequence comes from Solanum stenotomum, assembly GCF_019186545.1. Taxonomy (NCBI): domain Eukaryota; kingdom Viridiplantae; phylum Streptophyta; class Magnoliopsida; order Solanales; family Solanaceae; genus Solanum; species Solanum stenotomum. Next base: position 15,049,511 of record NC_064288.1, read on the forward strand.
TTTAGTTTGATACCTTTAATTAATTAATAGAAATATATACCTTTTTATGTCATAATAAACATTTATTGATGGTATCCTAGTATGTGTATCCACACTTGATCCATAGCCCTGAATCCAAAAAGTTGTGGTGAAAGTCCAACCTCTAGACTTGCACCAATATCGAGTACCCACACTTGAGTTTGAGCAACATAGGGTTTGGTTGTATCCTAGCACGCGTATCCACACTTGATCCATACCCCTGAATCCTAAAAGTTATGTGGTGAAAGTCCAACCTCTAGATTCACACCCGTATTGAGTACCCACACCCGAGTTTGAGCAACATAGGGTTTGGTAGCTCGCAAGGCTCATAACCTTGCAGGCACGAGTTCAATCCCTCTCTCTGCAACTTTTCAATAGACTAGTTAAATAATAACTTACCACAGACTAAGGCCTAAACTAGAGTTAGATTTAAATATTTTTTTAACAAAAGTTACAAAAGAGCCATAAGCTAGCATAATCAACTTCACACCACCCCGACTATATCAATCAACTACCTCAGTCTCAAATTAGTTGGGGTCAACCATATAAATCTTTTGTATCCCCCCTAATCCACTTTGACCTATATCATTTCACTACTTAGTAATTTATTTTTTCAAATTAGCTATACTTTAAAACTAGGGATTCCCTAATGCATATCTCCAAATTGGCAAACAAATTTCCAACCCAATTAAAGAAACTTTCGGCAAATGCAAGAGTTGATGTAACATAACAACTGAGTTTCAATTCCAACAATTAGTTTCACATGAGTAGATTATGTACTTCCATTGTGTTCCATTACTAGCTAAGTGAGCGTTTGGCCATGAAAACCAAATATTTTTCACTTTATTTGAAATTTTTAAAGTCGGAGTTGTGCTTGCCCATACTTTTTGCAAAGAATATTTAAATTATGAATGTACTTTTTATAAATATGGTTTATACTCACCCATTACTAAAAACTAGCAAAATCCCCCTACCGGACTAATTCATTTGGAACATACAATCAAATCTGCTCTAAAAGAGTAATATTTCAAAATAGATAGTTATATAGTGGCATATATTAGATTCTATTTATAAGCTACTACATACTATTGGAGATATTTTCACTTTATTTGAAATTTTTGAACTTGGAGTATGTTTGGTTGTATTTTTTTGCAAATAATATTTGATTGTTTGAACGTACTTTACCTAAAAATCTTGAAATATAATTTAAATGGGGTCATTTTTTTATAAAAAATAAACATTAAGGTGAAATTTGAAAAAAAATATAGTGAAAGTTAAAACAAGGTTTTGGATGTTTTCCAAATAAGTAGCCTTTGTGAAACTCATCCCACAATTTGTGAATGTTTTTGTAAAGGTAACACCATGTAGTAGTCTTGATGCACTTAGTCAAATTTTGACTTGATTACTTCTCTTTCATAATACTGGTTCCTCTTGGTCATATCTCCACAGCCACTTCATCAGCATGCACTTGTGATTAGACAAATTCTTGATGCCTAGACCTCCCATTTGGTTGTGACAAAGTTGGTACCAGAGTTTTAAGTTCGCTGATCTCATCGTACAAGGACATGTTTAGTAGAGCCTTGCGAAGAGATATTTGTAATGCTCTTCGAGAGGCTACAAGAAACTAGAAAAACTCAGTCTTTCCTTTGTACTAGTACTTGATTCCAATTGGTATCAGACTCTTTCCTCCCACAGACGGTAAGAATATGTTCAGGAGAGGTTAGAGCAAAGGCACCTGAGTCGTCCATAACTTGGGGTTGAGGATGAGCCAAAAGATGCAGTTGGGGCAGGAAGAAGGCAGCATTGCTAGCTAGGGGTAGGGCCCAAGCTGCTGATCAGGTTTTAGTCCCCGGCACCTCTAGAGGTTTCTAATAGGCAGAGGCATATAACACCTCGAAAATTGAAAAGTTGGATTGGAAAAGAAAGTCTCATAAAAGTGCACTAGTGCAGTTCCTACGGAACCTATCTACGGTTCGTAGAAACCTCCACGCATCGTAGGAAGCTTCCACGGAACTTGAGTTAAATATTTTGAAAATGTCTAGTCTCTGATGTTTGACATCCTGATGAGTAAGAGAAATCATAGGAGGGTCTATGGGCCGTAGGAATTGCCCGTAAAGGTGATTCAAAGAATTGATTTGGGACCTCAGTTCTACAAAAGGAGTTGACGACTTGACGAGTCGTCACATGGTCTAAGGATCGTAGGTGGGATCCATAGAAGTGATCTAGACTTGGTGAAATTTTGGACCTGAACTTGAGTTCTACGAGCAGTAGAATGTTGGACGGGCCGTAAGAAGGTCTTATGGAATCGATCATAAATTTTGAGACCCAGTAAATGATTCTATGACTGACCAGGATTCCCCGTAGAAGTTCCTGCGAACCGTAGGTCGAAGTCATAGGGTCCTCCAACAATTTTTAATAAAGGGTGTTTTGGTCTTTTTCTACCAATTAACCCTTAAACTACGTCATTTTGTCCCTATAACTACCCCTATAACCGTTTCTACCCTTCAAACTTAGCCTAATTCCTCTCATTCACTCAAATCCCCCAAATCTCTCTGCCTTCCTCTCCAATTTTTTCCGCAAGAGCTCTCAAGTCAAGGATTAGGGTTTCATCAAGGTTCTCCTCTCCATTATTTGGGCCTTGGTTACCCAAGGTATGTTGGAATTCACCAATGGATCTCTTTCATTGGGTCCCAAAAGGGATGTCAAAACCGACCAAGTCACAACTCTGGGGGAGTTGACTTTCAAATTCTTCTGCAACACTGAATGTTAGTGTTAATTTTAATGATATATGTGCAGGAAATACCGAGAGAATAGTCCTAAGCAGCACAAAAAAGAAGAAACCCACCAAGAAGATATCAAGGATATATCAAAGGGAGATGGACAATCAAGCAGATTCTAAGGATATCAAGGAAAAGCCTTAAATAAAGAAAGAAGATGCTGTCAATCAAAACTGATAAAAGAACGGTTGAAGCAGCTGTCAAATCACAATGGAAATAGAAGGTGCTGTCAAGATATTGCGCTGGAAGATTTCCCTAATTGAAATCAAAGTGTTAAACGACTTTGCCTTAATCTTAGAAATAGGATCTCCTTTCCTTTTTCCAAGGATCAAATCTCTTGGGTTGCGCCTCCCTTCAAGAAGCCTTCAGAGTCTATTTAAAAGAAAAGAAGTCCTGAAGAATCATATACTAGACATCTGAGCCTTCTTATATTTCTCTTCTACCTTTAGCAAACATTGTTGTTCTGAGAGACTTACTGTGTAACAAAGAAGAGAGAAAATTACTTGGTAAGGCCTTGTATCAAAAGATTGAAAAGAAAGAAAAATATTGAGTTGAGTGTAGATTTAGGATTTACACTTGTAACCCTTTCAAAATCACAAAGTCTAGAAGAGAACACCCTTGCAACCCAAGGGGACTGGAGTAAGATCCATTCTGGATCCCAACCAGTATAAAAACATCTGGTGTTGAATTTCCTTACTGCACTTTACTTACAGCATTACTGATTAATTGTTGTTCAAGTCAACTGCTGAAAAAGTTAGTCAACTAAGAAAAGTAAAAAGGATCAATTCCCNCCCCCCCCCCCCCCCCCTTGCACTTTCATGGAGCTCGAACAAAAATTGATTGTAATTGAGGGTGGTCACTTTTAGACCTACAGTGTCTTCTGATATGTTCGAAACCATTTTTGCAGTACTTCTAGGATTGGGCTGCCATAAGAAGTCATTGGAACTCTCCTATCAAGCATTTGAATACTAATTGCAGCATATCTAGTTCAGACTCATAGAGGGACTGTGTTCTTCAGGCTCGTCATTGCTGCTGCACTAGTTCATTCAGGCCGTCGAATGATTCTTTCTGTGTCAGCATAAGACAAGTTTTTGGAGAGTCTGTTGTTGGAATCTGGGATTAGAGTGTTTACCTAGGAATTGGAAAATTTTATCTGCTATAGTCTTTCCACCCACTGTTGTATGCGTTTCTGGAATTATAATTCCTGATTTCTCCCCCACCCCCCACCCATGATTCAATTCTTACATAGCGTCCATATAAATTGTAGTTTTGGTGAACTCTGTAAGTATATGTTTGTATCTTCCTCCCCAATGTCTGTAATGATTTCCAATAACTCTTGAGGCCTGTTTGAGAGCATCACAAACCCATCGGAGGTTTTCATCTAATTTGATATTGCCTATGTATCATCTTAAACTGCATTCTGTGAATGTAAACCATCTGTCGATGTCCACACTAACACTAACTCACTCAGTATTTCTCCCTGAATTTGAAAGCCTACCTTTGTTGGGAAATCGAGCCTAAATATCTCAATTATCTGCACCTAAGTATCACAATCGCGTATTTTCCTCCATACACATTAAATACTAAAATTGTGTAGGATCACACTGTGAGAAAATATATATGAAAAATATTATTGAATTGTGTATCTAAATAGTTACATTGAGACCCTATTTATAGACACTACATTGGAATCCTTTTCCAACTAGGATTCCTATTCTTATTCCTATTCCTATTCCTATTCCTATTTCTATTCTAAGTAGGAAATACTTATTTCTATTCTAACACTCCCCCTCAAGCTGGTGCATACAAATCATATGTACCTAGCTTGTTACAGATGTAATTAATACGAGGACATGTGAGGGACTTGGTGAAGATATCTGCAAGCTGATCATTTGACTTCACAAATTTCGTAACAATATCTCCCGAGAGTATCTTTTCTCTGACAAAGTGACAGTCAATCTCAATGTGCTTAGTCCTTTCATGAAACACTGGATTTGATGCGATATGAAGAGCCGCTTGATTATCACACACAAGTTCCATCTGATCAACTTTGCCAAATTTTAGTTCTCCCAGCAACTGTTTGATCCAAACTAGCTCACAAGTTGCTGTCGCCATTGCTCGATATTCTGATTCTGCACTAGATCGAGCAACCACATTCTGTTTCTTACTCTTCCACGACACCAAATTACCTCCTACTAAAACACAATATCCGGATGTCGAACGTCTGTCAGAGGGTGATCCTGCCCAATCAGCGTCTGTATATCCAATGATATGCTCATGGCCTTGATCCTCAAAGAGTAGTCCTTTACCGGGAGCTGACTTTATATATCGTAGAATACGAACAACTGCTTCCCAATGACTATCACAAGGGGAAGTCATAAACTGACTTACAACACTCACAGGAAAAGAGATGTCAGGTCTAGTCACTGTGAGATAATTCAACTTTCCAACAAGTCGTCTATACCTTTCAGGATTACTAAGTGGCTCCCCCTGTCCTGGAAGGAGTTTAACATTCGGATCCATAGGAGTGTCAACAGGTTTACATCCCATCATTCCTGTCTCCTCAAGAATGTCTAAGGCATACTTGCGTTGAGAAATAACAATACCTGATCTAGACTGAGCAACCTCAATACCTAGAAAATACTTCAATCTGCCAAGGTCTTTAGTTTGGAAGTGCTTAAAGAGATGTTGCTTCAAATCGGTGATACCATCTTGATCATTACCGGTGATAACAATATCATCAACGTAAACAACCAAATAGATACATCGACTTGGTGCAGAATGCCGATAAAACACAGAGTGATCAGCTCCACTACGAGTCATGCCAAACTCCTGAATTACTGTGCTGAACTTCCCAAACCAAGCTCGAGGAGACTGTTTTAGACCATAGAGTGACCTGCGCAATCGACATACAAGGCTACTAGACTCCCCCTGAGCAACAAAACCAGGTGGTTGCTCCATATAGACTTCTTCCTCAAGATCACCATGCAGAAAAGCATTCTTAATGTCCAACTGATGAAGAGGCCAATGACGAACGGCAGCCATAGATAGAAAAAGACGAACAGATGCAATTTTAGCCACAGGAGCGAAAGTGTCACTATATTCTAGCCCAAATATCTGAGTATACCCTTTGGCAACAAGGCGAGCCTTAAGTCGATCAACTTGACCGTCTGGACCAATTTTAACTGCATAAACCCAACGACAACCAACAGTAGATTTACCTGCAGGAAGGGAGACAAGCTCCCAAGTACCACTCTTATGTAAAGCAGACATCTCATCAACCATAGCCTGCCTCCATCCAGAATGAGAAAGTGCTTCACCTGTAGTCTTAGGAATGGAAATAGAGGACAAAGACGACACAAATGCATAATGGGGTGATGATAGACGATGATAACTTAAGAAGGTATAATGTGGGTTAGTATTTCGAGTGGATCGTATACCTTTTTGAAGTGCAAGCGGTTGGCTAGGAGGAGGCAAGTCCGCAGTAGGAGCAGGGTCTGGCGCATGACATGAATCATCTGGGACTAGGGTTGGACGTGGACGGCGATGATAAGTTAGTAGTGGTGGCACTACAACTGGAGATGTAGAAGTAACCGTAGATTCCTCAAAGGTTGGCACAGGTAAAACCTGAGGTATGGGTAAGACCATAGAGACATCGGGATGATCAGAAGATGTATAGTAAGGCTGAGACTCAAAAAATGTAACATCAGCGGACATAAGGTATCGATGAAGATCATGTGAATAACAACGATACCCTTTTTGGACTCGAGAGTAACCAAGAAAGACACATTTGAGGGCACGAGGAGCTAATTTATCTTTTCCTGGGGCTAAGTTATGAACAAAGCATGTGCTCCCAAAGACACGAGGAGGGATAGGATAGAGATGTGACTGAGGAAACAGTATGGAATGGGGAACCTGATTCTGAATAGAAGAAGAGGGCATTCTATTTATCAAATAACAAGACGTAAGAACTGCATCTCCCCAAAAACGCAGTGGAACATTGGATTCAAGGAGAAGAGTACGAGCGGTCTCAATAAGATGCCGATTTTTTCTTTCAGCTACACCATTTTGCTGAGGGGTGTATGGACAAGTAGTCTGGTGAATAATGCCTTGGTGAGTCATAAACTCCTGAAATTGGGAGGATAAGTATTCTAAGGCATTATCACTACGAAAAGTACGAATAGAAACACCAAACTGATTTTGTATTTCAGCAAAGAAACTTTTGAAAATAGAAAATAACTCAGAACGATCTTTCATTAAGAAAACCCAAGTACATTTTGAATAATCATCAATGAAACTAACAAAATAACGAAATCCTAAGGTGGAACTGACTCTACTAGGACCCCAAATATCTGAATGAACTAATGAAAAAATAGACTCTGAACGACCCTCAGTACTACGAGAAAACGTAGCACGAGTGTGTTTCCCAAGTTGACACGACTCACAATCTAATGTGGATAAACTAGACAAACTAGGCACCATCTTTTGCAGTTTGGATAGACTCGGATGTCCCAAACGTTTGTGAATTAGATCTGGGGAATCTGTAACGGAGCATGCTGCTAAGGAGTTTGAAGAGGTAAGATAGTAAAGGCCTTGTGATTCATGTCCTGTTCCAATCATCTGTCCCGTACTGCGGTCCTGCATGAGAAAAAAATCATCGAAAAAAGTTATGCTACAATGTAGGGCTTTCGTCAAACGACTAACAGATGCTAGATTAAAAGGAGAACCAGGGACATAAAGAACAGAGTCTAAGGTGACAGAAGATAGGGGTTTGGCTTTTCCAACCCCTTTTGGTTTTGTTTGGATCCCATTGGCTAAAGTAATAGCTGAAAGAGATTGTGAATAAACAATATCGGATAAAAGTGATTTATTACCAGAGATATGATCAGAAGCCCCAGAGTCCATGACCCATGTTCCAAGAGTACTAGATTGCGACACACAAGCAAAAGAATTACCCGTAACAGAGACATCAGGTTGTGCAACCGAAACTACTTGTGGAGACGTTTGCTTATTTGCACGATACTGAAGGAACTCATCATATTCTGTCTGAGCAATATGAGCATTATTGGATGGTTGATTAGGTTGAGCACCATATGCTATTGGTGGAGATGTCTGTTTACTTGCGCGATTTCGAAGGAACTCATTATACTCCTTTAGAACAATAGGATCATAACTGGGTGGTGGACCATGCAAAATATAACATATATCACGAGTGTGTCCAGACTTATGACAATGACTACACTTGGATCGAGGTTTCCCAAAACGCCCTCCCCCTCGCCGATTCTCCATAGATTGATATGTACGCTTTTCAAAGGTTTGAGATGCGAGAATAGATGAGTCAACAGTGGGTGATGAAACTACCTTGTGACTGGGAGGTGCCGCAAGACGAAGGAGACGAGAGAATAATTCATCGATTGTAGGAACTGTAGGGCTAGCTAAAATCTGATCACGTACAGAATCATGATCAGGAGGAAGTCCAGCAAGAGTAAGAACTAGAAACAATGTTTGTCTGTGTTCTTGTTGTTTTTCCACATTCGTAGTAACTGGCATTAATGTGTCAAATTCCTCCATGACTGCCTGTACCTGTCCCAAGTAAGTAGACATATCGGATTCTTGTTTCTTTAAGTTGGTCAATCGAGATATCACATCATAGAATCGAGATATGTCATTAGTGTATAAAGCACGAGCCTTTTCCCAAACTGTATAACACGTCTGGAATGGGCGAAACAAGGGCATCAACTTGGAATCAATAGAACGCCATAGAAGACTACATAATTGAGCATCTACTTTCTCCCATTGTGCTTTGGCTTTTGCATCTTCCTCACTAGTCTTTGCCTTTACATCTACCACATAAGCCTTGTTCATTAAGTGATCTTGGACACCTTGACCCACCAAAGCTCAACCGAGGAAGCCCAAGATAAATAGTTTGAACTTCCCAATAAAAGTTCTGAAGTGATTATAGGGCTAGAACTTCCAATCCCCATATTTTTTGAACCAAAAACATCACACCCAAAAGACATTATGCTAAATTTGTCTCGGAAAATTCAAATCTTGAAGAAAAGTCGCCGGAAACTGCTTGGAAATAGCCGGAACCCTAATTCCGGCGATCGGATCTGGTCAAAAATAGTATGGGCCTGGTCGGAATGGCTGGACGACCCCAACTGTCAAAAAAAAGTTCAAAAAATATGCACAGAAAAGCCCTCACGCGCCGGCGCGTGAGACAGATCTTGCCGGAAAGTACCACCTCCGATCGGCGCGTGAGAGCGCGTGGGGTGGTGTTTTCCGGTGGTTTTGGCTGGGGTCTGGTCGCGGGGGCTTTCCGAGCCTCGTGGTGGTGTTGGTTTTCGCACAACACCCACAGAAAGAAAAAAGAATAACAAAATCAGACCCAACAGTCACCGGTAATTGACAGACATACGGTGACTTGTTTGTTCTCACCAATGCTCTGATACCATGTGAGAAAATATATATGAAAAATATTATTGAATTGTGTATCTAAATAGTTACATTGAGACCCTATTTATAGACACTACATTGGAATCCTTTTCCAACTAGGATTCCTATTCTTATTCCTATTCCTATTCCTATTCTTATTTCTATTCTAAAAAGGAAATACTTATTTCTATTCTAACACACACTTCAACTCCATTCTTCCTGTTGACTAATTGCTATGCATATATCCCAACTTACTTCCGCTTATCCAAAGTTTTTACTCTGTAGAGTGCTTCTCCATACTTCCAGTTTTTGGTGAACTCTTGCTCTGAATTCATCAATCAATATAACATCACCCTGAAACTAGGATGCACCATTAACTAGGATAAGGAACTAAGGAAGCACGAGCTCAAGACCAATTCCTGATTTAAACCATGGTTATAGAAACTCCTATGGATCTCCTACTGTCCTCACACTCCAGCTTTGTACATATATGTTAACATATTTGATATAGATTAAATTCTTCCTCACACTCCAGCTTCGTACATTTATGTTAAACATATTTGATATAGATTAAATTCTTCTCAAGCAACACTATCAAGGCCAATGTGTATCATGTTAATATTGTTCTTGCTATTCCTATAAATTTACATCAGTTGTCCAAACATATATAAAGCATATGTTGATCATTCTTTTTCTTTTTTTTGAAATGGTAACTGTACATATGTTGTAGATCTACAAGACATATTCAAACTCATTTTAAGTTCCCTTTTAAACACTTGATTTTGTGTTGTCACATTTATTACAAGTAAAAGGTAAATTTGAGCTTTGTCACTATTTCAAGAAGTTCTATTGCATGAATCGTACATTTAGGGGTCGTTTGGTAGAGTGTATTAGGAAAAATAACACATGTATTAGCCTTGTGTATTACTAGTATCTTGTTTGATATTCTTTTCTAATCTATGTATAACTAATGCAAGCATTAATTATACACTTTATAGTGTATTAAGGTGTGCATTACTAATACCATGGATTTCTAGGTAGTAGCAATGCAATGGTTTTAATGCATGCATTAACTCAATTAAAGACTCAATTACCCCTCAACCTTTTTTACATCTTTTCGACCATAATAGTAGAGGGTATCTTTGTAAATAATTATTTTATGCAATACATGCTATTTTTAATGCATCAAACCAAACAATGCATAAAAATAATTTACGTATAATTAACGCAAGCATAACTAATACATGCATTACAAATACAAGCATTACTAATACACTCTATTTAGCATTATTATTATACACTCTACCAAAAATGACCCCTTAGTACCTAGATCCTACCTTCTTTGTTCTCATATCTCTTAATTATATAAACTATTTTTTTGCTCATTTGGCATCTTTTTGAGAAGGTAATTTTTTTAGTTTTGAGGACTCATTTGGCATCTTTCAGTCTTTAGTCTTTAATGTAATGTCAATTGCTTGGTTAAGCAAACTATACCAATCTCCGAGGCACAAACACCTACAGGCTACCATCTAGACCAGAAGATTCAAACCCTTATACTGTGACATCCACAATTCAACAAACCTAATTAATTCTACAAGGCTATCTAAGTTTTTTGTTCTGCATGGATGTATCCATAAAGTTATCCTCAAAATTTGTGTTAAACAATTTATCAAAACTACATTTTCTCTTTCCCTAATTTTAATATCTTTTGTCAAAACTAGTTGCCATCTGGAAATGACCATTAATACATTTAACCTACCTTTTGACCTTTTTACCAATGTTCTCTGTTAGTTGTGCTAACTTGTATATTTCTGTCTCTCATTCGTGTGTGTCTCAACTTTTGGTACAAGTCACCTAAAGCTTTACTTTGGACTTTACTAATGCTTTCTTAGCTTCTCTCTTAAGTGCTCTTACACTCTTCCATATCACTCCATCTTCAATTGTTGGTAGATTCTTACACATATCTCTTTTACACCACCCTAAACAGTACAACAACAATGCTTCAATCCCAAACTTAAGTTGAGATCGGTTATATGAATCCTTGTTTCTTCATTCGGGCTCATATCATTATCATACTAAATAAAATAAAAGTAAAAATTAAGTTATATATATATAATATTAAAAATTCTCTAAAAGTCTAAAAAACCTATCATCAACTAGAAGCTATTCCTATATGGATCTATTCCTTCCATTGTGCCCTATCTTTAGCTAAGTTTGCATTGGTTCCAAGCATTTGTAGGTTTTTCGAGACAACTTTCTTAAGTGTAATATAAGGTCTACCCCGTCCCCTTTTAATACCTTCATCTGTGTATCAACACAAGACATACCCAAACTATCTCAAGTGACCTCACATTGTATCCTGAATGTGTGCTACTTGCACCTTCTGACGAATGTGGTTATTTCTAATCTTATCTAATTTGGTATGACTATAAATCCATCTTAGCATCCGCATCTTGTAGATATGTTCGACTTTAGCAACCCAACATTCACTACCATATAACATGATCGGGTCTTACAGTTGTTCTATAAAACTTACCTTTCAATTTGGTAGGCAGTCTTCTATCACATAATACCCCGATAACACTTATCTGTTTCAACAATCCAGTTTTAATACTATGAGTAACATCTTTATCTATCATTCCATCCTCTTGAACTGAGACTAAATGTCTAAATTGTTTACATTTTGGCACCGCAATCCCATCTAGTCTCACTCAACTTCTCTCTTCTCATTCTGACTAAAATTGAAATGCATGTATTCAGTCTTATTTCCACTTATCCTAAAACCTCACTCGCTAACAGTATATATGTAATAAACTCTATATTTTATTTTTTTATGAAATAGGAAGTCATTGTAGACATTTCTCATATGCATACTACACTCCATCAATCACCTCGACTTTTGTTTATGAGAATTGTCACCTTTTTTACTCAGACTGCTCACCATAATGAATAATCCATTGTATGGACAGCTTCTAGGAGAATCAAGAATAATATTCATGAGCATCAAAAGTTTAGAATATAAGAAAAGTTCTTAACCATCCAAGCATTAATGATGTCTGAAAAGATTCATTAGACTTTAGATAATAGAATACACAAAAATAAATACACAAAACCAAAAAGGTTCAAAAATCTAGTCTTACGCCAAATAAGCCTACTCATTACTTTCATTATGCACACAGTATAACAAACAAGAAAGAGCAGTAACATGGACACTTAAAGATAAATCTGAATACACTGGTTGCATGAGGATTGATTTAGTTAAAATAAAAATGAGACAAGGAAGTAATAATGTCAAGAGGAATAGCAGTACTGCAGTACAAGAAATGCTTGCTTAAAAAACATGTCGAGTCAACTTTTTAGGAAACGGATCGAACCTGCAGCTTAAACCAAGTAATGCATAGAAAGCATAATGATTCACAGGAGACTCAGAGCCATGAATGTCAAAGTTTTAGGCACCACTGTGATACATTATTGTTATGTAATAGGTGGGTCCAGTGGAAAATAAATGCTTACACAGACAAGTGTCCATACCTTTGCTAATTCTCTTACTCCATCCGCATATTGTTCTTTCTGTAGTAATGCAAGACCCAACATATAGTGCGCCTGCCAAATCATCCTCCTATTATCATCTTTAGAGAACTAAGAATTTCTAGCTCTACAAGCTTAAAAGACTGAAACTCAGGGTTAAGAAGAGACTGAAACAATTTGGACATTGTTTGATTTAGGGTTCTACACTCTAACTAGCTAAATTTATTTTCTAAAATTTCGAACTTACAGATTCCTCAATTTGTCTAGTTAATTTACAAATGAACAATTCTCATGAATTACAACGAATCTTTTCAGTATGTTTTTTATGAATGGCAAGTGTGCTGGTCTACTTTATGCACCAAGATTTTCCCCCTCTACCAAAACATCAATCAGCTATGAATAACTCCTTTGGAAACACCCCAATTCAGAGAACCCCATAAATTATGCAAGAGTCGTGGGTTCTAAGAGTTCTTCGGGAGCGAAAAAGAGGATTTGTCTACCTCAGAGATCCCACTGTTGGATTCACCAAGGAAGAACACACAGGGCTAGGCATTCGGTAATTCGGATTTTACGGTGTTCAGTTTTCGTAATTGTTGTACCGAACAAAGAACTGAATTAATTTGGTTCGGTTTTTTAAAAATTCGGTTTGATTTTTTGTAATTAGGTTCGGTTTATTAAATTCGGTTTTTGTTATGGGCCTGTCAAAATCGCAGCAATTTGAAATCACTGGTCGCGTTCGCTGGTCTCAGTCCCGTTCGCTGGTTGCTGGTCTCGGTAGCTGCCCTGGTCGGCGGTCGTTGGAGGCTGCCTGGTCAGCGGTCGAGTGCAGCGGAAATTTGGAATTGGAAGAGACGAAGAGTGCTAAGGGCAAAAAAGAAAATAAAACTTAAAAGGCTTAGTAGTATGAAAAATTACATAATATTTATTATAGTATATATATTAGTGTGTATATGTCGGTTAAACCGAAATACCGAATTTACGAAAAATATGTTACTGAAATACGAACCGAAATATCAAAAATACAAAAACATACTACCGAAAACCGAACCAAAATATCGAAAAAAAATTTGGTTCGGCTCCACAAAATGCAAAGCGAACCCCAGTATTTAAGTGGAGAAGGGTAGAGGGGCGGGCCCATTATCCACCGAGTTTAGAAGGCTGTGGATTGGTCCAAAGGGCATGTCACAGACGGATTTTTCGATTATCAAAAAAAAAAAATTGGTTTGGTTCAGTATTTCGATATTTTATGCCCAGCCCTAGAACACACCCTAATGGTAGAAACTTTTCACCTCAATGATAGGTAAGTTCAAGAAAATTAGACCCTCCATAGATTGCATTTGACTGATTTCAATCAGCCAGTCTCCCTCAAATAGGGTTGGGCATAAATACCGAAAACTTGAAATACCGAACCGAATTGTTTCAGTATTTCGGTTTCGGTATTTAGGTTTTTGGTTCGGTTTTTAGTAATATGTTTTTGTATCTTCGGTATTTCGATTTGGTTTTCGGTAACATGTTTTCGTAAATTCGGCATTTTAGTTTAACCGAAATATACACACTAATATGTATATAATATAATAAACATTATGTAATTATTAATACTACTAAGCCTTTTAAGTTTTATTTCCTTTTTTGCCCTTGGCAACTAATAAGTTAAATTAGGTTTACATTTTTGTTTTTCCCTTAGCACTCTTCGTCTCTTCCAATTCCAAATTTCTGTCGCACTCTTCCAATTCCAAATTTTCAATTTCCGCCACACTCGACCGCCGACGAGGGCAGCCTACAGCGACCACCGACCAGGGCAGCAATCAGCAACCGCGACCAGCAACCAGCAACCAGCAACCAGCAACCAGCAACCAGCGAGCGTGATCAGCGACCAGTGATTTCAACTTGTTGCGATTTCGACAGGAAACAAAAAACCAAATTAAGTAAACCAAACCGAATTACGAAAAAATCGGTTCGGTGTTTGGTACAACAATCCAAAAACCGAAATAAAAAAACAAAACCAAACCGAATTACCGAATGCCCAGCCATACCCTCAAAGGAACAATCAAAATCGTAGCCTATGACATGCATCATTTATTTGTTGATTTTGATTTATAAGAGGATCACAAAAACATTTACAGTAGGAATTTTCTTCCTATTTGTGACACGCTAATGATACTCTGTAAATGGACCAAAAATTTCAAACCAAAAAAGAAACATCTTTAGCCCCCATATGAATACCTTGCCAAGACTCCCATGGCATTTCTTGAATGGGATGCTTTGTGTAGAATTGTGGATCCAATTTGTAATCCTATTATCACAAAGCTACTTTGTCCAAATCGAGACCAACAACTGCTAAGGTTAAAGTGGAGATCGACTTGACCAAACCACTTGTTAGAATAGAAATAAGTATATACAATCCTAATTAGAATAGGAATAGGAATAGGAATAAGAATAGGAATCCTAGTTGGAAAAGGATTCCAATGTAGTGTCTATAAATAGGGTCTCAATGTAATAATGTAAATACACAATTCAATAATATATTTTCTCCTATATTTCTCATATGGTATATGGTGAGAAAATTAAATCAGTCGTCACTGTGCAATTGTCCGGTGACCTAAATTGCTGTCCCAGAAAAAAAAAATCAGCAATTATTCCGGCCATTTTTTCCAGCAGTTTTTTTTTCCTAGTGGGGTTGCCTCTTGATTCCAAGGCTGGCCATATAATTTTTTTTTCCTAATTCCGACCAGTTTTTGGCGACCAGATTATTTTTTTCCGGCAGTCAGATCTTTTTTAGCAGTCAGATTCTGGCCCCAAATTTCTATTTTATTTCCAGCAGTCAGACTCTTGCCCCAAATTTTTATTTTATTTCCAGCAGTCTGATCTAATTTTTTTTGTGTGAGAATATTCTAATTTCACAATATGTCATTCGGGATTGATATTTTTGGCTCTAAAAATATAGGAAGTTCAAGTGCTATGATCACTTCAGAACCATTAATGGGAAGCTCAAACTATTTAGCTTGGGCTTCTTCGGTTGAGTTGTGGTGCAAGGGTCAAAGCGCCCAAGATCACTTAACCAATAATGCTTGTGTGGTAGATGAAAAGGCAAAGGCTAGTGAGGCAGATGATAAAGCCAAAGCACAATGGGAGAAGGTTGATGCTCAATTATGTAGTCTCCTATGGCAATCTATCGATTCCAAGTTAATGCCCTTGTTTCGCCCATCCCAGACACGTTATTTAGTTTGGGAAAAGGCACGTACTTTATATACTAATGATATATCTCAATTCTATGATGTGATATCTAGAATGACCAACTTAAAGAAACAAGGATCCGATATGTCTACTTACTTGGGACAGGTACAAGCGATCATGGAGGAATTTGAAACATTGATGCCAGTCAATATGAATGTGGAAAAACAAGAGCAAAGACAGACGTTGTTTCTAGTTCTTACACTTGTTGGACTTCCTCCTGACCATGATTCAGTGTATGATCAGATTTTAGCTAGTTTTGCAGTACCTACAATTGATGAATTATTCTCTCGTCTACTTCGTCTAGCCGCACCTCCTAGTCACAAAGTAGTTTCATCATCCACCATTGACTCCTCAAAACTGGCATCTCAAGCCATAGACAAACGAACATATCAGCCTATGGAGAATCGACGAGGAAGTGGTCGTTTTGGAAGAGCTCGATCCAAGTGTAGTTATTGTCATAAGCTTGGGCACACTCGTTTTTTTTTTGAAATAGAAGCTTGGGCACACTCGTGACATGTCATATTTTGCATGGTCCACCACCTAGTTATGATCCTACTGCCATAAAGGAATACAATGAGTCCCTTTGGAATCGCGCAAGTAAGCCAACATCTCCACAAGTAGCATCTGTTGCTCCGCCTGATCAACCACCCAATAATGCTCATATTGCTCAGGCAGAATATGCTGAGTTCCTTCGGTATCGAGCAAGTAAGCAAACGTCTCCACAAGTAGCCTTGGTTACTCAGCCTAATGTTCATGTTGCGAGTAGTTCTCTTGGTTGTGTTTCAGTCTAGTACTCTTGGATCATGGGTTATGGACTCAGGCACTTCTGATCATATTTCTGGTAACAAATCACTTATGTCTAATATTGTTTATTCACAATCTCTTCCTGCTATTACTTTAGCCAATGAGATCCAAACAGAACCAAAAGGGGTTGGAAAAAGCCAAACCACTCTCTTCTGTCCCTCTAGACTCTGTTCTTTATGTCTCTGGTTCTCCTTTCAATCTAGCATCTGTTAGTCGTTGGACGCGTGCCTTACATTGTGGTATAATTTTTTTCGATGATTCTTTTCTCATGCAGGACCGCAGTACGGGACAGCTGATTGGCACAGGACATGAATCACAAGGCCTTTACTATCTTTCCTCTTCAAATTCCTTCACAGCATGCTCCGATCCTCCAGCCCTAATTCACAAACGTTTGGGACATTCAAGTCTATCCAAACTACATAAGATGGTGCCTAGTTTATCCACATTAGATTGTGAGTCGTGTCAACTTGGGAAACACATCCGTGCTAACCGAGGGTCGTTCAGAGTCTATTTTTTCATTAGTCCATTCTGATATTTGGGTTCCTAGTAGAGTCAGTTCACCCTTAGGTTTTCATTATTTTGTTAGTTTCATTGATGATTATTCAAGATGCACTTGGGTTTTCTTAATGAAAGATCGTTCCGAGTTATTTTCTATATTCAAAAGTTTCTTTGCTGAAATACAAAATCAGTTCGGTGTTTCTATTCGTACTTTTCATAGTGATAATGCCTTAGAATACTTATCCTCTCAGTTTTAGGAATTTATGACTCACCAACGAATTATTCACCAAACATCATGTCCGTATACCCCTCAACAGAATGGTGTAGCAGAAAGGAAGAATAGGCATCTCATTGAGACTGCTCGCACTTTCCTCATTAAATCCCATGTTCCGCTGCGTTTTTGGGGTGATGCAGTCCTTGCATCTTGTGATTTAATTAATAGAATGCCCTCATCTTCTATTCAAAATCAGGTTCCACATTCCATATTATTTCCTCGCTTACATCTATACTCTATCCCCCCTCGTGTCTTTGGGAGCACATGTTTTGTTCATAACTTAGCCCCAGGTAGAGATAAATTATCCCCTCGTGCTCTCAAATGTGTCTTTCTTGGTTACTCTCAAGTTCAAAAAGGGTACCGTTGATATTCACCTGATCTTCGTCGATACCTTATTTCCGCCGATGTCACATTCTTTGAGTCTCAACCTTATTATACATCTTCTGATCATTCTGATGTCTCTGAGGTCGTACCCATACCTCAGGTCTTGCCTGTACCAACTTTTGAGGAATCTATAGTTACTTCTACATCTCCGA
Source organism: Solanum stenotomum (assembly GCF_019186545.1). Lineage (NCBI taxonomy): Eukaryota > Viridiplantae > Streptophyta > Magnoliopsida > Solanales > Solanaceae > Solanum > Solanum stenotomum. Next base: position 15,067,615 of record NC_064288.1, read on the forward strand.
TGGTAGTGCCACCACTTCTGACTTATCATCATCATCGGCGCACAACACTACTCCCAGATGATTCATGTCCTCCTACTGCGGGCTTGCCTTCTCCTAGTCAATCGATTGCACTTCAAAAAGGTATACAATCCACATTATACTTTCTTGAGTTATCATCGTCTCTCATCACCCCATTATGCCTTTGTATCATATTTGTCCTCTATTTCCATTCCTAAGACTACAAGTGAGGCACTTTCTCATTCTGGATGGAGGCAGGCTATGATTGATGAGATGTCTGCTTTACATAGGTTCTTGGGAGCTTGTTTCCCTTCACATAGGTACTTGGGAGCTTGTTTCCCTTCCAACAGGTAAATCTACTGTTGGTTGTCATTGGGTTTATGCAGTCAAAATTGGTCCAGACGATCAGGTTGATCAGCTTAAGGCTCGTCTTGTTGCCAAAGGGTATACTCAGATATTTGGACGCGATTATAGTGATACTTTCGCTCCCGTAGCTAAAATAGCATTTGTTCGTCTTATTTTGTCCATGGCTGCGGTTCGTCATTGGTCTCTGGACATTAAAAATGCTTTTCTACATGGTGATCTTGCGGAAGAAGTCTATATGGAGCAACCACCTGGTTATGTTGCTCAAGGGGAGTCTAGTAACCTTGTATGCCGATTGCGTAAGTCACTCTATGGTCTAAAACAGTCTCCTCGAGCCTGGTTTGGAAAGTTTAGTAAAGTAATTCAGGAGTTCGGCATAACTCGTAGTGAAGCTGATCACTCTGTGTTTTATCTGCATTCTGCACCAAATCAGTGTATTTATTTGGTTGTTTATGTTGATGATATTATTATCACTAACAATGATCAAGATGGTATCACTAATTTGAAGCAACATCTCTTTAAGCATTTTCAGACTAAAGACCTTGGCAGACTGAAGTATTTTCTAGGTATTGAGGTTGCTCAGTCTAGATCAGGTATTGTTATTTCTCAACACAAGTATGCGTTAGACATTTTTGAGGAGACGGGAATAATGGGATGTAGGCCCGTTAACACTCCTATGGATCCGAATGTTAAACTCCTTCCAGGACAGGGGAGGCACGTAGTAATCCTGAAAAGTATATGTGGAATAAGATAGTGGAATAATTTTATTCATATCTTTCTGTCATATACAAGGCTTTATATACATGAGAGATTGTGGAACAGAATCACCTAGATCCCATGAAATCTGGGATTCCATAAAATTATATATTTTACATAAAAGAAGAAAAAGATATTCTAGATTACAACAATTATCTTTAAGATCTTAAGGGATCAAATCTTGATATGGAGAATATCCTCTATCAGCCAACACTCCCCCTCAAGCGGGTGAATGGATATCTTCCATCCCTAGCCTGCTTATTAGATCTTGAAACACATTATTTGGCAGTCCTTCTGTTAAAACATCGGCCACCTGATCTTTTGTAGATACAAATGGCGTACAAATGAGTCCGCTATCTAATTTCTCCTTAATGAAATGTCTATCTACCTCAATATGCTTAGTGCGATCATGTTGTATAGGATTATGAGCTATACTTATTGTTGATTTATTGTCACAATAGTCTCATAGGTCCTTCCTATCTTATCTTCAAATCATCAAGGATTATCTTTAACCATAACAACTCACAAACTCCCATAGCCATAGATCTAAACTCGGATTCTGCACTTGATCTGGCTACTACATTTTGTTTTTTACTCCTCCAAGTCACCAGATTTCCTCCTAAAAAAGTGCAATATCCAAAACTTGATCTTCAATCTACTAATGAACCAGCATAGTCTGCATCAGTATAAGCCTCTAAAACCATGTCTCCTCCTCTTTTGAATAGTATTCCTTTTCCTGGACTTCCTTCAAGATATTGTAGAATCCTGTTGACAGCTTGAAGATGCATTTCTCTAGGATCATGCATAAATTGGCTAACAACACTTACAGCAAATGCAATGACCGGCCTTGTATGGGACAAGTAAATCAATTTCCCTACAAGCCTTTGATACAAGCCTTTATCTACCACAAAATCTTCTGGAGCATTGCACAATCTATGATTATATTCAATTGGTGTAGCCACTGGTTTACACCCTAATTTTCCTGTTTCCTTCAGCAAATCAAACACATATTTTTGTTGGAAAATAAAGATTCCTTGTTTTGAGTGTGCCACTTCAATTCCCAAAAAAAACTTTAATTTTCCAAGCTCTTTGATGTCAAATTCCTTGAGTAAACACCTCTTCAAATTTTGTAGCTCCTCTGAATCATCACATGTTACTATGATATCATCAACATAAACCAATAATGCTGTCACCTTTCCTGTTTCTAAGTGTTGTATGAACAAGGTATGGTCTCCTTGACTTTGTTGACACCTTACCTTGATCATAACCTTTGTAAATCTTCCAAACCATGCACGAGGTGATTGCTTTAATCCATAGAGTGCCTTCTTCAGTCTGCACACCCTTCCCTTCCTGCTTTCAAAACCAGGTGGCACCTCCATATAGATCTCCTCATCTAAGTCTCCATCTAAAAAGGAATTTTTTACATCAAATTGTTGTAGGTACCAATTAAAAGCTGCAACCAATGATAATAAGATTCTCACTGTATTCATTTTTGCCACAGGGGCAAAAATCTCCAAATAATCAATTCTATAGTTTTGTGTATAACCCTTTGCTACCAAACGTGCTTTAAATCTTTCTATGGACCCATCTGACTTATATTTCACAAAAAACACCCATCTGCACCCGACCAACTTCTTCCCTTCTGGTAATTCCACAATTTCCCAAGTTCTGTTTTTTTTCCAACGCTTCCATTTCAACCTTCATAGCTTTCTCCCACTCTTTGTTTCCTAATGCTTCAGACAAATTTTTGAGGATAGGAATTGTGTGGAGGTTACAGAGAAAAGTTTTATGTTTTGGGGATAGATTTTGATGTCACGAAAAGGCTCAAAAGGTGTTGTGTGCAAGTTCTGGTTCCTTTTTTGAGAGCAATGGGAAGGTCAAGATCATTAGGTTGGTTAGGTTCTTCATGATCAGTTTGGTTTGGTGTTTCTGATGGTTCAACAGGTGCAGGATGGGTACTAGGAGCAGTAACCTTAGGAGATGATTACAGCTGAGTAGTTTGATCAGTTAGCCTCTTTCTTCTGTAATAAACTTGCAATGGTAGATTATTTTCTAGAATTCCATTATCTATATCCAGATTAGGAGACTCAATGAGTTCATTTGGATTTAAAGACTCGGGTGACCAAAGAAATGATGACTTGGACAAGGATTTGGCATGACTAGAAATAGAAAAATCAAATAGTGACAAGTCTAGAGGTCCCTCTCCCTTCAACAACTCCCCCTGATTGTAAGAATGACCAAAAAAGGATTCACTCTCATCAAATGTAACATCAGCTGAAACAAAGAATTTCTTTGATGATGGTTGATAACACTTGTAACCTTTTTGAGTAGGAGAATATCCTATGAAAACACACTTAAGAGCATATGGGTCTAATTTGCCTCTATTTTGAGAATGAATATGAACATAGACAACACTCCCAAAGATTCTAGGAACCAATTTATTGGAAATTTCAAAATTCGGAAAGAAATTCCTAAGAGTATCAAGCGGACTTTTAAAGTTCAGAATTCTTGATGGCATTCTGTTACTAAGATGTGCAACAGTTAGGACAGCTTCCCCCCAATACTGTTTTGGCTCCCTTTTATGAAACAATAGTGATCTAGTAATGTCAAGTAACAAACCGTTTCTTCTCTCTGCTATCCCATTTTGTTGAGGAGTATTGACACATGAAAATTCATGAATAATTCCCTCTTTTGGAAGAAAAGAGAGAGTGTTTGATTGAAGTAGTCTTTGGCATTATCAAATCAGAATCTTTTAATAGGCACATCATATTGGGTTTTGATCAGATTAAAAAAGGTGGGAAGAATTTGACTAACATCTGATATTTGCTTTAGAAAATAGATCCACATTACTCTTGTACAATCATCAATGAATTACACAAACCATCTAGCACCAGAAATATTAAGAATGGGAGAGGGTCCCCAAATATCACTATGAATAAGAGAAAATGGAATTTGACTTCTTTGGTGACTAATTGGATAGGAAACCTGTTTGTGTTTTGCAATTTCACAATCATCACAATGAAAAGACTCAACAATCAAATCTTTGAACAAAGATGGAAACATCATTTTGATTACATAAAAGGAAGGATGACCTTACCAACGATGATAAAGCCATACTTTTTCTTTATTGGACATAACAGATTCAGACAAGAATGAACTAGATAAGGAATTCTTAATTGTATCTCCACCATTGTGGACATCCAAACAATAAAGACCACCTTTCTCACTAGCACGCCCAATCATCTCCTTCATGTTCTGTTCCTGAAATAAGCAATATGAAGGGAAGAAAGTTACTTGGCATTTGGAATATTTGGTGAGTTTCTGGATAGAAATGAGATTTGCATATAACTTTGGGACATGAAGGACATCTTTAAGTATCAAGGATTTTCCAAGTGGTATGTCTCCTTGCCCAGCTACAGTAATAACTGAACCATCAGCTATAGTTATTTTTTTATAGCTAGGAGAAGAAAAATATGATATGAAGAGATGAGAGGAACTGGTCATGTGATCAGTTACCCCGGAATCAACCACCTATATTGGAGAAAGTTTGTCTGAGACATTAGTAACAAAAGAACAAGAAATTCCTGTGAAGGCCAATGAACAACTACCTGCTGAAGTTGAGTGTGGATTTGTTTCATCAGCCTGAAGGTTGCTTGCTAAATATGCCTGCTTTTCATCACTATTATTTCTGTTTGGAGGTCTACCATTGAGTCTCCAGCATCTCTCTCGGGTGTGCCGATATTTTTTGCAATAGGTGCAATAAAGATTGTCCCTATTGAATGGCGGTTTGTATGAACCCGTGGGCTTGATGGTGCTCTCCGATTGTGAAACTTCAGATTCTTTTGAACTTGTCCCTTTTGCTACTAAAGCTGATCCTTCATTAATTTGAGTTTCAAGCATAACACTCCTCCGTCCTTTTGTCCGTATTATGGCCATTGTCTCATTTAATGATGGAAGATCTTCTTTTCCTAAGATTTGCACTCTCGCGGAATCAAATTCTGCATTTAATCCTACAAGACAATCATAAATACTTTCTTTTTCAATAAATCTTTTCAGAATTACAGCATCATTTTTACAACTCATTTGAATGCATTGATAATGATCCATTTCTTGCCATAACCTCTTTAAAAAGTTAGAATATTCAGTGACAGGTCGAGCTCCCTGTTTTGCTGCAGAAAATTTTGTTTTTATTTCATAGATCCTGGCAGCATCATGTACTTTAGAGTACGTCTCCTTCACTGCATCCCAAATTTCCTTAGCGGTGCTCAAAAACATAATGCTATCGCTAATTTCTAGAAGCATAGAGTTCCATAACCAAGACATCACCATTGCATCATGTTCATCCCATGCATCAAACGTGGGGTCTTCTTTAGATGTACCAAGAAGGTGTCGTATTTTCCCTTTACCCTTTAAAAAGGTACGAACCAATTGAGCCCATTTAAGGTAATCTTTTCCATTCAACCGATAAGAAGCTTGAATGTTTTGCAGATCACTAGATGAAACTGTAGAGTTATTCTCTACAGTTGCAGAAACAGTTCCAGAGGCTAGAATAGTTGCAACAGTCACATTTTCTGGCATGGTTCTTGAATGGTTTCAATCTTTGGGCAGATAAAGATTAAAAAAAAAATATTTCAAGACAAGATGAATAAAACTAATAAGGAATAAGCCTAAAGCTCTGATACTATGTGGAATATGATAGTTGAATAATTTTATTCATATCTTTCTATGTCATATACAAGGCTTTATATACATGAGAGATTGTGGAACAGAATCACCTAGATCCCATGAAATCTGGGATTCTATAAAATCATATATTTTACTAAAAAGAAGAAAAAGATATTCTAGATTACAACAATTATCTTTAAGATCTTAAGGGATCAAATCTTGATATGGAGAATATCCTCTATCAGCCAATAGCATAGACGGCTAGTTAGAAAGTTGAACTATCTCACAGTGACTAGACCTGACATCTCTTTTCCTGTGAATGTTGCAAGTCAGTTTATGACTTCCCCTTGTGATAGTCATTGGGAAGCCGATATATAAAGTCAGCTCCCGGTAAAGGTCTACTCTTTGAGGATCAAGGCCATGAGCATATCACTAGATATACCGACGTTGATTGGGCAGGATCACCCTCTAATAGACGTTCGACATCCGGATATTGTGTTTTAGTAGGAGGTAATTTGGTGTTGTGGAAGAGTAAGAAACAAAGTGTGGTTGCTCGATCTAGTGCAGAATCAGATTATCAAGCAATGGCGGTAGCAACTTGTGAGCTAGTTTGGATCAAACAGTTGCTGGGAGAGCTAAAATTTGGCGAAATCAATCAAAGGGAACTTGTGTGTGATGATCAAGCGGCTCTTCATATCGCATCAAATCCAGTGTTTCGTTAAAGGACTAAGCACATTGAGATTGACTGTCATTTTGTCAGAGAAAAGATACTCTCAGGAGATATTGTTACGAAATTCGTGAAGTCAAATGATCAGCTTGCAGAAATCTTCACCAAGTCCCTCACCGGTCCTCGTATTAATTACATCTGTTACAAGCTAGGTACATATGATTTGTATGCACCAGATTGAGGGGGAGTGTTAGAATAGAAATAAGTATATACAATCCTAATTAGAATAGGAATAGGAATAAGAATAGGAATCCTAGTAGGAAAAGGATTCCAATGTAGTGTCTATAAATAGGGTCTCAATGTAATAATGTAGATACACAATTCAATAATATATTTTCTCCTATATTTCTCACACCACTCATGTATGAAGTTCAAATTGCAATCACAAATGCTCGGGGGCATGAGGAGACCATCACACAAAAAGTTAAATACGAGACCGTCCTAGAATATTGTAACCATTGCAAAATCCAAGGACACAATGATGTGAAATGTAGAATTCAACATCTTGAATTGAGGAAAGAACCTATGAACCCTACTAACATTGAAAGAGATTTGGCTAAGAAGGGTGAGGAGAAGATCATCAGTACATCCGACAACAGAGGTAGTATGTAGATTGATTTTTTTTTTTTAAATGGTAACGATTATATATATATATAACAGTGCAAAAGCCAAAAAGACACTACAAAATCCCAACCAAGCTTAGACTACTGCTTCACAAGGATCCTATCATATCAACTAGTGATTCAGCCTCCTGAGATAGCTTTCTTTACACCAAAAATAAAACAAAAATATACAATTCATCTTGATTTTCTCCACAAAATTGTATTTGTCTTCAAAAGCTCTATAGTTAAATGGTCCACCACATGCAAGCAGGGACAAGGTTGCACCAATTTTTCTGACTAACTACCCATCATTCTGGTTCCAACATTTCAATAAATCAACACTTGTTGCTGAAATTGATCACTGATTCCTACCATGTTCAAGAATAATTGCCATAATTGTCCAGTAACAGGAGAATGAATGAATAGGTAACTATTTTTCCCCAGCAGCTCTGCACAAAAAGCATCTAGAACATAGTTGGAATCCCCTTATTTGAAGTTTATCCTGTGTGAGGCAAACATTTCTTGTTACTAGCCAAGAAAAGCATACCACCTTAAAATGAGCCTTCATCTTCTGAATGGATCTCCATGGCCACTGATTAGTTGACTGTTTGTGCCTAATCAGATGTTATAAGCTGAATTTACAAACTAAGTTCCTTTACTAGTGGGCTTCCATGAGTAGCTTTGAACCCTTGGAATTATAAGGTCTTGAAAAATTCAACAACTCTTTTCAGCTCCCAATCATGCAGTAGCCTTCTAAAAGTAATATTCCATCTGTGTACTCCTTTTGTTGATTCCAGACTGATGTTTGGCATAGTGGCAATGCTAAAGAATTCAGGGAAGAGTTCCTTTAAAGGTCCAAGCCCAAGACAATCACACCAAAAAAAGAATTTTCCTTCCATTGCCACTCTTAATCTAATTTTTCCGGCCATCAAAGACTGGAGGAATCTGATTGCTTTCCTGACTCCTACACCATGGCAGATCACAACCACCTTTGAACACCAATGGCCATCCTGACCATACTTGTCATGAATGACATTTCACCATAAAGCATATATTTCAAGATTATACCTCCATAGCCACTTCATTAGTAAACTATGGTTGTGAGCATTTAGGTTCATGATGTCAAGGCCACCATCTTTTTTGGATTCGATAAGAACATCCCAATTAACCAGGTGGAGTGCCCTTTTTTCGTTGTTGCCTTGCCATATGAAATTCCTCGTGAACTAGTCAATCCTTTTCCTTACCATGCTAGGTGAAGGAAAAAGAGACATGACTAAGAAGGAAAAGTATCCAAAACACTATTGACTAGTATCACCCTACCACCTAGAGATAAGTATTGTCCCTTCCATATTGCAAACCTCTTTTGCAAGGCTTTACTTTTAGCACCCAAAGATAGCCCCCAATACGTAGTATGTAGGGAACCCAACACACATCCCAGAACACTTACAAGTTCTTGAAAATTGTCTACTTTATTAACCGGGAATAAACTACTCTTAAGCCAGTTGATATGAAGTCCAGAAATACAACAAGAATACAGGTCCTAACAACATGAGTCTGCCTCTACCATGGAAGTTGAGAAAATTGATGACAATGAGGGCTGGACCATTGTTGAGAGAGTCAAAGGTGAGAACAAAAAAAGAACAACCACAAAAACCAAGAGCAAAATGCTGAGAAATGTAAAATTACAAATATGTTGGAAAACAAAAATTTGTTTGAGACAAAAATTTATGACAAGATGGTTCTGGCCATTTAGAATACCATGGAAGGGGCTACAGAAGTGAAGATAAATAAAGAAGCTTCCGGAGAGCTCTCACAACAAGAGATATCAGTTACTACCAAAGGAAAGACTAAGAAGGAGCAATAGCTCAGACACAATCCTGAAGGAAGATCATGAGAACTAAAAGAGACTCCTCTTTTTGAAGACTGCCCCACCTTATGAAAAGGGAGGGAGAAAGAAGGAAGAAAAGACTAAGGTTGTCCTATCATTTTGGAGAAGATTCTGATAAACATTGAAGAAACTCCTATCAATGATCCTAACTTCAATATAGATTGCAGAATAATGTTTCTCAATGCAAACCACCCGAGGAAAACAAGATCATTCAAAATATCTCCTGCAATATTGGGAAAGGTGTTGAAGTCCCTCTGGCCAGTGCTCCTATTGTTCCTAAACCTTTTCATATCAACCTTTCTGAAGGACCTCTGAAAGACATAGATGTAAGTGAGAATGTCTAGGTTAGAACAGAGGAGATGAGGAAATGAGCCAGATGAATATTCACACTTTGAAACAGACTCTGAGGAAAAAGTAGAGGAGACTCAGTTTCACAAAGACCTCAGATTTGCATTTGGTTAATATGTTATGAGGATTATTGACTATCTAGTTCTAGTATCTATTATTTACTTTTAGTTTGAGTCATTTGCGTCCCCTTAAAGTTGTCCACATATTTCACTTAGATACTTTAATTCAGACTTACACCTATTGAACACCTTAACAGTTCAAAAATGTTCCAATTAGACCCAAAACAGTGACATGGCAAAAAACATGTTTTTCACTCTCTCTAAGAGAGTAAAGCAATTTAAATATTGTTTTTTTAGCATCTACACCTAAATTCTAACCATAAAAAGAAAAAATTAATTAACATTACTAATCCTCAAAAAAGAAAAAAGTAATTAACTTGAAAAAAAAAAAAAGAGGAAGAAGACCGCCTTCCTCCTCCATCCCCTCCCAGCAACTTATCTTTTCCTAAGTTGCTTGGACTCCCCAAAATGTTGCCGCACCCGTGTCGGATCCTTCAAAAATACACTGTTTTTGGAGGATCCGCCACGCACCCCTCGATATTTTTGAAGAGTCCGAGCAATATAGACCTTTTCCCACCCCCTCCCTTCCTCTCCAATTCTTCTCCTGCATTTTTTTTTTTATTTGTATTTATTCATCAGCAAAAGTAGATTTATGCTAACCAAAATAAATCTGGCAATGTTCCATTATTTTCAACAAGAGTGATACAATTCAATTTATTTATTTTTTTGAAAATGGTAATAACAAGAGTGATAAAAACTAATTTATTTTTCGGAGAAAGTCTATTGTTCCTCCTTGTAAATGTGGTAAATGGCTATTAGTTGAAAAGAAGGTGAAACCAAAGAATAAGACTTTCTGATCATCTGGTGTGATCAGAATGAAAGGGGAGTGAGGGGTTAGCGTGTGGGTGGGGACGATGGTTTACTGCCGGTGGCGACAACGGTGGAAAGGGAAATAGGGTAAGAAGAAGGAAAAAATAAGATGTGCGGGGGGGGGTAATTCAAAAAATAAGTTTTCTTTTACTTAAAAAAAAATTGCATTATTTAAATCGAGTTCTAGCTAAAATTGGATCCAATGGCCACATATCATTATTTCTTTGGTCCATCTACTATGTATTCGCGTTTAAGATACATGCATCTTTGTCTTTAATTGATTGTTATTTTATGTCAAATAGGTGTAAATTTTATGTCAAATAAGATTTGTGTGTGTGTGTGTGGGGGGGGGGGGTTAATTCAGAAAATAAATCTTCTTTTACTTAAAAAAAATTGCATTATTTAAATTTCTAGCTAAAATTGGATCCAATGGACACATATCATTATTTCTTTGGTCCATCTACTATGTATTCGCGTTTGAGATACACGCATCTTTGCCTTTAATTGATTGTTATTTTATGTCAAATAGGTATAAATTTGTTATGGTTGAAGTGTTCAATAGGTACAAGTATGAATTAATGTGTCTAAGTCAGTGTTCTTAATGGCGCTCGCCATTCGCCAAAGGCGCAAAGGCGAGGCGAGGCGGGCATGGCACGCCATTTCTCAGTGAGGCACGGCGAGACCAATTAGGCGACGTGAGGTGACATGAGGCGACGTAATGGCGACCTGAATGGTGGCGCCTTTTAGTTTTAAAATTTTAAAAAGGTCTTGGACTTAATATTAGTCAAAACTAGGGTTTTTTTTTTCATATTTCCAAACTTGGGACTCAGTCGCGACCGCAACTCTCTCTTCAACCTCGTGATTCTCTTCAACCTCGCGATTCTCTCGATTCTCTTCTTCTCCGTCAGTCAACTCTTCTTCTCTTACTTTCTTCCTCGCGAATTGAAAGGTATGATCTCTTTTCTTCTCTTCTTCTCTTCTGAAATCTGAAGTTCTGATACAGACGATACTACTGCTTTGCTGCCTTCTCTGCTCTGTTTTTTTACTCAGTTTCTTCACTGCTTTCTTTTTAGAGGTACCAAAGATAAAATACAAATGACGTTAAAAGACCCATTTAACTACTATTAGAATTATTTATTTGTTTTTGAAATTTTAATGTAATTTACTTGGAAAATCAGTACTTAAGTATGCAAATTTCATTTACGTTTGGAATTTAGAAAAACATTCAAATTTTTGTTTTGATCTACAGTTCTACACCATATTTCTCTTTTTTAAAATTTATCTTACATTTTTTTATTTTTTATAAAAATGGTATCATTTAAATTACATGTCATGTTAAATCATATATCACTGCTCTGTTTTTTTCCTCTGATTTCTTTGTTCACTGTAAATAAAATGTTGCTGAAAGCTGTGCTGTCTATTATTTTAAAAAATAAAATTAATTCTTCTATAGTAATTAATATAGTATCTGTTGTATTGTATTTTATAAAAATGGTATCATTTAAATTACATGTCATGTTAAATCATATATCACTGCTGTTTTTTTCCTCTGTTTTCTTTGTTCACTGTAAAATGTTGCTGAATGCTACTGTTTTCACTTTTCACTGTGCTGTCTATTATTTTTTAAAAAAAATTAATTCTTCTATAGTAATTAATATAGTATCTGTTGTATTGTATTTTACAAAAATGGTATCATTTAAATTACATGTCATGTTAAATCATATATCACTGCTCTGTTTTTTTCCTCTGTTTTCTTTGTTCACTGTAAAATGTTGCTGAATGCTACTGCTTTCACTGTGCGACTGCTGTCTATTATTTTAAAAAAAAAAATTAATTCTTCTATAGTAATTAATAGTATCTGTTGTATTGTACAATAGTGAATTAAATGGCGGATGCTAGCAAAAAGAGGGACATTGGATGGAATTATGGTACTCAAGGAGCAACGAAAGATTCGGTTAATTGTAACTTTTGTGGGAGTACTTTTAATGGTGGAATAACTCGACACAAGCAACATTTAGTGGGTGGTTTCAAGAATGTTAAACAATGTACAGCTTGTCCGTCGGCGATTAGAGAAGAAGTAAGGGCTTATATGCAAAATAAAATCGCTAATAATCCCAAATTTCAAGTGAGGCTGCCGGAAGAATATATTGATATTGATGATGTTGATGATATGGATGAGTATGCGGAAATGATACCTCCCTCCAAAACTCCAAAGATATCTTCTGGTGGAGGTGCATCATCCACCGCGCGGAATGTGACGAAAGGCCCTATGAATCTCTATTTTCCGCATAAATCAACAAAAAAAGGAGGCTTTGAAAAAGGAGGAATTGATGAAACAAAGAAAATTCTAAGAGAGCGTGCGGTAAGTGCTTTCGCGATATGGATGTATGATGCGGGGCTCCCTTTTAATTGTGTCAATCACAAATCATTTGATAAATTTATTGAGACAGTAGGACAACATGGCCCCGGAATGAAGCCTCCTACATTTCATGAAGTTAGAGTTACTCACCTAAAAAAAGAGGTGGAAAAAGTGGAAAAAATCGTTGATGAGCATAAAGTGCAATGGACAAAGTTTGGATGCTCCATTATGATGGACAAATGGACGGCACGAAATGGTAAAATGATCATTAATATTTTGGTGAATTCTCCAATCGGTAGTGTATTTCTTGGTTCTGTTGATGCTAGCAATGAATCTACCGATTCCACCAAAATGTATAAGTTGTTTGAAAGCACTATTGAAAGAATTGGACCGGAAAATGTTGTACAAATTGTCACTGATAATGCTAGTGAGAATGTTAAAGCGGGAAGCATGATGATGGGTGCATACCCACACATTTATTGGACTCCATGTGCCGCTCATTGCATCAACTTGATGTTTGGTGACATATTCAAGGTTAAGCCATATGCTTCCGGTAATATCACTCTCATATCCTCTAACTTTCTTTATAGTCAATATTTAATACTTATTAGCTACTAATTACTATAATCTTACCTTAACAGTTTTTAAGAAGGCCATCAGAATCCATTCTTACATTAGTCAAAGGCCATTGTTGTTAAACTTGATGAGAAAATTCACCAAGGAAAGAAATTTGGTGAAACCGGCCAAGACAAGATTTGCAACGGCCTTCTTAACTTTGAGAGCTATGTACATACAAAGAAAAAACTTGAGAACTTTAGTCCTCTCAACCGAATGGACTTCAAGTAAATTTGCAAAGGAAACTTTGGGGAAAGAAGTTGCCAATCTTATTATTTCTGCCCACTTTTGGGATGATGTTGTTCGAGCACTTACAGTTTGTGGTCCTTTGACAAAAGTGCTTCGTTTGGTGGATGGGGAGAAAAAACCACCAATGGGCTATATTTATGAAGCAATGGATAGAGCCAAAGAAACTATTGAACGGGGTTTTCGTGGAATTAAGAAGCAATATGAGAAAGTGTTTGAAATTATTGATGCAAGGTGGTCAGACCAACTCCATCGGCCTTTGCATGCTGCAGGCCATGTTTTGAACCCAGGATTGTATTATAAAGCTCAAGAAGAGGGAACTTTACTACAGAGTCTGTGGACCGAGTATTATGCATGTGTTGAGAAGATGATCCCCGATACAACAATACAAGATTTACTAGTCGCTGAGCTTCCTAGGTACAAAATGGCGAATGGACTATTTGGTTGTGGTCCGGCTAAAAGAGCTAGAGACACAAGGTCACCGGGTAAGTGAGTTGATTTAGCTCTTACTTAAATTATTCGACTTATTTACACTCATTAACCTCTAAATTTATTTTATTATAGTGGAATGGTGGTCACTATTTGGTAGTGAAACACCAAACTTGCAAAAGTTTGCCATGAAAGTATTAAGCCTAACTTGTAGCTCATCCGGATGTGAGCGAAATTGGAGTGTGTTTGAACACGTAAGTAAAAAAATTATATCCTAATTTCCATATTATATTATTATCAATATCTATTAGTTAATATCTGTAACTTATGTGTAGATTCATTCCAAGAAGAGGAATAGGCTTGCACTATCGCGTCTCAATGATCTAGTGTACATTAAGTACAATAGAACATTGAAACGTCGTTATGATGCTCGTGATCTCATTGATCCAATTCGCTTGGATAACATTGATGATTCAAATGAATGGTTAGTTGGATGCCCCGAAGATCAAGAAGATGAACTAGTATATGAGGATGATGATCTTACTTGGGGTAGTGTTGCTACGGCAATTGGAGCTGATGAGAGTATCTATCATCTTAGGGGACTTTCTTCAAGATCAAGAGCACTTGACAAGGGCAAAGGAGTAGAAACTTCATCTACAAGTTCAACTTCAAGTAGGACTCGGACACTAATTGATGAAGACTACGAGGAGGAAGAAGATGAGGAGCAATATAATGATGTAGAGGATGTTGATCTTCAAGAGTTGGATAGTTTTGAAGAAGAATAGACTTTTAGAGTTCTAGTATTATCTTTTGAATTATTGGGTCTTTAAAGTTCTAGACTTTTAGTATCTACTTTTTGTTTTTGAATTGAAATATTTGCTAATATATGTTATTGCTATTGAGATTTTGGATATTTATATATGCAATTAAATATTTTTAATTTTTGGTATTAATTGGCGCCTTGATTCAAAAAGGCGATCGCCTCGCCGCTCGCCTCGCCGCGTGGCGAGGCAGGCCCTTGTCGCCTTTTGTCGCCTCTCGCAGTCCAAAACACTGGTCTAAGTGAAATATGTGGACAATTTCAAGGGGCCGCACATGACTTGGGCTTTTACTTTTTAATGTAAGAATTGAAAGATTTGCCTAATATGTTATTTCTATAGGCTCTTGGTTATTTATCTATGCAATTGAATATTTTTTATATTTGTATTAAATGCGCTTCAGTTGAAAAAAGTGTGATTCACTTCAAGCTTCTCGCCTCAGTAAAGCGAGCCCTCGCTTTTTTCCACTTCTCGCTTTCTAAAACACTGAGTGATGGTGTGATTAGGGACAATGCAGGAGGCTTCCTTTTTTGCTTTTAGCCTAGTCTTAGGAAAGGGAACTAGCAATTATCAACAGCCCTACTTTTTGGCATTCAGTGGTGTTTAAGTAATGGTTTGCATGATATAGGAGCTGAAAAAGTGATTCACAACTTCTAGTTGATTCTGTAAATGGGAACAACTGTACTACTTGGAGGCTTTGTGTTACAACCATGTAACGATATGACACCTAGGCCTAACTCAACCTCAAAAGCTAGCTCATGAGGGGAGGTTTGTCCAAGTCCATATAAGGAGACCAAATTCCCATCCGTCTACCGATGTGGGACATCTTAACACAGTTGAAGAGTTCAAGAGGAGAAAGGAACATTCAAGCTTCACTCTCAAACATTGCTACAGGGAATGCAACAAAGTTGCAGATAGTCTGGCATCTATGAGTCACTCACTGCCTCAGACCAAATTGTATCATGATTTTTGGATTTACCATCTCCTATCAAAGGTCTAGTGATTGTGGATAGATGGAGCCTTCCAGCTACTCGCATTGCCAACATGAAAAAGTCAGAACTGTTTTTTTGAGCTTCCATGATCAATGCAGATCAAACTTCACAGTTACAGTTGTAGATTTGGTAAGAACTTTTGGAGGTATCCTACCTCTAGTATAGGAATCTCTTCTTTTAGACTATGGTTTAGTCCATTATATTCTTCTGCCAGTAGCACTTACTTCATCTTCTTGTATCATGATAGTTGGTTGGCCATCTATCAACTAGATAAGGGAGGCCTATATCTTACAGCTCCCTCAAAGCTCATGAATTATCCTTTGGAGAGATGAATAAAAGTTGGTATTAAAAAAGTTACTAGCTTAAAAGCGGCAGATGCTCAGACTAAGAGGGTGTTTAAATTGACTACACTTGCAAGCAACTTCTTTTCCCTTTTCTTTCGTATTCCGGTAAATTTATAACATTGCATAATTCAAACTAGTTATTGTCGTGAGGATTAATCATCACACATTAGGAAGAGCAATCTTTACATGTGCATTAAGGGAAAGTTTATTAGAACTACGTGGCAATCTGGAGTAAGGATCCCGAGAGGTTGTCTTCAGAGAAGCATCGCTAGAGAGAATAAGATCAGGGAGCTATGCCGGAATGACGTGGAGAGAAGGATGATAGGGACAAGAATGTTAGAAGGGCTCGGAAGAGCCTGTACGAACTAGAGCAGTGCAGAAATATTAGTTGGCACCACCTGTGGCTTTGACACTGGCGCGAAGATATTTTTCTTAGTACTTTATGGCTCTAGTGACACCCTCTTATTGGCCAAAGCGTGATTGTTGCAGCCTATAAACGGTTAAGAAATACAACAGCAATTTTATACTTGCTAATAATCTGTGTTGCCAGTGAAATGATCTTAAAAAGAGTTCAATGCTCTTGACCTCCTACAAATTCAACCACACGGATTTTACGAAAAACAACATGGTCCCCCAAAATGGCAAAAGGAAATAGGAATGTTAATGGAGAAACTAGATGAAGATCCCATTCATCATTGAAACAGAAAGGCGAATGCAAAAAAAAATTACAAGTTCGCACCTTAACAGAACTCTGATCAAGCTGAACAGCCGTCCTACAATCTTCCTCTACGCTTGTCCAGTCACTATCAACCAATAAAGACTATATAAATGAACATTCATAAGATATCACTAAAGCCCAGAGGCTGTGGGGGCTTACTTGCGTTTCAGATGGCACAAAGCGCGATTGGTCCAATAGATGGGAACGTTGGGGCACAAGGTAATAGCCTAGATAATCCATTCAGAAATTAGAGAACAAAAAAGCCAAAAAAAGAAAGACAACTCTCACCTCCGTGTATGCATGAATGGCAGCGATAAATTGATTATTCTGGAAGAGAACATTGCCATCTTGCTTCCGATGTTCCGCTTGTTTGGCCACCGCACCGGCAGCCATTACTGGTGTCATTTTCCCCTTTTCCTCCGTTCGATCTTTACTTCAAATTCGCACTATCTTTTTGGGAGGGAAAATAAGCAAGGGTTTTGCTGAAAATCAAATGCAAATAGGAGTATGTTCCTCCTGAACTTTCAAGAACATTCCATAAGATTACAATTTTGAAGTATTTATACCGTCACCTATGGTAGAACCGTCATTTCATTTATCATAGAACTATTTATTTATTTGTTATAAAGAGTTTCTAATTTAAAGTTTATTGTTTTGACTTATTGGTTATCAATTTGCAAATATGTTCATTTATTACTCTTTTAGTTTATTTTTATTTGTCACTTTTTGCTTTGGCACACCTTCTAAGAAAATAATTATTGATATAAGTATTTTTGCACACTATTCCTACTAATTAATGTTTAATATTTGATCTTGAAAAATGATATGGAGAATAATATTTAATGTTATGGGTAAAACATGGAAAAAATAATTATCTTTCTTGATATGTTAAAAGTGACAAGTAAAAAATAAAGATATATTTTGGAAATAAGTGACAAATAAAAGTAACCGGAGGGAGTATACATCTATTAAGATGAGTTTATCATTATTCATTAGTGATTGTTATCAATTCATTATCGATTTAACTTACATCTATTAAGATGTGAGTTTGTCATTATTCATTATTGATCGTTCTTCGATTATCGATTTAACTATTAAGATTTCACACAATAAAAATATTGAAAATCACTTGGAAATAAGGTAACAAATCAAATGAAGCATATACATGAGTTGATAGATTACATTTGCTAAAAACAAACATTAACACATGTATAGTCAGTTAGAAATGAAAGTATGAAACTAGTATAAAACTAAATCATGACTTTATATACCGAATGATATAAATATAATTTATTAATTTAATATCGATTTATCAATTAACCTATTCAAAAGATCTCAAACCGTTAAGAATTGATAATCTAATATAAAAAAATTAAAATTATTACTAAAATAGCTAAATCAATAATCCATTATCAATAAATAAAAATAAAATTGAATTTATTAGCCACTTTAGATATAAGTAGTTTTTGAGAAATAAATAAATGTTGAAAATTATTTTTCAAGGATTTTTGTTAAAAAATTTAATATGGTGGCCAAAATGGCCATTTTATTAAATATATTTAAAGTTCACAATAACACAAATTAAAGCAAAGCAAAGGGCGGGTGACCGCCCATCAACAAATAAAATTTGTACAGAAGTGGCAAATGTCACATCTCCATCTTCATCAACTCCCTTATTTCCAGAAAAGGAAACTTCCTTTCAGCTCCTTCCATCACCACTGTAGAGCTTCTTCCATATTTTTATTACTTGGTCAAAAAAACCTCTTCTTCCATCTGATTTCTTTTTTGTTGTAATTGTTCTTCTTATGATTTTGTTCCACCACAAAGCAGTCTTCAATCTCCATGTTCAAATTCATTTCTCTATGTAAGTTCCGACCATCTTTGAACTTTATTTCTTCCATTATCGCACTTGAATATATCCTTTGACTAAGCTTTATTTTGTGAACTGTTGATACCATCAAATCTGGATATTTGTCTCTTCTTCCATGTTATGTTGATGTTACTCCTTGATAGCTTCCTTTTCTTGAGACCACATATTCATTTGATTAAACTACTTGTTGCTGAGCCTCTGTGACTTCATGATTCTTGACATTGGTTCTTTATTCATTGAATGTTGATGCCTTCTTCCTGCCTAATTTTGCATTGATTAAATCTTTTTATTCTTATCCTCAAATTAGCTATTTGTTGCTTGTCTAAGTTGAGAATTTGCTTAGCTTTAGTAGGAAGCTCCATGAAATTAGAATAATTGAATCTATTTGTTCTGTTAAAAGCTAGATTAGCTATACAGTCAGCCATATAATTACCTTCTCTGTAGATGTGATTTAATCTAACTTGACAAATTTGAGTCATTAATTTCCTTGATGTCTTCTATTACGGTTGCAATTTGCCATGAAATTTCCCAAATTCCTGATAAGATTTTTACTAAAACTAATGAATCAGTTTCAATATCAATCCACGTGATCCCAATAGCAGTGCAATGATAAATTGCTTCCCTTATTGCTATTGCCTCTACTTCCATATTTGTAGTCTCGTTTATCTCTTCTCCTTGGGCATAAACTAGGTCTACGTCATGATTTCTTATACAGAAACCATAAGAAGTACTTCTCCTTGGATTGCCTTTAGAAGCTCCATCTGTGTTGCATTTTAACTTGCCATGCTCTGATGGTTTCCATCTTACTGCCATGTAGTACAATTTGGGTTTGTACTTCTCCAAATAGTCCACCAATTCTGGCTAGTTGATATGAATCTGCCTTGCCTTAACTTATGATATATTATTTTGACCATTCTCCAAATATCGGTATTCAAATTGAATACAAGACTATTGTAGGAGACATCCTATAAACGATTGAGAAATACAACAACAATTTTATACTTGCTACTAATCTGTGTTGCCAGTGAAATGATCTTAAAAAGAGTTCAATGCTCTTAGACCTCCTACAAATTCAACTACACAGATTTTACAAAAAATAACATGGTCCCCCAAAATGGCAAAAGGAAATAGGAATGTTAATGTATTGGAAATTAGTTTAGTTAGTTACTACTTAATTATGAGCTGACAATATTCTTTTAACTTCAATTAGTTAGTTATAACCAGAAGTTAGTTACATCGATTAATGTGCAGTTTTAGTTAGTTAGAACTACGCTATTAGCATGTATATATTACATTGTGCCTTTCCTCATTCTATTGATCAATACAGATTGAATAGCAAATTTCCCAAATTGGTTCTTCCTCTAAATTGAACATGGTAACAGAGTTGTGAATCTACAAAGATCAGATTCACAATTTTATTTTCTTTCTCAAACTGAAGACTGTCTCTCTGCCATTGATCGAGCTTGAAGATAATGGTATCAACATCAAAAGGAGATGCTCCAGCTGGAGATTCAGGGGTTTCAACCGATACTCTTGAAGGAATTGAGAAGAATCACAATCATCCTTTGTATTTGCACCCGTCAGATACTCCAGGTAGTGTATTGACTTCAGTTCAACTCACAGGAACTGAAAACTACTCGTTATGGAGCAGATTATTGATGATCAATCTGCGTGCAAAGAGCAAATTAGGTTTTGTACTTGGATCGTGTCGCAAATCTGATTATAAACCTGAATTAGAGGAACAATGGGAGAAGTGTAATGCCTTCGTTTTGGCTTGGATTATGAATACAGTGTCCAAGGAGTTGTTGAGTGGAATTGTGTATGCATCAGATGCAGCCATGGTTTGGGCAGATCTGAATGAGCGATTCAACAAGGTCGATGGATCTAGGAGTTATCACCTTCATCGAGATATTTGTACACTCCATCAAGGTAATCTAACAGTCTCAGGTTACTTCACTAAATTGCGACTTTTATGGGATGAATTTGATGCGTTAGTGCCTCCTCCTACTTGTAATTGTGGTAAATCGAGGGTGTATGTTGATCATTTGCAATTTCTGCGACTATTTGCTTTCTTAATGGGATTAAATGAGATGTATAGTCATGCACGAAGTCAAATATTAATGATGAATCCCCTTCCAAATGTGAATAAAGCATATGCTATGATAACTTCTGATGAGAGTCAGAGTATGACTGCTGGAACTAGAATTGGTGGAGACGTCCATGAATCAATGGCATTATATGCTGAAAAAAGGAATGATTCTGTGATGCAATCTAATAAGGGAAAGAATGTTTGTAGTTCTTATGATCCTATGGCAATGTACACTGGGCAAGGAAACTATGGTAATACTGGAAATGGTAGCAACTATAAACAGAAGAAGAATTGGCATTTGGTGTGTGATTACTGCAAGTTGCATGGTCATACAAAGGACATATGTTTTCGACTGATTGGATACCCAGTTGATTGGAAGTTCAAAAAGAAGTTTGGGCCTGGTCCAGATGTGCCTAATACAGGGAAAGCAAATCATGCATATGTTAACAGTCAGAGTAGAGATGAATTTGAATCTGTGTAGGGACCAAACAACAACTCTGGGAACTTAGAGCAGGCTGCAAACCAATTTACAGCACAACCTACTTTTACTCCCAATCAATACAACAAAATCCTGCAGATGATAAACAAGGAGGACTCATTGGAATTTATGGCAAACACTGCAGGTACTTCTATTACTGTTTTATCAGTACATAACACCAAAAGTAAGAGTAGTGTTGCAATGCCACATACTAATGAAGAGTGGATAATTGATTCGAGAGCAACTTGTCATATGACCCCTAAAATTAGCAAGCTAGATGACGCTTCTATTTCAGTAAAAACCTTAGGTAGACAGGTTCATCTACCTAATGGACAGACAATTCCAGTCACTCAAATTGGTAATTGTAAAGTATCAACTGGTGACACTTTGACAAATGTATTAGTTGTTCCTGATTTTAAATTTGATTTACTATCAGTGTCCCAGCTAAACTGTTATGTGAACTTCTTCCCTGAGTTTTGTGTTTTTCAGGACCTCTCAAATGGAAGGGTGAAGGGGATTGGTAAAGAGAGGAATGGTCTCTACTATCTTCCCAGTCCTTTTCCAGAGAAGGTCACACATAATGAACAACATGTATTGGTGAGCAATGTGGTTATGAATTCAGAAGGCTTCAAATGGCACAGTAGACTAGGTCATCCTTCTATGAAGGTGCTGAAACACTTATCTTTGCTTAAAAATGCTGCAGATGTAAACGATTGTAATAATTGTCCAGTTTGCCCTCTTGCCAAACAAACTAGACATCATTTTCCTTCAAGCATGTCAAGAACTTGTTCTGTTTTTTATTTGATCCATTTGGATGTTTGGGGACCTTATAAAAGTCCTACTTATGTTGGTTATAGATATTTCTTAACCATTGTTGATGACTATTCTAGAATGACCTGGTTGTTTTTGATGAAATTCAAGAGTGATGTTTTCCAGATTTTAAAAAGCTTCTTTATTATGGTTCAGACTCAATTCAATAAATCTGTTAAGAGACTCAGATCAGATAATGGCACTGAGTTTTTTAATAATGAATGCAAATCATTATTTGAGAATTTGGGAATCATTCATGAAAGTAGTTGTCCTCACACCCCACAACAGAATGGGGTGGTGGAGAGAAAGCACAGGCATATTCTTGAAGTGGCCAGGGCTATTAGGTTTCAAGGATCTTTGCCAATAAGATTCTGGGGAGAGTGTGTCCTGGCAGCAGTCTATCTAATCAATAGAATGCCAACTAGTGTGTTAAAGGGACAATCACTTTTTGCAATGTTTCATGGGGTTCAACCTGATCTAAATCATTTAAGAACAGTGGGTTGTCTTTGTTATGCTACTAAGCCTGTCAAGGGTGACAAATTTTCAACTAGAGCTGCTACATGTGTATTCATGGGATACTCTTCTACTCAAAAAGGTTATGTTGTTTATAGTTTGGATCACCAAAAAATGTTGGTAAGCAGGGATGTCACTTTTAAAGAGGAGGTGTATCCATTTGCTGCAAGGACAAAAGACAAACATGCACCATTGTTCAACCATCAATCTATTCCTATAGATTTTAAGGATGCCATAACAGTCCCAGAACCGCCAGTTGCTGATGTTTTAGATAATATACTGGAGCCTATTGATACTGATGCTCATATTGATTCTGCCGAAGTTGATTTTGAAAATTATGTGGCCCCTGATTCTCAATTGGTTGAACCTACAACAATAAGACATTCAACAAGATCAAGCAATCCTCCAGTGTGGTTGAAAGATTATGTTACTAGTGTCTCTGATCACCCTTATTCCATGTCCAAATATATTGCGTATGATCATTTTTCTACTAGATATCAGGCTTTTCTTAGTCATTTTTCTTCAGAAGTGGAACCTAAAACTTATGAGAAGGCTGTGCAGGACCCTAGGTGGGTGAAAGCCATGGCACAAGAAATTAAAGCATTAGAAGATAATGGTACATGGCAGATCATGCAGTTACCTGAAAATAAGTCTGTTATTGGTTGTAAGTGGGTGTTCAAGATCAAATACAAAGCAGATGGTCAGGTTGATAGATTCAAGGCAAGACTTGTTGCCAAAGGGTATAGTCAAACAGAAGGTATTGACTATCAAGAAACCTTTGCTCTTGTGGTCAAGATGGTTACTGTGAGAGCCATCATTGCCTTGGCAGCCATTGAGACGTGGCCTATATTCCAAGTGGATGTGTTTAATGCTTTTCTACAAGGTGATTTATTTGAAGAAGTCTATATGGAGTTGCCTAAAGGTTTTAAGAGTGCGGACCAACATCATGTATGCAAGCTTGTCAAATCCTTATATGGTCTTAAGCAAGCTTCCCGGCAATGGAATGCCAAACTTACTGAGGCATTATGTGGTTCAGGCTATGTCCAAAGTCATTTAGATTATTCCTTATTCACCAAGAAGAGTGATGCAGGGATGGTCATAGTTTTAGTATATGTTGATGATTTATTGATTACAGGTAGTGATCCTGTGTTGGTTCAAGCTACAAAGCAAGTGCTGCATAGTCCCTTCAAAATGAAAGACCTGGGAGAATTGAAATATTTCCTAGGAATTGAATTCTGCAGATCTAACAGTGGCATAGTAATGAATCAGAGGAAATATGCACTAGAGCTAATTTCTGAAGCTGGTCTTGCAGGAGCACAACCTGTTTCTACTCCTTTGGAATGCAATGTAAAACTCACTTCAGTTGCATATGATACGAGTAACACTGATCCTCTATTTCTTGATGTTAGCAGATACCAAAGGATGGTTGGTAAACTGCTTTACTTGACCAATACTAGACCGAATATTGCTTTTGCAGTACAGACTCTGAGTCAGTACATACAACAACCCAAACATTCACACTGGAATGTTGCTTTGAGGGTGATTAAATACATTAAAGGGAGTCCAGGTTTAGGGCTTCTTATGAGTTCACAAAAGGATCCAAAGCTGACTGGATTTTGTGATGCTGACTGGGCAGCTTGCCTAAGTACCAGAAGGTCTGTGACTGGATATTTGTTGAAGTTTGGTAGTTCCCTCATCTCTTGGAAATCTAAGAAGCAGAACACTGTGTCTCGGAGCTCTGCTGAGGCTAAATATAAAAGTCTTGCCACATTGACTACAGAGGTGGTTTGGGTCACCAGTTTGTTCCAAGAACTGTGTGTCAACTTGCAATCTTCAACCATCATACATTGTGACAGCAAAGCAGCCATTCAGATTGCTGCTAACCCTGTCTTCCGTGAGAGGACGAAGCACATCGAAATAGACTGCCACTTCATTCATGAGAAGATACAACACAGGCTCATTCAAACTAACTACATCAACACCAAGGAGCAACATGCAGATCTTTTGACTAAAGCTCTTGGCAGATCTCAACATGATTTTCTTTTAGCCAAGCTTGGAGTTCTGAATGTCTTCAGTACATCCAGCTTGAGGGGGATATTGGAAATTAGTTTAGTTAGTTACTACTTAATTATGAGCTGGCAATATTCTTTTAACTTCAATTAGTTAGTTATAACCAGAAGTTAGTTACATCGATTAGTGTGCAGTTTTAGTTAGTTAGAACTACGCTATTAGCATGTATATATTACATTGTGCCTTTCCTCATTCTATTGATCAATACAGATTGAATAGCAAATTTCCCAAATTGGTTCTTCCTCTAAATTGAACATAATGGAGCAACTAGATGAAGATCTCATTCATCATTGAAACAAAAAGGTGAATGCAAAAAATGATTACAAGTTCGCACCTTAACAGAACTCTGATCAAGCTACAATCTTCCTCTACACTTGTCCAGTCACTATCAACCAAGAAGGACTATATAAATGAACATTCATAAGACATTAGTAAATTAAAGAGACAAAAATGTTGCGTTTCAGATGGCACAAAGCAAGTGCGATTGGTCCAACTCCAATAAATTGGGGCACAAGGTGATAGCCTAGATAATCCATTTAGAAATTAGAGAACAAAAAGGCCAAAAAAAAAGAAAGACAACTCTCACCTCCGTGTATGCATTAATGGCAGTGATAAATTGATTATTCAAATTCGCCTTTACTGATGTCATTTTCCCCTTTCTTCCGTTCGATCTTTACTTCAAATTCGCACTCAAAGTCCTATCTTTTCTTCTATATCTATATGTATATGAGAAAAAAATGAAATGAGCCGAATGAAGAAATGTTTTTGGGAGGGAAAATAAACAAGGGTTTTGCTGAAAATCAAATGGGAATATGTTCCTCCGGAACTTTCCATAAGATTACAATTTGGAAGTATTTATCAGTTTATAAACATGTTAAATCATTATAGAATTATTAAGATATTAATTTGTCAATCAATTTAAAAATTTATCTGTTATTAATAGTTATTGATTTGATTATAACTTAGAATGAATCACGTACATAAGTTGATAGATTGCATCTTCCTCAAAAACTAACTCCAACACTTTGTAAAGACAATCAGAAGTGAAAGTATGAAACTATGAAAGTAAAATCCCGAATTTATATATCAAATGGTATAAATTTAATCTATCAATTTACTATCTATTTATTAGTTAACCTATTAA
The DNA here is from genome assembly GCF_019186545.1 of Solanum stenotomum. NCBI lineage: Eukaryota > Viridiplantae > Streptophyta > Magnoliopsida > Solanales > Solanaceae > Solanum > Solanum stenotomum. Next base: position 15,093,385 of record NC_064288.1, read on the forward strand.
AATAAATCTCAAACTATTAAAAATTGATAATGTGATATAAAAAAAAAAGGAAGGAGCCTCATATACCCCTTAAATTTGTCATTTAGAGCTGATATACCCCTCGTTATGAAAGTGACTCATATATGCCCTTACCATTATACAAATGACTCACATTTATCCTTACCGTTACAAAAGGAACTCACATATACCCTTCATCTAACAGAAGTGAAAAGAATAGTTTTAAATTTAAAAAAATAAATCATGCAGGGGTATATATACGATCCTTCTAGCAAAGTTCAAGATATATTTTAATTTTTTTCATACAAAATTATTTTAGACTTCTTTGATTATCATTATTCGAGTTTCTTATTCTTTTTTTTCTATCATTCTTTAGTGAAAAGATATAAAAAAAAATTAAAACTAACTTTTTTTGCGGCTATATTGTAATTTAGTTTTTGTATTTGTAATTTTTTTTTAAAAAAAGTGGGGCATCTATGATAAATTTTACAAGAAAATTAGTGAAATATAAATAAATTTAACCATCAAAATAATAAATTTAAATTAGTCGTTGAAACAGAAAAGTCAAAAAATTTATGTGTGGGTATAATCCATATACCCATGTAGATTTTATTTTTTTTCAAAAGAATAATTAAAAAATTAAATTAAAATTATTTTTTTCACTTCCGTTGGAGGAAAGGGTATATGTGAGTCATTTGTATAACATTAGGGGTATATATGAGCCACTTTCATAACGAGGGGTGTATCAGATCTAAATGACAAAGTTGAGAGGTATATCAGACCTTTTTCTCTAAAAAAAATTACCAAAATCATTAAATTAATAAACCATTATTAATAAATTAATTTTAAAAAATTCAATTCAAATTATTGATTTCTATTTGTTTTGGACAACCCTAATTTCTATTCTAAGCTATGAGCCACTTTAGATATAAGTGATTTTTTAAGTAATAAATAAATGTTGAAAATTATTTTTTAAGGATTGATTTTATGGATAAATAGTTAAATATTTGGATAAACTCAATCTATGCAATTATATCCATGTTTTCCTATATTATTGATAACCAGCCTAAAGACATTTCTATATATATTTTTCGAGAAATATTTAGAATTCCTATTACTTACCTTTTAATTCATCTCTCATCATCAAGTGAAATATTAGTAACATGTTCTTCTCTTTTTGAAAGCAAGTGAGCGTTTTATTTTGTCAATATTTGAAACAATTGTTTTCCATATTAGTATAATATATCTTTAGAATCAAAATACACAAATTAATCCCTAAAATTAAACTAATTACTCTAATTTACCTCCTTCTTCAAAAATTTCATCAATACTCAATTAACCCAAATTATTTATCCGAGATATCTTCTTCATTTACAAGTTGGAGGAGTGCTCCTTTCTTTTTTTTTTCCTCTTTCATTTGTTGTTTTTGCTCTTCAATTTATTTTTTTTATCCCTTCATTTTTTCATTTTTATATTTTTCTTATTTATTATTTTTACCCTTTTGTCTTCTTTTATACTTTATTGGAGATATATTTTGTAACACCCCAGAAATTTTTTGAACTAAGACTCGAACCATCCTTAGTTGTGAGTAGGGTTTTACCGAGGAATTTAAAATTTCTTGAGTGTTAAGGTCACTACATGTAGCACCTTGAGTTCCAAAAAGAACTAAAGAGGTTTCATTCAAGTCGTTCCTAAGTTCTTCTAAGTTTTGGGTCAACTTCAAATGACTATAACTTTCAGTATATGATGAGTTAGGTGGCCCATATGATATCAAATGAAAAGTCTTCGAGTCCTCTTTCCAACGCCACCAATTTTGCTAAAATCCGAGCTTTGAGTAAAAAGTTATGACTGATCTACTAACAACGCTCAAACTTGGCAGCAGCTCTGCAATGGCTCCGTGTTACGGAGCCAATACGGACCTCATTGCCTGCTGGAAAATTATTTCGACTCCCAGCTCATTTTATTTATTTCTTTAAGGGTATTTTAGTCCTAAAAACCCTTAGGAGGTCATCTAAATTACCCTAAACGTGTAGAAAAATCAGTTTTCATAAATCAAACCCTCTCATTCACTCCTAAAGTTCTACGCCCAAGAAATTCAAGAAACGCTAAGGCTAGGATTCATCTTCCAAGATTTTCCTTCAAGTTTCTTCAAGAAGATGGTTCTTTCAGGTATGTAAGCTTTCATAGTGTTGGGTTTGTTCGCCCTCACGCCAATCATGTTTAATTATATCCTTGAATTCGTTTTTGAGATTGAATTATTAAGTTCTTGAGAAGTTCTTGAGTTTTATCCATTATTGAAGGTCTTTGAGTTCTTGAGGTGTGAGTTTTACAAACGAGTTGAGTTCCTTGATAGATTTTATATGGGTTTCATTGAAATCATTCTGGGTTTGTGATTTTTTGTGATCTTGGTCGATAAAACTACTTTGGGTGCGAGTTGAGTCGAGTTTGGGAGAGGAAGAAAAGATCGGGCAAATAATTGCGCCCAGGTCTGCGTCGCGGAGGCGCTTAAAATTTTCAGCATCCAGTCGGTCACCCCCTCTCCGCGTCGCGGAGAGGATACAGAGTCCTCTTCATCAAAAATATTTTCGCGACCAAAAATTTAATTCCATCTCCGCATCGCGTCGGTGTTCTTTAATATGGGTCTTTTCTTTTTGTATATTATATGGATGATTCGATCTGCAAGGACCATGATTGGGAATTGTTTGATTGTCTTTCTTTGAGGAAGAGTCGAAATAGAATCAACTTGAATTTGGGACCGCTATTCGAAATCTTAGTGAAACACTGGATTTCTTATCTTATGTCTGCTTTCCGTGAAATATACCAATTGAAGTGGAGGGTTTCTTCAAACAACAACGGGTTGGGTCAGCTATTCAATCAAATGATATTGAGCATGTTTCCCATCTCTTCTCGAGAAACAAGTGGGCTATTTCTTTGCAAAACTGTGCTCAATTTCATATGTGGCAAAACACATACAAGATTTGTCACTACAAAAAGGATAATGGTAACCCTACCATTAACTACTTCATTTATGAATTTCATAGTAATAGAAATACATGTCCTACCGAGACAGAATTTGGAACTTGCTATCCTTTTGCCTAGCAGGCAAAGATTTACCTCTGTGGAAAGGATGATTAATTCGGATCGACATGAGAGTCCAACTACATTGCCAGAATCCATGTTGTATATTTGAAAGAGGTTGACCTCCTTGCTTCTCTCATGGTACACTCCTCTTCCCGCCGAGCCCCTTTTTCCTCGGTCCACAAAGATAAAATGTTTCGCCCGTTCTTGTGATCAACTATCTTAACCCTCATAAATCATTGATAGGTCCAACATTCTAAAGCATAACCCTTGAATCCATAATTCAAAATCAAGAAAGAGTTAGGAGTAGAGTTCAAGGAAGTCTTTGAGTTAAATTGTGGATCCTTTGAGATCAACTATCAATTTGAACTAAGTTTTGAGGACGTAAGTTTGAGAATGAGAAGAGTTGTACCATGAGTTTTATATTTTCATTGAGACCCTTGTGTCGAGTGTTCATGTCCATAATTCCGCATGAACTCCATAATTTGAGTATCTTTGAGAGGAGTAGGATCTTCAAGTTCTAAGTCTTGAGTATTGAGTTCCTAAACCTTTTGAGATTATATTCCTAATCATGGGACTACCACATGTTACCCATGGAGGTCCTTGAGTTGAGTAGTTCATGCCCATAATTCTACATGAACCCTATGAGTCGAGCAGTCTTGAGGTAAGGAGTATCATTAAGTCCTTGACTTGAGTAGTTTATGTCCATAATTCTGTATGAACCCTCTGAGTTGAACAATCTTGAAATGAGTAGTGTCATGGAAGTTCTTGAGTTCTGGAGTTGTTTAGTTCCGAGTATTGAGTCCTATGTATGGTTATTGAAAAATATTGAATGGAGTCGCTCACGTCCATAATTCGACATGAACCCTATTTTGAGAAGTCTTTTACAATCGTTTTAAACTTGTTTTAAGACTTGAACACTTCAGTTTGAGAAAGAGTAGAGTTGAGTTCATTTTCATTAAAATTATATATAGGAACTAAGTATTCCCAAGAGTAAATGTTTTCACATTTCAGATGAGAGGAAACACCGATTTCCAAAAGAGTTTTCATGAGCAGTTTTTAGTACCATCTCTTTTAAGAGAAAGATTTTTGAGTAATAATCTCAAACCACAGAAAGGGTTAAGTTTTTTTAAAAAACATATGAGCTAGTTATATGTTGGGAATAGTATTGAGCACCGATATGGGGGAGAGTTCAGATAACTCACAGCCTCCATAAACCATGTAGCCAACGTGGGTAGAAATGGTTATACTTTTTAGATGATTTCTTAATGCTTTTAGCATAGACTAGTGGATCCACTTAGTAGTAGGTTCTATATCCCGACAAAGTGTAGGACAACACTGCTAGCGTGAGGCAAGACGATGTATCATCACATAGCTCATAGTGATGGTTGTCAGTTAGAGAAACTCCCATGGAGATATTTTGTATTCTTATATACACATAGTTTACTTTGTATTTTCATATACAAGCAGAGTTTATATGGTATCCTTGCATACAAACTGAGTTGTTTTCTACTGTTTTAAAAACTTTTCATATATTGCATATGTATTGTTACTTTATATTGGATTGAGTATCCAGAGTTGAGTACCCAGAGTCAAGTATCTTATTATTGAGTTGAGCCTTATTTCACTGAGTTGAATATATTATCATTGAGTTGAGCCTTATTTCACTGAGTTGAATATCTTATTATTGAGTTGAGCCTTATTTCACTGAGTTGAATATGTTATCATTGAGTTGAACTATGTTTCTTTGAGTTGAGTGAGTTGAGAAGAGGTAAGTATGGTTCTTTTCCACCAGTTCAAGTTTATGTTTATGCTTTAGAATTCTCATTACATGTTTGTACATTCCATGTACTGAGATACAGGTATTCAGGATCATCAACAGGCGTTTTGTTGAGGTCATGGGATATTCCAGTCAGCTTTGGTGAGTCTTCTTATATTCCGGAGGACTTCACCTTTATCTTACAGTTATTAGTTTTGAGATGTCATGGGTCTTGTCTCGATATTCTTTTATAATAGTAGAGGCTTCATAGATAGACAGAGTTGAGGAGTTTATGTATTTACTTTTATTTTGAGTATTGTACAGACTTTTAAAAATGTTGAGTATTCGAGTTTATTGAATTTATTTCAGTTTTAAGCTTTTGTATGCTTGAGTTAGACTTCCGCGTGTAGCCAGCCAGGATGAGGGTTCGCTTGGGGACCAACAATGGTTCTCGAATGCCGGCCACGTCCAGGGTGTTGGCTCGGGTCGTGATATATTTGAAAGCATTTTTGTTATTTGTTTCCTTCTTTTGTATTTTGTTTACTTTTCTTCTTTTTATTTCCCCTTTTTTCTCTTAATTTATTTTTCTTCCTTTTTTGATAATTTATCTTCTTTTTAATTTTTTGTCCCTTTCTATATTTTGATTTTTATAAAAAATAAAAAGTAAAAAAAAAATTATTTAAAAAAATTAAGTGATATTAATTAAGTGGAGTATAGGAAGGGTAGAGTATACACAAATCTTACTACTAGCTCGAGGATGTAAAGAGATTGTTTTCGAAGGACTATAAGCTCAAGTTCATCAAACTCAAGTAAAGGAGAAGAAATAACGGAAAAAACATAATTGATATTAAGAAAGACACTGTAAAGTCTACAAGAAAGAAACAATAAAAGCATCAAAATAGTGTGATAATCAAAATACAATGTACACATCATATGGCAATAACTACGACACGAATAAGCCAAAACCTACGCACAACAAGACATCCCTTCACCCCTACTAGCCATCTACCCTAGCACGCGACCTCCACTCTTTCCTATCTAGAGGCACATCATTTGTAATGTGAAACTGTGTCATGTCCTGTCTAATCAACTTTCTCCAATATTTCTTCGACCTACCTCTATCCCTCCAGCTACTATCTACAACCAGCCTCTCGCCCCTTCTCACTCGGCATCTATGCACCTCCTTTGCACATGCCTAAATTATCTCAGTCTCATTTCTCTTATCATGTCTGTCATTTATGCCACTCTTACCTTTTTCAATATCATTCCTAACCTTGTTGCTTATAGTATGCCACACATCCATCTCAACATCCTTATCTTGGCAACATGCATATTTTGAACATGGGAGTTCTTGACTGGACATCTCTCCACCCCATACAACAAGGACGATCTAACCACCACTTAGTAAAACTTACCTTTTAAGCTTAAGTGGTACCTTCTTATCACACAAGACTCTAGATGCAAGCCTCCACTTCATTCATATTGCCCCAATGCGATGGCGACATCATCGTGGATATCCCCATTACTTTGAAATGCATGCCTAAGGTATTTAAACTTTCACTCTGAGGAATAGTCAATGTGAAAAGCCTCACTTCCACATGTGCTTCATCCAACTCAACACTGAATTTGCACTCTAAATACTCTATTTTGGTCTTGCTCAACTTAACACTTTGGACTCCAAAGTCTGTCTTCAAACGTCCAATCTAGAATTAACTCTCCTCGTGTCTCATCAACCAATATTATGTTGTCTGCAAATAATATACACAAAAGAACCTCCTCCTAGATAGGTTGTGTCAACTCATCCATCACCAAGAAAAATAGAAACAGACCAAGAATTGATCCTTGATGTAGCCTATTTCAACTGGGAAGGGCTTTGAGTCTCCTCTCACCATCCTAATCTAAGTGTTTTTTCTATCATACATGTCCTTTATCATTCTAATAAACACTATCGGGGCACCTTTTGCCTCCAAACACCTCTGGAGGACATTCCTCGAAGCTTTGTCATAGGTGTTTTCAAGGTCAATGAACACCATATGAAAGTCCCTCTCTTTTCCCTATACTTTTCCACTAGTCTCTGCACAAGGTGGATGCTTCATTAGTCGTATGCCCTGACATATACCCAAATTGATTCTCCGAAATAGACACCTCTTTCCTCACCCTCATCTCCACCACTCTCTCCCAAATCTTCATAATGTGGCTTAGTAATTTGATTATATATATAGTAAATCATCAATGTTTACATCCTTATGTTTTCAAATAAGGCACAACGTCGTGGTAACTCAAAATTAATATAATTTAATTAAATTAAATTTAAAAGAGTTTTAAGAAAATATTTGAGGGGTCGCCACCTAGTTTTAGAAAATCTATGAAACCAATTAATTAATTAACAAATAATTAGTCTACGAAATCAATAGATTCTAGGTAAGGGTTCACCTGATCCCGACAAGAAGGTATTAACACTCTTCAGAATCTATTACAGTGGGTCCATACTGAATTCATATTTCAAATTGAGGAGGACATAAAAATAACGTACAAGTATAATTGTCGCACCCTATTTTTGAACTAGTCAAAATAGTTTACAACAACTATGCCACTGGTTTTGAAAATTGTTTAGAGCCACCATCTAATTTTAATACAAAGATTAGGAACATCATTTTTTTAAAATGTAAATATAAACTCTGTTTTGATTTGAGAAACTAGTGAGATTCTAGGTAAGGGTTTTAGTTACTCGGGGCGTGTTAAGTACCCCTCGAATCCTATTCGAAGATCGTCCTTAAACTCAGTTTAGGAAAATAATTAAGAAAAAACTGTACTTATTTATTTGCTTTAAAATTTGTGATAAATAAATTTCATTCATTCGAGAAAAGAGTAAAACACAAGGGTATATCATATATACATCTATAATATGTATGGAACAAATTTAATAGTAATATATTTATCATATAATAAAATAAATAAGTAAATAAATAAATATATTTGAAATGTATGAAAAATTTATATATTAAAAATATAGATGTGTGTTTAAAGAGTGTGAATTTATTACTCTAGTTACATATAAATAAATTTAAAATGTAAAAAGCGATAAAATAATAGATTATATAGCAATATATGTGATGTAAAAGAGATTTTCATTGTAAAGTAAATATATACATGTGTGTCGTTTAAACCATATGAGCATTTACTATTTTATTTACATGTAGGAACAAAATGACGATAGATACATATGTAGTAAAATAATATGTATGTTAAAGTGTAGGAATTTACAATTGAATTTATATAAAAAGAAATAACATTCATAAAATGATGGTAGGTATGAAAAAAAATAATATGGTATGTATAACAAAATAATACTTTATTGAGAAAAATTAAGAAACAAATAAATGTATACTTGTTTATGACATATACATGTTGAGTTGAGTTGAAAGTTTCCTTACCGATTAAGTTTTGATGTAAGATTTTACTTGGGTCAACTTTAAACGATCATATCTCTTAGAATACAAAGAGTTATGTGGTCCATAATCTATCAAATTAAATGTATTTGAATCTACTTTTCAACTCCACTAATTTTGCAAAAATTCAAGTTTTGAGTAAAAAGGTATGGCCATTTTAGTAACCTGATACAGTGCAGTCACGAATTAGCCGGCGGGAAAACATTAAAAAGGGTCATTTTTGTCTTTTTACTCTAAGAAAACCCTAAAAGAATTTCTTGACTAATTAGAGACCCAAAACAATCAGATTTTCATTTCTTAATTCATCATTCTCTTCTCTCTCAAACCCTAAGGCAAAACCCTAAGGAAAAATCAAAGTAGAAGACTCTATTCAAGATTCTTTCCATCTTTTTCAAGATTCTTCTTCAAGATAAGTTCTTCTCCAAGAATTCATTCTTTCCAACTCAAATTCCTCCATACAATTATGAATCACTAATGAAAATTATAATTCTTGACCGCAGAGATTTCAAGAAACTAATTCAAGAATCTCAAGAAATGTTTTCTTAATTGTTTACCTTCAAGCTAGGGTTTCAAGGCTTCTAATCAAGTTCTTCATCAAAATTCTTCAAGAACCTTGTTCTTCCAGATATGTAAGACTATCATAGTGTTGGACTAGTTCGTCCTCACGCGCTACATCTACTTTCAAATCAGTAAAAGAGTAATCTAGGATTCTATCCCTAGATTTGAGTATTCTTGAAATGAGTTGATTTTGAGTTCTTGAGTTCCAGATTCTTTTTAAAATTATATTCCTAATTATTGAATTGCTATATGTTATGCATTAAGATTCTTGAGTTGATTCGTTCATGTCTATTTTTCAGCATGAACCCTATGAATTGAGTAATTTTTTCGATGAGTAGTATCGTTAAGTTCTGAGTTCTTGAGTTCTAAGTACTGAGTTTCCATATTGCTATTAAGATCTCTGAGTTCAGTCGTTCATGTCCATAATTCCGCATGAACCCTATGAATTGAGTTATAAATCTTGGGAAGCTTTTTAAAGTCAACACTTGAGTTTTAAACTGAGTTTTTGCGGAAGTAAAAATGAGTTTTGAGAAAGAGTTTCTAAAACATGATTAGTATGACAATCAAGTATGCCATCAATGTTTAAGCAGTATGATATCTAGTTATGCCATCAATGTTTAAGCAGTATGATATCTAGTTATGCCATCAATGTTTATGCAGTATGACTTCCCGAGTCATCAATGATCATATCACAATATGATTTTGATATATTTTTGAGAAAGAGTTTTCAAATATGAATTGAATAAGAGTATAAGGGAACTAAGTATTCCCAAAGGTATTAGTTTTTACATTGATAAAAAAGAAACTTTGATTTTTAAATGAGTTATGAGTTCAAATATATTTCAAGAGCAGTTACCTCTTTTAAGATGATAGTTTGAGCAATTATCTCAAACCAGAGGAAGATTATATTTTTTAAATATTGAGCATGAGTATATATTATTGGGAGTAGTATTGAGCACCGATATGGGGATGAGTTCAGATAACTCACATTCCTCATAAACTATGTATGCCAACATGGGTACTAGATCATACTTTTTAGATGAATCCTAAGTGCCTTCGGGCAGAGCTTAGTGGATCCACTTAGTTGATGTGTTCTATACCTCGACAAGGTATAGGACAGTTTTGGTAGCGTGGGTGAGACGATGTATCATCATGTAGCTCATATTGATGGTTGTCGGTTAGAGAATCTCCCAATAGAATTAAAGTGTATTTTTATATATCACTTATTATATTGAGTTCAGAGATGAGAGAGTATTTTGTAAAGCTTTAAATGATTTAACTCATTTATTTCTTTACATTCAGCTTGAGTACATTGTTATCTATTCCAGTCCTTTTCTTTCAGTTATTTGTTATTAAGCTATATTACATACTCGTACATTCAATGTCCTGATGTCATTCGACCAACATAAGAATCCATTAAGATCAGTTCATCAACTTTTGAGTAAGGCCTCCTTGCTTCTAGATGACTCCAGTTTTTATAAGTTGTTACTAGTAGTTCTCTTGAGGAATCGCGGGTCTTGTCCCAACACCCATCCTTGTATACATTAGGGGCTTCATAGATAGACAGTTTTAAAGAGTCTTTCTGTAACACCCCATATCCGAAAACAGACCCAAATATAGATATTTCAGAAGTTGCAGGTAAGACCGACGGTCGCCACCCACAAACTGTAGGAGGACCTATGGTCCGTTCTACTGGTCCGTGGTTTGCTCACTACAAAAAAAACTGTGTTTAGCGACGGATTTTCGCTACAAACATATTTTCGTCGCTATGTAGCAACAGATTAGCTACCAATTTACAATTTTGTCGCCAAAAAAGCAAAATAATAATTGCCATATAATATTACGACAGATTAGCGACGAAATGTTTAGGCCGTCGCTAAATTTTTGGCTCTAAATTTTGGCGCCCCTTTTTTAGCTACAAAATTAGTGATAAAGTGAGTGAACAAAATTATTAACCATTAGCGACGGATTTAGCGACAAATATTTTGTTGCTAGTCATATTTCACTCATTAAAATATTTAAGATCAATTGCTACGAAAAAAATTTGTCGTTAAATTAATATCTTCTGTCGGATGTGTTTTGTCGCTAAATCAATAGCTACATAAATTTTATTTAGGGCATAGTAAAGATAACAAATAAAACATATAAGCCCCTCTGCTCTTTTTAACCTAGGGTTTTCTTCCACCTCTGCGACAACTCGTCTTCCCCAGCAGCTCATCTTCTCTGTCAGCCCGCCCTCTACGGCAACTCATCTTCTTCAGGAGCTATCCCCCTGCGGTAGCTCGTCTTATCTGACAACTCTCCCTCTATGGCAGCTTGTTTTCTCTAGAAGCTCGCTCTTTGCAGCAACTTGTCTTCACCAGCACCTCACCCATCTCTAGTGGCTCGTCCTCTCCGTCACCTCGCTCATCTCCAGTAGTTTGTCCCTTGCTTTATAGAGTTGAAAAGTATCTCTATTTCCATCTCAGGTAATGTATATTTTCTTGCATTTGATTAGTTATCGATTTTTCTATTTAATTTTGTTAGGGAAGGCTTGAGTAGGAACAATGGCTGATAATTTTTTTTCTTCATATTTTCATGTTTATTTCTTTGAGTCAATATGTAATCGATTGAATTTTTAGGAGTCGTTGATTTTTATATGATTTTCATTTTTTCTAGGGAATCTTTAGTTTCAAGTCAAGATTATGGCATTTTGAAAGTAGAGAAACTTTTGGTTAATTGAGAGTGTGTTGTGTAGTGGAAAGTTGATGTAATATTAAGAGGGTTAATACAATTGTTTTTTGTTTCTTCAAGAAAATGTAATACCTCTGCCACTAATTTAACCCCCTCTGTTTTGGTTTCGCATAGAAGGAAAATATCTTCTTGGCAGCTACATAGAACTGCATGAATAAAAAAAATATGATTTTTGAATAGAAATTGTACATAACAAAAATTGATCAACAGAGAGTACATAATGACAACTAGTTTGGAATTTGTTTGTATTAAAACTAGATTCTTTTACCTGTATTTTTTTTGTTCTTAAGTAATGATCACATATTGTATATCACGTAAAAGTGAATAATTATTGAACAATTCGGAGAAAGTACTTGTGATAACACACACACACACACATTTTCAGAATCTGGTGGGATGATTTGGTAAATAAAATATTATTCCATAACCTCATTTATTAATAAAAATAATTGGTAGAGGATCCTTCCTTCGAGGAAAATCTCAATTGCTCAGTTGGTTAGCTATGTGAAGATACACATTGAGACAAACATGAAATTATAGTTCTAACACACGATTACTATCAACAGTTTCTATTCTAAGTTCAAGTGATTATTATGATTCTTAACAACTTTAGAGTTCAACTAATATCATAATGAATCATGAAGGATATACAAGAAGGAATGTGGCAAGCCATCTCCAGGTTATAGTTTGCATTTCGATTTGTTTTCGAATTAGAAATTTATAGGTAAACTTATTCTGGAATGTGGAAATAAACTAGCTAAACAATGTCCGTTTTTTCCTTTGTGGATGGTATATATGCATGCAATTCATGTAAAGTATTTATGAACTAAGTTGGCTCTTGAACTATATATTGTTTGCTCTCAATATTCACCTCGTAGACTTCACCACAAAATCTACCCTTTTGTCGATATTTTCTTTGTGAGGAACACTTCTGAAAGGTTGTCAAGTTTAGTTGTCATCTATTCTACTTATAAATGAAAATGTTATACTCTCCCTTGAAGCTTTTGATGTAGTGTCTGCTAAATGTTTAATATTGTGATTCGTCAATGATAGAAGCTTGTAATTATCATTGGTAACTCGTGATATATGGTGTATTCATTTTCTAATTTTCTTGCACTCTTGATGCACTTCTTGTTATAAAAATCTGGTGCATTTGAGGGAAAAGTCTTTTGCATTTGTTGCATAAACTGAGGGTGATAGTTTGGTGCATTTGAGTAAAAAATTTGACATTTTGGCACATAAATTGGGGGTGAAAATCTGGTACAAATTGACATGTTTGTCTTGGAAAGATTTAATAGTCTCTCTATAGAGTGCAGCAGTCTTACAACATTTGTGTATCTAATTCTTTGTGCAGTGAAGCTTTTCCGAGTGGCGTTATTATTGTTGGGTTTTAAATAGATAACAATTATGTGGCCGTTATTATCACTTTTATTTAACTACTTCCTCCATATTTATGTAGACGTTATTATCACTTTTATTTTCATGCTCTATTGAAAAATCAATTCATATGTAATACCTAATCTTTTTTTCCTTACAGAGAGGTGATAAAGCATCAACTTCCAAGTAATAGTATTTATCAAGTTAGTTGAGTCACTAAGTGTTGCTTAATAAACGACACTAAGTTGAGTTATCTGATAGGACACAAACTTTCCTTTCAAGCATACTATTCGAATTTTTATTTATGCAAGTGAAATCTACAACAATAAGTTCACTCCTTAGGTTCCCCTTCCATATTGTTAGCTTGTTTGCTTCCTCCCTTTTTTCGTACCAGACTGGATGAATCTCACCTTGTTATTTTTCAAGATTTTTATGTGCCTTTCTTGCTAAAATTACAAGATAGAAGAGCGTCTCTAACATGTCTTTGTTTTACAAAGTTACTAGTTTTCTCCAGTTGATACTCGTGGCATCAACATTCATATTAGTTTGTTTTGCATGAAATTTTTTTACTGCATGAACTTCATAGTAATCATAATTAGTGTCAGATTTGTCTTGGTAAGAATTTAAATAAGATGTATCTATATCTTCTTCTAGCCTAGTTTTATTCCATTCACCACTGTGGATTAAGGAACTCCAATTTCCTTTTTGCCTCCTATCATAATTATGCATGTCAATGTTTCTTAGCACAATAGAGATAGAGTTGTTTCATATATTTGCAAATATTAAATGAATTGTGCTTGGTCGGGCAAACTACATTATATTTTCATGTTTATACATATGGAAATGGTTGAAAATCTCTTTCCACCTGGCGACCAATCTCAATTGTGCACATAGGTACAAATCTTTATTTGATCTTATTAACCTTATAGATGACATATTCAAATTTATTTATTGGATAAATTGAATGTGTAAAGCCTTTTATTTATTTTCGTTTCCAGGATAGATGGAGTTCAAGAATTGTTGGAGAAATAGTGATCACAACAATTGCATTAGAATGTAGGATAAGATGGATGTTGCAGCTCAAGTGCATTATGAGACTGTGGTAAGAAAGATAAGGAGAATATTATGGGCTTGGTTCTCAAGGAAACCACTATTATGGCCTTGGTCCTACTTCTGGTTTTGATAATGATCTCTCGAGCATGGCATTTGTCAGTTTTGTCTTTAAAACACTATTCTATTGGTTGAAGAACAATTAAACGTTGATTCTTTAGCATTTATGTATTCTTGGATTGACTATTTAATCTTTAAATTGCTATTTATATAAAATTAGATTGTTGTAATGCTTGTTGAATATCACTTATTCTAATTTAGTACAATCTATATGGATTTTGAATAAATATATAATAATATAAAAGAAAAAAATGTGACACTTCTATAATAATTGTGTATGAATTGCGACGGAATATAACTACAAAAATTCTGAAGCTAACAATTCTTTGTGATGAAATCAACAACCAAATTAGCGACAAATTTTGTATGAAATAGTTATGACAAAGGTCGTCGCTAAAGGTAGTGATGGAATTATATGTCGCTAATCCGTCGCTAGAGTTAGCGACGGGCAACAAATTTTGTCGCTAAAGGCTTAGCTACGAGCATTTTAGCGACGGATGAGATTTTGTTGCTAATTCGTCGCTAAAGCCCTTTAGCGACGTATTTGGGTGGTTTGGCAACGGATTTCGTTTGTCGCTGAAACCTGATTTTTTTGTAGTGGCAACTACAACCCATTCCCAGAACCCCCCAGAAAATTCAACTAAGGGTTGACCCACGACAAGGACCTACGAACCGTATGTGGGATCATGGTTCGTAGACCAGGTCCATGGATTGAGGTCCCTAGAAAACCCTGACCCACGGCCAGGACCTAAGGACCGTAGATGGGACAATGGTCCGTGAACTAGGTCTGTGGATCGTGGTTCGCAGATCCCAGTCTCTGAAGCCAATTGACGAATGACCAGGACAGACTGTAGGTGGGACCACGGTCCGTGGACCAGGTCCGTCGATTGGTCCCAACATCAGTTAAGTCAGGGGTCTTTTGATCTTTTCCTTATGCATTTGACCCATAAACTACGTCGTTTAACCCCTAAACTACGTGGTTTTGGTTAATTTTTGCCTAGAAACATAACTAAAACTTACCTAAGTCAAATCATTCGTCAAAACTTAGAAAATAAAAGCGTAGAGAGAAAAAAGAGGCGACTGAACCCTAGTTCAAGAACACAACAAGGTTCCATCAGTTCCACCCCTAAAATCGATAGATTTCTCCGTGGAATTCGTTACTAGGTATGTGGGATTTCACTAGTGGGTTTCTTTCACCCATTAGGTCCCCAGATTTCAGTCAGAATCTTGATCCCCTTAATATTATCTAGACTTAGGGTTTCTTGAATGTTAGAATTGTTGGGTTTTCAGCTGTTAGAATGATCCAAATCATATTATCACGTTATAGTTTTTGAATGCATTATTATCAGTCTATTAATGTTGCATTCTTAATTTGGATGTTAGTTTTAAGCTATCCAGTATTACCACATTTCAGTCATAAAGTGTTAATTGCTTAATCATATGGGAAGCTTAATACTGAGTGGACTAGGGTCAGTCACCTTCAAGTCCCAGAACTACGTGCCCCGTAGGTAATAAGTCCCATCCGTGGGCATCATTTTAGTGATCATGCCAGCATGTCTTTATACCTCTGGTAGGGTATATTGGGTCCTCTCGATGGGGTGTATACATCAGACTCCACATTTAGCTTATGTGATTTTATGTTGGTTATTAGTAACTCCCATACAGTTCAGTCAGATTCTATTGCATTGACCATGTTATCATTATAGTTCAAAAATCAGTCTCAACATGTTATAAACTTGGTCATTGCATTCAATATTTCATGTTCAGTATTCTCAGTTGGTATCATGCTTATCTCATGTCATTGCTCAGATTTATGCTTTGATTCAGTTATGTTATTATTTAGTGTTACGCTATCCTACATGCTCAGTACCTTCAAGTACTGACGCATACTCTGCACTACATCTTCTCGTGATGTAGGTTCAGGTCCTCAGCAGTCAGATCATGCATAGATCGATTCTCGATATTCAGTTCAGTAGCATTAGTGGTGAGTCCTCATTCTTCGTGGACTAGTGACATGACTATCTTTATCGCTTTTAGCTTTAGTTTTCAGTTTTGCTAGATCTAGTTTCCGCTTAGTTATTATCGTTTCAGTTTATCTTTAGTATGGTTATGATTATGCCGACAGGGTTAGCTTGGAGTTACTCGTGATCCTAGGTCCCGTGTTGCGTCCAGGGGGTAGCCTCGAGGAGTTACACTTTCAGTTTTCAGATGTTGTTATTCAAACTTATGATTTATACTCAGTATATTCAGCAAACTTTTGAGATTTAGTAAGCTGTTTTTAAACGTTTCTTTCAATTTAATGTTTACGTATGCTTGTGTTGATCTTCCGCTTGTAGTTAGCCAGGATAAGGGTTCGCTTGGGGTCCAACAATGTTTCTTGAGTGTCGGCCACGTCCAGTATGTAGGCTCGGGTCATAACAATGTTTAAGTCCGCTCAAAATTGTGTTCTAAATCTTAACTTTATTAAGACAAAGCTAAATTTCAGGTTCAAACTTTTTGGAAATTCATGCTTCCATGACAAATGAAATGTTTCGTAATGAATAAAACTTAATAAAAAAAGTATGATTTTAATACAAGTGACTATATTAAACTCATTATCTAAAGGGGTGGGAAGCTAACAACTACCTTTTACTATTGTTCTTAGTTGGTTTGTACAAAACCTAAAAATGAAAGCAAACGTAAATGTAAGTGTAAACCTACCAATGTATAAAACATTATCAAAAGATAACAACATAAATTTATGTATATATAAAAGAAATGTGAAGCTTTGAAATAAGGAGGAAGTGTTGGACTCTTTTGGGGTGAGTAAACTACTCTAGACGCTAGCAAAGGGTAAATTATCGATCGTTTTTCTGATTTGGAAAGAGATGGAGTCATATCATAACTCCAAACGCGCTCTCATGTGTACATATACAAACAAAAAAGATGAAAATTAACACGACCTTAAGCAAAATCAGTGAACAAAGTAATACAAATATTTTTACCATTTTCTGAAATTAAGCAAGGATCCTAACTAATTCAATATGGGTCAGTTATTCACGTTTTGGATAAAAGAAACATCTTACACCATGTACATTAAAGTTGCAAACATTTAACTATCTAACAAATATACATTTTTATTCTTTATATGAATTACCAAATATATAAAAGTACCAACAACAGTACATCATATATAACTAACAGAATACTTATAGCCTAGCAAATATTATTCTTCTTTTATCGAGCATTTCATGATCTAAACAAGAAACAAATATAAAAGGAGATTAAACATGTGTTCCCGATTTGGGTGGTTTATGATATCAGTTGGTCAACTAAGACGGTATCAACAGAATGTGACAAAAAGAAGCAAGTCATGAATATGGACTCTTTAAACTCAAACATTTAGAGTTTTGATTAAGTATTTTTTCCAAGCAAGCGACTAAAATGAATTTAGACAAAGATATGACATGATTCAATAAATTTCGAATAACTTCCAGTTGTCTAACACATATCTATTGGTTAGCATGAAGCATTTAGTTGTCTAACTTGTTAATACACAGATGACAAAAAACATCATGTATAATTACTCAAGGATACATCAAATTTACTATTGTACAAAGAATGTGACCTTACGGGTCTGTTTGGAAAGCCACCTAGTAATTGGAATTGGTGTAATTACTAGGGTAGTAATTACCAGCCTAGTAATTACACTGTCTAGTAATTACACCGACCTGTTTGGTTGCCACAGTGTAATTACACTGTAATTACACATGTCCTGTTTGGATGTCACAATGTAATTACACATGTTCTGTTTGGATGTACAATTGCAATCATAAATTATAATAAAATTTTAAAATAAAAATTAATTATTTAAAATTTATACTAGACAAATAAGAAACTTTATAAATGACATTAAATTAAATATTTAAGATATATATTCTTTTTTGAAAATATAATAATTAATAAACATATTTTCTGTAACTAATATTATGAAAAAATAATTGATTTATATTTTTTCAAATTAATATATTTCAATTGAATTGATCGTAACAACTAAAAGTATGAAGTTTCTACAAACATCGTGAAATGCATGTTTGATAAAAAAAAATAATATATAAATAAAATGTCATAAATTATTAAATGTTTGACAAAAATATAATTTATCAACTCTAATTAAAAATGACGTGCAATGTAGATTCAGTATTACTAAAACAAATGAAACTGAAAATATAACATAAGTTATAAATTCAAAACAAATTTTTTAACATAATACTCTTATAACAAATTTCAATATAGCAATAAATATGATTTAGTTTTATTTTTTCTTAATAAAAAAAATGTAAGTCTATAACTTATTTAACAATAAATTCTATTTTAATTTAAAAATTAGAATATAATAAAATTATGCTAATGAGAAAATAAGCATGGCATAGAGAAATAGATAATACGAAAAAATTACATAGAATCACGTAAAGTAAGGTTGAGAATAAGAAGAAAATGAAATATAATAATATAAAATATAAAATAAACTTTTACATATTTTTAGAATAATAAAATTAAAAAAAGAACTTAAAATAATAGAAGTAAAAAAAATTAAAACAAAAAAATTAAAGTAGAAATAAAAAAAAAGAAATTAAAAAGTAATCAGGTGGTAATTACACCATGTAATTACCAGCAATTCACAGCCTCTGGCTGTGAATTGTAGAGTGTAATTACCCTCTGCCAATTACACCAATTACCTGCTGACCAAGTAATTACCTGTCCTTCCAAACAGGACAAGACAGTGTAATTACACCAATTACACCAAATCCAATTACCAGGGTGTCCTTCCAAACAGGCCCTACGTATTTACACGAAAAGGGACATTTAATTGATTACAACTAGTAAGACCTCTTTTTGATGGAGAAAACACAAAAGTACAAACAGATTAATCTAGTATTTTAGGACACCTAAGAAACACAAGTGTTTAAACGAATTTACTGACAAACTTGCAAATGACAGGATATTTTCACTCATTTATAAATGCCAATTGGTTCAAACTTTACATAGATTAGTGGCCTTTCCCTAGAGGTTCATAATTCAGTTTCGACTCCTCTCATATTGATTTTATGATAAGAACACGTTCTAACAACGATCAATAAGCAAGAGCATTCAACAACTACACTTACGCTAAATAACGAAAAAGCTGTGATAAAATCAGCACAGCTTGTTACTGATCAATCAAGCTCCTCCATTGATGGAGCTTGAACTCACATGAGATAAGAAGAGAGAAGAAGAATCTAGAAGAGTTGTATGAAAATTATATTTCATTGAATGTGAATTAAGAAAACTGAACACTACAATTGATCATTATATACACACTTTAAGCTAGTAACTAACTAAGAAACTCTCTAACTGTGTTAACTAAAATGTGATATAAATGATTTCTATCTCAACACCCCCCTCAAGTTGGAGGTAATTGGATTTATAGACAACTTGTTCAATAATGTAGCATGTTTAACTCCAGTAAGAGCCTTTGTGAGGATATCTTCCAGTTGTGAATCAGTAGAAATGTGGTGGAGAGTGATCAAGCCTTGGTGAAGTTTGTCTCTAACAAAATGGCAGTTGATTTGTATGTGTTTAGTCCTTTCATGAAAAACTGGGTTCTTGGCAATGTGGATTGCCTGTCACAGAAAACTTGTATAGGCAAGAGGCATTGTACATACAACTCATTCCATCAGCCTTTCAAACCAAACCAGCTCCCCTACTACCTGTCTCATAGCTCTGTATTCTACTTCTACAGAGGACAAGGATACTGTGGCTTGTTTCTTGGACTTCCAGCTGATAGGGCTATCACCCATGAAGACTAGATAGCCACTGACTGACTTCCTTGAATCAGAGCAAGCACCCCAATCTAAGTCACAATATGCCTTGACTGTAAGAGCAGGTGTGTTTGAAATGAATATTCCCATTGTAGGATCTTGCCTTAGGTATTTGAGGACATGATAAGCTGCCTTTAAGTGTGGTTCCCTTGGTGTTTGCATGAACTGGCTTAGGTGCTGCACACTGTAAGCTATATCCATCCTAGTGTTTGTTAGAAAATTGAGTTTGCCTACTAACTTTTTGTAATGAGTAGGATCAGATATTAACCTTCCATTAGAGGCCTTCAATTTTTCAGTATAGTCAAGTGGTGAAGCAACAGGTTTGCAGTTCAGGGAATCAAATTCCTTTAAGAGATCAGTGGTGAACTTTCATTGAGAAATGAGAACCCCATCATGCCTGTATAATATCTCCAAGCCCAGGAAATAATGAAGTCTACCTAAATCCTTTATTTTAAACTGATCATTCAGAAAAGATTTTAGAGAGTTGATTTCCTCCAGATCAGTCCCAGTCAAAATCACATCATCAACATATACAACAACAAATACCAAAGAACTTCCCTTCTTTTTGTGAAACGGTGAGTAATCACTATGTAAATGTATGTACCCCTAGAACAAAGACTGCTGGACAACTTATCATACCATTGCCTACTAGCCTACTTTAAACCATATAATATTTTTTTAATTTACACACCATGTTTTGGCAGTCCACTGCAAGACCTTGTGGCAATGTCATGTATACTTTCTCAGTCAAATCACCATGAAGGAAGGTATTGTTGACATCTAACTGATACAAGCCCCATCCCTTCTTAACAACCAGTGTAATCAAACTCCTAACAGTAGTCATCTTTACTACAGGAGAGAAGGTTTCATTGTAATCTATACTAGCCTGTTGAGTGTACCCCTTAACTACCAGTCTTGCCTTAAACCTTTCTACACTACCATCAGCCTTGTGCTTGATTTTGTACACCCATTTACAACCAATGTCCTTCTTATCCTTGGGCAGAGGTACTAATTCCCAAGTATTATTAGCATATAGAGCTTCAAATTCTTGTGTCATAGTGCCAGACAGGATGCAAGATTGCTTCTTCTTATGAGGAAGGCTCATAATCATGAGAGATGGTTTCAACTAACTACTGGCTATCAGAACACAAAATGGTAAAGCAAATGCTATCATGGTTGGTTAGGAAGGATGTAAGAGAAAGGTGAGGATCAGTTGCAGGTGTGAAGATATGCAAGTTAGGTAAATTGTATTTATATTCTTTGAGGTAGTTGGGTGTATGAAGTGACATGGTTGTTCCCCTAAGAGCAGGTGGAGCATCACATGGTGAAACTGGTGTGTTTGGGATAGTAGTGCTTGATGTGTGTTCATTTGTATTAGTAGATGTTTGGATATTAGGGATTGTATTACATGTTGTATCTATTGTTATTACTTCATTAGTAGTGACTTCATGTGGCATGTTAATATTTAGGAAGTCATCATTAGAGAAAATTCTAGTTATACCAGGCATGCAAGTTAGAGTTTTGGGATGATGGACAAGACACTTTAAGACAGATGCAAAACTAGAATTGTCAGACTCATGAAAAGAAATATCTCTGCATACATGAACTCTCTTGGTAACTAAGTCCAAAACCTTGTAACCTTTTGTATTGAAGGGGTAGCCAATAAAAATGTGTGGTGTTGCCCGTGGCTCAAACTTATCTTTGTGGGTTTTCAAGGTAGTGGGAAAACATAAACATCCAAAACTTCTAAGGTGAGAGTATGTAGGCTGTGTTTGGTACAACATTTCATAAGGAGATTTGTTTTGTAGAATCTTGGAAGGTAATCTGTTAATAAGGTATGTGGCTGTTAGAACACATTCTCCCTAATATCTCATGGGCAGTTTAGATTGAAATAGGAGTGCCCTTGTAGTTTTAAGGAGATACTTGTGTTTCCTTTCAACTACACTATTTTGTTGAGGTGTGTAGGGACAAGATTTTTGATGGATTATACCTTTTCTTGGAAAAAATGGGTGGCTTCATTAGAGGTAAATTCCAGACCATTACCAGACCTTATGGTTTTCAGCTTAGTCTGAAATTGGTTTTCAACAAGTTAAACAAAAGCCTTAATTGTTTGCAAAGCATTGCTCTTACACCTAATCAATTGTGTCCAAGTTGATCTAGTGTGATCATCTACCATGGTTAGGAAATAGTGAAAACCTTCGTGAGTTGGAATGTGGTATGGTCCCCATAGGTCAATGTGAAGTAACTCAAAAGGCTTGGTGGTGGAGGTTGTGCTTTCTGGAATGGCATTCTTATCTGCCTAGCCATAGGGCATATGGTACAAGTCAAAGGTTGTTTGGTAGAGAAATGACTAAGGATAGTGGAGATGCCCTTCATTTTCACAAAAGGTACATGGCCTAGTCTAGTATGCCACAAGAGATCATTAGTATAAGTGCTATCAGAATTAACAGCAAAAGAAGAACACTTCGCAGTGGAATAGGAACAAGAATTATAATCAGAACAACCCTCTTTATTGATATGAGAAAAACCTTTTACAGTAGAGTAATGAATGTTACGTTTTGAACTGGACTATTAGTACGTTTAGCTAAAAGAGTAAAATGACTTGAAGTGACATGAGGGTCCTTGGTGCCATCAGGAGAAGAACCACAGTTGTGTCATTCTGTACACAAGAAATAGAGGCCATTCTTTGCTCTACCAAGTTCCAGAGGGCTCTTTAGAGAAGGGTCCTACAACAAGCAAGAAACACTATTAAAACTGACTATACCTTTAAGTTGTAATGCTAGACAATGAACTGATATGAGATTGAATTTGAAACTAGGTACAAATAGAATTTTTTGCAATGTTAGGACTTGATTTAAACATACATCACTAATTTCAGTCACTTTAACTTTGTAACCATTAGGTAGGGAGATGAGAAAGGGATATGGTAATGGTCTAATATTTGTGAGATGGCTTTGTTATATGTCATGATATGTGATGCCCCTGAATCTATGATCCAAGAACCAGCAGTTAATCTAGCACATCTACAAGAAAGGTCACCTACCTCAGTAATGGAAGAATAACAAGCAAGTATACCTGTTAGGTTCACAACTCCACTTAGCATACTGTCTGAGTTGGAAGCTTCACGTCTAGCTTGTAGAGATCCCAAGAGATTCAATAGTTGTTCATACTGGTCGTTCAATGGCATGTGCTTCCTCAATTTAGCGTCTTTCTCACAGTGGTTTCCATCAGTCTCACTACTGCACACATTTGCCATTGCAGAATTGGAACTTTTGCCTTTAGAGAATTTGGAGTTGGGTGGATACCCAAGAAACTTGTAACATCTTTCCCTGGTGTGGCCTGATCTCCTGCAGAAATCGCAAAACAAAGTAGACCTGCTGGTACTAGAGTTCCCTCTAATCATGTTGGTGTTATTCAGGTTTCTAGAGGTGCCTGTATGTCCCTTAGAAGAACTATAGTTGGTTTTGAGACCCTTTACTTCTGCATTGTTGTGAGTTGAAGCAAAAGCATTTAGGGAAGTGGAATCCAAAGCAGTGTGGTTGTGAGGCTTCATTTCTCTCTGTTTTTCTTCTTGGGACAATATGGCAAAAGCTTGAGCCATGCTAGGTAAAGGATTCATCATGAGAATGTTGCCTCTGATGGCAGTATACATCTCATTTAGCCCCATTAGGAAGTGTATGAGTCTTCTATCCTGCTCAACCTTGATCAATTTGACTTTACCCCCACAATTGCACTGAGAACTCATATCAACGGTGCTCATTTCTTCCCAAAGCTTTTTCTTCTTTGTGTAATACCCAGTGACATCTAAAGTGCCTTGAACAAGATCATTGATTTCTTTCTGAAGCTGATACAACTTACAACCATTGGTCTGGTCATATCTTTCCTCCAATTCAGCCCATAATTCATGTGCATTGTTAACATACTGCAGACTATCTCTTAGATCAGGTGACAAGGAATTCAGAATCCAAGAGGTTACCATGTCATCACACCTCTCCCACTATTGGAAACTAGGATCATCTAGATTGGGCTTTACTACTTTTCCATTGATAAAACCTATTTTACTCTTAACATATAAGGCTCTAAGAACAACTCTCCTCCATGATCTATAACCAGTTCCATCGAAAACTCCAGGCAATAGAGCTGAACCTACATTCTCGGAAGGATGCAGATAGAAGGGACTGGCAAAATCCATCCTAGCAGTGGATGTAGAACCTGTCGAAATTGGATCAACTTGATTGTCAACCATGGTGAAATCAGACCGTGATGGGATTCAAAAACATGAATAAGAGACAGATACAATTTGAGTAACAACAGAAACTCAAAATTGAGAACGAAAAACTTCGAAAACAAAATCGAGAACAGGAAGAGGAACTCAAGGTTCAAATCATGAACTCGACATCACTATTCACAGTGCAACCTCTTCGAAAGAGAAAATAAAACTCACAGATGTGGATGCAGAAAAAAGGAGCAGGATCTACGTCTAAAGCTCTGATACCATGATAAAATTAACACAACTTGTTACTGATCAATCAAGCTCCTCCATTGATGGAGCTTGAACTCACATGAGAGGAGAAGAGAGAAGAAGAATCTAGAAGAGTTGTATGAAAATTATATTTCATTGAATATGAATTAAGAAAACTAAACACTACAATTGATCATTATACACACACTTTAAGTTAGTAACTAACTAACAAACTCTCTAACTAACTGTGTTAACTAAAATGTGATATACATGATTTATATCTCAACAAGCTGAAATAAAGAAAGAATGTGAGTGTATTCACTGACTTAGCTTATCACAGTTAAAGAACAATACAAGAAACCATAAATTACCATATTGCTTGAGCTTTCACATATTCAAATTTGTGTAAAAAATATAGAGAAATAAGGGGGGGGGGGGGGCACAAACATGATATTACAAGAGAATAGTGTACACACCCATATCGAAACAGAACAAAATGAAAAGATGGACGAAGATTGTACTTTTGCTGAGAAGCAAACAAAGACTTCGACGTCAAGGGCTTCAACTTCAAACTCTCTGTTTCAAATTCGAATTCGAGAATTAGAAACCGAAAAAAGAGACAAACAATTCTTGAAATATGATGTTTGAAGTAAATGAGCCGTGTGAAGTATATTTCTCTGTTTTTAATCAGTTATCCTTATAAATTCTTGGATTTTTTTATTCCTTTTTTGGATGATCTTTTTCATTGCCCTTTTAAGGGTGAAAAACTTGTTATTTATAGGTAAATTCAGACTTGAAAAGTCCGGAGTTGAAAAAATATTGAAGAGATTTTCGATTGAGAACAGGGAGTCGATGAAAAAGATTTAAAAAATCTCACTTTTTTTTTTGATCAATTGATTGAATGAAAGTTCTACTGGCAATGGCAGACGACATGTTGCGGGTGGAGATGATCACGAATGACGAGCAGCAAGGGTGACGCCCTGATTTTATGGAAAAAGGAAAGGAAATAAGAAGAAGGTACGGGTCTTTGAAAGAAATGTCTGGGCGAGTGGCGCTCTTTGGGAAGAAGATGAGTATAGGGGCGGTGGGTTATTATTTTTGGAAAAAGTTTTCTCGTGATTTATTTTGGATCTCATTTGATAGGACGGTTAATATATATATATATATATATATATATATATATATATATATATATATATATATATTGGTAGGACAACTAAGGGTAAAAATGTAATTTTATTCTAACAAAAATCTATTAAGAAAGATAACAAGCAAAACAAATAATTCTAGAAACATCTTTCTATATATGAAGTGAATGATTATCAATGGTTAAAATATAATTTCATGCTAACAAAAATCTACCAAAAATAATAACAAGAAAACTAAATAGTTCTAGAAACATCTTTAGTTATTGTTAGTACTACTAACTCATTTTTTTATCACTTCACTTTCTTTTCTTTTATGAGTTATTGTGATATATATTCAGTACTCTATTTTACTATTACTTTAATTAATTCCTAATATTTTTTATATTCATTATGCTTACTAAAAATATCTACTTTAACATAAAAATTCATTACTCTCTAATTAATATACCTGAAAAGAAATAAGTGTGATAAAATTAATAATATGTATTAAATTGAAATTAAAGAATAAATAAAAATAATTTCAATACTTTAAATGATGTTAAAAAGTAACTTTACAAATAAAATGAATGGGATGGTATATTTGCATTTAAAGTAAACTATAAGTGTTTAAACAGACTATAAATGTTTACTAGATTATAAAAGAGTAGTTCTTCATTAAAATATATAATCAAGTTAAAAGAGTAGTTCTTCATTAAAATATATAATTAAGTTTGTACTTTTACTTGATTTCAAACATATTAATCTAAATATGTAAACTGATGTAAGTTCGATTTAAATTTGAAGTTGCCGGATCAAAACTTGGTATTTTTCTATTATATAGAAATGTGAAGTTGAGGACGATCAAGGGCAATATGGCATTTCATATATATTTCATTTTAAAGTTCTATAAATTGTATTTTTAAACTTGTCAAAATATTTTTTCAAGTGGGTAAATTTCCTCCACAAGTTACATGACTTTTCTAGAAACTATAAATTATAAGATTTTTCTAGAACTAAGTCTATGACACAAATAAATAGACATTAACTCATTCTTCATTTCATTCACTCCTCAATTCTCTCCCTCTCATGTTTTATACCAATAAATTTCTCGTCCTTTATTTCTAATTTATGTCCTAAATATTATACACTCCGACATAGATCTCTTATTAGGAAGACCAATAATTCAGTTTTTTTCCAACATTAAGAACTTCACTTTTGATCAATTCTCTATATAATGACCCTACCTTTGTAAAATAATTATAAGACAAAAGTAAAATTCAATATTTCTTAGTTGACGTATCACTTCTGGGACTTGTCCATATAGCCAATTTTCATCAAAATTCAACTATTCCACACTTTTCAAACACCTTAATTAATTAGTTAACATGTTAAATCCAATATCAATCACAATTGCGTTTCTCAAAATGCCTAATCCAAAAGGAATGCAACCACTAAGCGAGCTCTACAAGAACTAAATTTTCAATAATTTCGGAGTATGTTATGTCCTTTCCTTTGGTTCTCTTCAGACTTTTCAATTTTTTTTTGGATTGTAAAGATAATTTTTGAAGTATCTAATTTACTTGATTACTCTTTTTATGTATAATCCAAAAACTTTACGTAACATATATGTCATTATATAATTTATTGAAAAATATATATTTATTTATTACTATTAGTTTGTCATTAGTTAAAATCATTTTAAGCAAGTTATATTAATTATTATATTAACTACTCTAAAAAAAGCAGCTTTTGTTAATATTTTTAAATTCCCATTCATTTGAGGTAAAACATTTATTCATCATATATATTAACTACTCTAAAATAGTTCTTTCTTTACTATACTAAATTGTTCTTCTAATTTTAATAAATATTAAGACAAGACACAAAGTCATAAATTTTTTTCCATCATTTTATCACTTTGTAAAGAATGAGATGATTTGTTCTAATTTTCATCAAGTAAGTCATTATTTTTGTTTGTTAAACACCTATTGCGTTTTATTATAATTTACTATCATGTTTATTTGAAAGTATCATAATAATTTTTCTTTCCAAAAACTAATCAAATTTCTATTATAAACATATATAAAATTGTAATATTGGGCCCATAACGGGCCTTTCATTATCTAGTATACTAAATGAGTGTTGCCCGTGCTAAGCACGAGCCCAACGTTTAAATCTTTATCATAATTTTACTTCTGTTTGATTTAATTATGAAATATATTTGAGATCCAACGTAGCAAAAATTATTTTAAAATAACCTTAATTTTAAAAAAACACAATGTCCATCATTTTAGTAACGAATCATATTTCTTAGCCTGCGCAATAAAAGAATCCACATGGAATAAGATACAAGCGAGAGGCACTATTATTTTTCTTTCAAGTTTCAACAATTAATTCAATATTAAGTTGGGTAAACATTCACAATTTAGTATCCTTATTCAAAGTTTATCAATATATACATAATAAGAAGGCAATCGATTATTATTACATAGGTATTGAATGCACGATAGAAAATAAATCATAGTTCGTTGTTATTCTTTAAGAATTAAGAGTGTGTTTGGTATGAAGGAAAATGTTTTCCTGGAAAACAAGTAGATTTTTTACTTATTTTCTCGTGTTTGGTTGGTGAGTAGAAAATATTTTTTGAAAAAGATTTTTTAGTGTTTGATTTATGAATGAAAAGTATTTTTGAGAAAATATCTTATATTTTTACTAGAATAGAAAATTATTTTTGAATTGAAATTGAAAATATTTTTTAAAGATAAACTTAATTTCTTTTTGGGGAGGGTGGTGTGGTGGGGGTGGGGTTGCCGGGGGGGGGTAGGGGTGAGATGGGGTAAAAAATTAAAATTTGAAATTAAAAATATTTAAAAACAAACTTAAATTTTTTTTGAAGGGGGTGGGGTGGAGTGAAAAATTTTAAATTTGAAATTGAAAATATATTTTAAAAACAAACTTTAAATATTTTTTTTGGGGGTGGGGGGTGGTAGTGGGGCTGGCCGGGGGGGGGGGTCGGGGGAGGGGTGAAAAATCAAAATTTGAAATTAAAGTATTTTTTAAAAACAAACTTTAAATTATTATTTTTCTGGTTGGGGGGGGGATTAGGGGTGGGGTGGGGTGATAGTAAAAATTTGAAATTGGATTTTTTTTTTAAAGTTTAAATTATTATTTTGGTGGGGGGTGGTGGTAGGGGGCTGGTCGGGTGAGGGTGGGGTAAAAAAATAAAAAAGTTGAAGTTGAAAATTATTTTTTTAAAATAAGTGTTAAATTTATTTTTTCGATAAAAAAATTGATTTTTTCAACAAGAAATTGTAATTTGAAGTTGGAGGAAAGTTTTAGAAAATGTTTTCCTTAATTTTTGTAAGGAAGTCATTTTCCTTAAATTTGAGGAAAATAAATTGATTTGGAAAATATTTTCCAAAACATTTTATCCAACCAAACATGAAAAAATTGGAAAACATTTTCCGAAAAATATTTCCCTTCGTACCAAACACACCCTAAATAAATAAAACAAATACTACCTAAAACAACTTGCTATAATTAACTTTGATTCTCATGCCAAAGGTAGAACAATTTGGTGTAACAGTATATATAGCATGCTAATGAACATGTAGTCTAGCTTCCTAATGTTGTGAGTTCTATTTCACCTATAATTAACATCTACCATAAAGAGCGTCTTTTAATGATAAGAAAAAACAGTTCAATTTCAGAAAATGTGAACTCAAACCAGTCAATATTCTGTTATTTTCTTATATAAATCTTCATATCACCCATGAATTTCAGCCATAAAATTAGAAAACATATTAGATAGAATAATAAAGACAACAACCTGGAAATTGAGACATAAAATTCAAGTAAATGGTTGATGTAGGTAAATGACATAATAAGAGTATATAGTGTAAAAATAACAGATCATTGCATAAGTTATCTTGCTTTACAGCCACATGTATCTTTTACAAATATCATATCTAATAGACTTAAAACACATGAACTTCAAAGTGCAATAATACAACTAATTTCTCCCATTCCACAAATAACTTTACTGCAGACATGTATCTTCTAAATACTCTTCAGTTGTTAATACCAGTCATGCCATGTTCCTAGTCCATACATACGAATACATGTTAGCCAGAAAACATTGTGGCTACTTTCCCTGTACATTTTGATTTCAAACAATAGGATATCAAATCTAGAAAAGTAGTGACAGTAATGGATGGAGTAACAACACGGTTCCAACGTATAATTTATAATGGACCTAAAATTAATGAGTTGCGTATTAAACAAACAAAATAAAATATATTTCAATGAGAAAAATTACTAATTTTTTAAACACATTATAGCTGCCAAATTTGTTCATTATATATTCATGTGAATATCATACTACTGAATGTTGAAGTGAGATACTTACATAGTTTAACATTTTCATATGTGGGAGTGCTAATTACATACATTTACATACTATTTTAAATTAGACAAAAACTGATGCATCTTTCATGCTTGGATCTTCTGGACCATCTTTGATCAAAATCACCTGCTACATTAAAATTGAGGGATTAAATGTCAGCACAGAATCACATAACTTATACAACACAGAATCACAGGAATGTGACAACATCACGCTTCAACTAAGCCTCGTCCTGAAGCCTTATTTCACCATTAACATATGCCATTTTATATAATAACAACAATAAGAATAGAAGCATCTTATTTTTTTAACTCTCTCATAAGTTGATCACTTAGCAAGATAACAATATCTTGAACAATTATCAATGTAAATAGCACAAATAAAACACTACCTTAGCTTTAAAAAGCCAACCAAAATAGCATAAACACTACATTTTTTAGCATTGGAATAGAAGAATGAATTAATTCTAAAGCATGATGAGAAGTAGTGAAAGAAAATAACAAAGCCAAATGTTTAGAACTTAAAGCATAAATTACAAATGTATGAAATGCGATCTAAGTTAAAGACTAATATTATAGTAAAAGATTGCAAAACACACTTAAGAAAGCACAGTGACAAAATGACCAAACAAACTTGAACAAATCTCAATAGGCCTAAAAAATGACAATACTCATCCAAGATTTTAACCCATATAGACGAAGAAAATCTTGGCAAGCCATAAGACACAACTCAAACTATATTATATATAAGACTAAAGAGGCATTATTCATAGAGAAATTGATTCAAAATTGTGACGGTAATGTCAAAGGATTAGTCAATCTGGACAAAATTTATGAAATTTCTTTAATTTACCTTTAATCTTGTCTTGGAGAAATTCAGTTCAAGAGTTTCACATGTAGATCTTGAGCAGAGACTAAATGAACATTTGATCACGACTGTAAGAATCTCAAGTATCGATCAACCATGAAGAGGTAGAAATCGAGTAACTCAACCAAAATTTTAATCCATATAGACAAAGAAGATATATTATGATGCAAAAAAAATGTGATAAAAAAGTATAAGAATTCCTTAAGTTTATATAGTCTTGACAAGTTCACGGATTGCATATGGACAAGGTAAGGCAAGTCATATCTCTCGTGAGAAAAAAAAACTATTTTATTACTTGTATGTTATGTTAAATTTTGAGTAATCAAAAGTATTGAAAAAGTAAACAAAATAGAAACAATTACAGGGACAAAAAATGTACAAAGATAGAAATAATCACAAGGACAAAAAAATGTAATATCAAGTAAAATTGCATATTTTTAATCTCATAGCAAGATCAGCTTGAGAAATAACATGGCAGTAGTAGTGTTTGACCAAAGCCTATCCCATAATTTGGATCAATTTTATTATTTTAATGAGGCTTACTTCATGCACAAAGTGCTAATTCACTGATTTGGAGGATAGGGGGAGAGTGAGTGTAACCATGTAGGTTTCATCACAAGAAAAATATAAAATAACATAACTTGTGCAGGGTATATAGTACTAAGTGTCACCCAGTATTAGCATAAAGCTTTCCCAAGCTTTGCATATAGTAGACATGATTATTCTCATCATCTTTTTTTGGATAATGTGAAATCATGGACTAAACATTAATCAAGGATAATCAAAGTCTTTCTATTGTTGAAAGATTCAAATTATAATATAGATAAAAGAGGATTAATTATATCTTATTATTTTTAATTTAGACAGATTTGCACAAGAAAATATAAATCAAAATAGGCAAACAGTTCTACCAAACAAGCTTGGTTTCACAAGTTTTTAATTACTAACTGTTATTTCGTATTGTAGTTTTTGATTCTATGAGCTTAATGTGGTTATTCCAACAATATCAATAGAGGAAAGTTACATCATCTTTTAGGAACTAAAACACAATAGTTTTCAGCGATAACAATAATTATAACACCAGAAAGAATATATTTTCATTTAAGTTGATAAATGGACTACCTGTAAAAATATAACTTTTAACTAACCTGCTATCACAGGAGAAAATATATTCAATTTCCATAAAAGAACAGGAACATAAGGCATCCACATAGCAAAATCAAAATCTTGCAAAACACGGCATTCAGTGGCAGCAACAAAAGAGTGCAAAAATGACTGTTTCCAGCACCACAACAATGTGTTCCAACTGCAATTCAAAACAATAAAAGCTAGCGTATCTAGAGATTGAATCGAATTCATAGAAAATAAATACAAAGATAAGTAAATCCTATTTATATTAGTCAATTGCAAAGGTGAAGTTTTAAACAACGTACAAAATAATTCAAATACCTTTTAATTCTTTTTCATGGGAGAATTTTTCATTTCCATGCTATGTTTGTGGGTGGAAGGATTACATTTGTTTTCCATGCTTGGATATTTTTTTTCCCCTGAACTAAGATGTTCAATTGTGCGCTTTTCCACATCTGTAACATTGACTGTCGTAGATGCCATTGGTTTATGAATCACATCTTGTTTCTCCATGTAAGACGAAATGGATAATTTTTGCATTGCATCGAATTGTTTTTTGTGAATAGCTTTTTTCATTTGAATGTTGAATATCTTGTTGTTTAATTGATCTCCCACATTTTGGAGCGATAATGTTTCTTTTTGGAAAAATGAAAAAAAATTTGATTAATAATAACAAAAACATTAATATTTTATATTATATATATATAATAATAAGAAAATTAAGCGAACAGACAAATCGAAAGAGATCAAATATTTTTATGATAAAAGAAGAAGTTCAACAATAATAGCATATGCAAGGATCATGAATTTTCAAATCTAAAGAAAAGTGGATGAGGAAAGAAAGAGTGAATCACAAAAAAATATCAAATTTGTTTTTAAAGGAAAATCAATATCTCTATGTTTATGTATTTACATCTGAAATCAAATTCAATATTAAAGGTCTTTCAACTAATCAGAGTCAACATGCAACAATTCTAAAACGGTCACGTCTATTGTGGTAGGTGCGCATGACAGCTTAGGCACAAAGCTCTCAGTCGATGGGTAACCATGGGAGATGGATAAAAGCCAAAGAAATATATACAATGATCATATTTTTATAGAGAAAGTTGATTGTTTACAACAAAAAGTATAAGTTGGGTGCTGGAGAAAAGAAACACGAACTTAAGATATGAAATTTTGAATGAAAAGAGTACACTGAACACGTTACAGAAGGAGACATTGACGACATAATGTAAGAGATAGACCCAAAGTATGTAAAGTTAAAACCTCTTTTATAGTTAAGGCATGACGTAGAATGACATGTTCCTACTATAAAAGTTTTTATAACTTACATGATACATAAAAATAGATCTTTATTACAAATTCTCTCATGCTAGAGTTCTAAGCTTATAGAGTTATAGTATCCTTTTCAAGTCAAGGAACCCATATGTTCACATGATCATATATACATTCATTTGAAACTCTCGAAAGTTAGATAGTATATTTTTTACGTAATTAAAGAAAGTAATTGACCATAGTTTAACCACATATATACATATCATATAAATATATGATTAGTAATCTGAAAATAAGTAATTAATAATTAATTCACGAGATATTTATCTATTGAAGGTAAGTTTCCATTCGCTCATCATCTACAATATTTATGCTATTTGATAAGGAACTCACGAGATATAGTCTGAAAGTTGTGAGCTTAAGTTCTTCCTACTATAAAGGGCTTCACAACATACATGATACATAAAAAATGAATCTTTATTACAAATTCTCTTATTCTAGAGTTCTAAGCCTATAGAGTTATATTATCCTTTTCAAGTTAAGGAAGTCATATGTTCACTTGTTCATATGTTCATTCAGTTGAAACTCTTAAAAGTTAGATAGTATATTTTTCACATAATTAAAGAAAATAATTGGCCATAGTTTAACTACATATATACATATATGATTTCCTTTTCAAGTTAAGGAAGTCATATGTTCACTTGCTCATATGTCCATTCAGTTGAAACTCTTAAAAGTTAGATAGTATATTTTTCACGTAATTAAAGAAAATAATTGACCATAGTTTAACTACATATATACATATATGATTAGTAATCCAAAAATAAGTAATTGATAATTACATATCTTCACACGCAAGATAAGATTATAGCCTACTCTATAATGTAGGGTAGGTATTTTTAGGATTACTACTTGCGATGTTATTATGTGCATATAATTTAGACAGTAGTGAGTTAGAACATCTCATCGTAGATTCCCTTAACTGTTATAAGCTAGTGGGCAGACTTTATAGGAGACCTTGAGGGAGTGTTGAACATTGTGTTCAAGAGAAGAAATAAGAAACAATGAAAATAAAAATCACAACAAGTTCTTTGTGATTATTTGGTGAGAAAAAAGTAATATGTACCTTGACGAAGCAAATTTCATAAATTTCTTCTGAAGTGAGGTGCATCATTTTCTCTGCAATTTCATCTGAAACAATAGCTGTTGCAAAACCGTTGTTGTCCTTAATAGTAACTTCAAATTGACATATGTTTTAATAATTAATGAAAAATTTAAAAAATAATGGTTAGTTAAAACATTTATTTCTTTGAAAAAACAAAATAAATAATCTTAATTAGTTATTATTAATTTTGTAGAAGAGAAAATATACATAGGAATAAGATGTGTGGATCAGTGACAACTTGTGCAGTAGATTTCCCTAAGCACGTTATATCTCGTGAACAATTGCTTACAATTTGAGCATGCTAACACACTAAAGCGTTGATCCTTACTAGCAAGGGACATTTCAGCCTCAACATTAAATACTTGTCCCTTCAAATTCAATATGCCAAATATTATTTTTTTACTGTAAGATAAAAAATATATAAAAAAAAGAATGATATACTTGTTATTCCTACGGGAGGTTGTGCCTGGATGTTAGCCATATATATAACCTCATCCTCAAATGGAATCAACATAATAGAGCCTATTGGAGTTGTACTTTTTATCTTATAAGCAATAAGCTTTGTTTCAATTGTTTTGATCCTATAAACAAGTAAAATTATGAAAATTGATTAATATTGGCTCATCCAAAACACTTGTATCATTTTGAAAATTGTAAAAAGGATTGTAAAGAAGTCTATGGTCCATACATTTATAAAAAACAAATAAGAATACTACTATCTTCATTTTATTACATATGTCTTGTAGAAAGATTATGAAAAAAAGAAATAAAAGTGAAATTTTAAAACTTTGTGATTGTAAATTTAAAGATGTGTGTTATATCTCAAAATATTCTGGATTTTGGATGCATTAAATAAAAATGTATATTACCACGTCCTTAACTCGGCAGCCTGTGGATATGGAGGATTGATTTCAATTGTTGTATTGAATCTGCTCGTCAAACCAACAAATCTATTCGACGTTCCTACGTGCATTTGAATATGTGATTTTAGTTTCATCATGTCATATATTTTTCAAAAAGAAAAATATATATTTATTTGCACTTTTACCTGAGGATGATTTCCCAATTCTCCTAGCAAGAATGATAGGGTAATCATGAAGTTGGTTGAAAAGTTTTAACTCCCTCATGATCAATAAAATCCTCCCAAAGTGTCAATTTTGTTAGTTTTTTCCTGCATATGATTCGAAGGATATTTTCAAACATTAAATAAAGTTATAGAAGATATGTGATATTATAAAAACATTATAAATAATAAAATTCAAATCAGATTATTATCAACAAATAACAGCATTTTGTGCTATAAAAGTCAAAATATAAGATCCATGAACAAAGAAATGAATCCAGCTGGACAACGAAATTGATAAACTTTTTAATCTATCAAAGAACTATAGGTATTCAAAGTGATGGTAAATACATCCTGATAGTTAATCTAATATGAACTTTTCTTGATAAAATTAACCAAACTAAGATAAGTGTACCTTAGAGGAATTTAAAGTTATCGAAAACTGAGATTCACATAGACACTTAGTCTCACTGATTGGGGCTTGTGAAGAGAATGATGAGATGATTAATGGGACATTGAAAGAACACCTTTATAAGCACAACAAGGCACCCTTATCATGGAAGCAAAGGTTGGATATTTGTATTGGTGCAGCCAGAGGTCTTCAGTATCTTCAAACTGGTGCAAGGTACACTATCATCCATAGGGATGTGAAAACTACAAACATTTTGGTGGATGACAAGTGAGTGGCAAAGGTTTTTGATTTTGGGCTATCGAATACGGGACCTAATCTCCAATAAACTCATGTTAGTACAATGGTAAATGGAAGTTTTGGATACTTGGATCCGGAGTATTTCAGAAGACAGCAACTGACATAAAAGTCTGATGTCTACTCTTTTGGGGTTGTCCTATTTGAAGTAGTATTTGGAAGGCCAGCTCTAAGTCAGTCTAGCAGATTGGGCATTACAATGCCATAGGAAAAAATACTACCACGGAACTTATGGATCCACATATTAAAGGGGAGATTATACAAGAATGTTTGAAGCAATTCATCCATACATCAATGAGTTGCTTGTCTGATCACGGAACTAATTGTCCTTCAATGGGTTCAGTGCTGTGGAATCTTAAGTACTGCCTTCAGTTGCAAAGTGATCCCGATGAACCAAAAATGGTGGCAGAACAGAAAGCTAATGATGCTTATGCTATGCATACATAATTGTTAACGGTTGCTGAAGAAGGTAAGGAGTTAGAGGAGCACACAACGTCGAGACTTCTTACGGAAGGGTACTAAAGAGGGCGAATAATATCATCTTGTTAGTTGAAAAACTTCTCAACTAAGCAGAGAGCATGATGGACTGCGCTTACCGACTTACTGATGAAATGACTTTGGAGATACAATGGTGAAGATCAAACAATGTGGAGAGAGGTGATCCAATGTAAGTATGGCCAAACAAACCACAAGTGGTTAACTAATATAGTTTTCAACAATTATGGAGTTGGTGTATGGAGGTCTATTAGGCCATCATGACCAGTTTTGTCTGAGAATATGCGCTAAAATAACTTGTTAAAGCATCAATAAAAAATATACAAACAGTCTATTCGTCAAAGACTCATAATGCATAAAAAGTTTATTCATCACACGACAAATTTGGTACTCAAACAACCTAGTTTACCTCTTACTTTCTTAAATACAAGTATATACATCAACTACGAAAACGGAAAAGAAAAAACAGAACACTATCAACCATTAAGAACCTTTCTTTTTTCACACAAGAAGGAGATATTAACTGCAAGATATTGTTATACTCTGATCTAAATGAAATTGAAGGAACATATCCTATAGTTTAGCCAACACTACTGTGTGAAGAACTCGCTCTAACCAAAACATGCCGACAAGTAACAGTAGTTAAGAGTTAATCACTCTTCATTCGCCTTATAGTAATAAAATGAAGATAGAACAAACCTGATGAGCTGGCCAGATCAGAAGGGGGAAAGTAAGAGCCAGAAGAAATGGTGGAAAATAGCTTCTGCCTATATTTGGTAGGCTTTGTGGAGGAAGAGAAATGGCAAGTGTATTTATTGAACATAGATCCCTAACTTCAACAGTGTTGGAACATAAAAGTTGAATCAGTTCTCTCTGTGTGGGAGGCAATTCTCTGTTTCAACAAGTGTTCTTGAAATCACCTTGATCAACTGAATTTCGAAATAGCAGGTTAAAAGTGCAGAAAAAGAAAATACCTATGGGAAAGAAGTGTGCTTTTTGGAGTTCTCTATATGTTGTACTTACCACAGTTATCTCTTTTAAGGTAAATAAATGTTGAACATATAACATTTACCTGTTTGACAATATGTGATTTTTCTATAGTTACCATTCAATTCGGTCATCAATTGGAGAATCTTTTCTCACTTACATATAATCTCATAGTCAGCTTATTGGTTGAATATTTTGGTCATATATATATATATATATATATATATATATATATATATAAATATAGTATATAAACAATTTTCTTTGTGCATTCCAAAAAATACAAATAATAAGAATATATGTTTTCTTTATTAAGCAACTTAATAGTATTAAAAATTGCAGATTGCATTATTATGGAGAAAAATACTATTAAGATGTCAACTTATAGGTAGACACAATCATTACTACCTTTTTTAACATGTTGTTTCGGGAATACCCCGCTACTAGAAAGACTTAGAATTAGAAAGGAACCATTTTTGGAAATAATCAGATTTGGAAAGTTTTACAAAGTTAAGCTAAGTATGAGTTTTAGGTCAACTTTAAACGACCATAACTCCTTGCTTAGAATGAGTTAGGTGTGCTACAAAGTTCCGTAAAAGGTATCTTTGAATTATCTTTCCAACGCCCTGAGTTTGCTCGATTTCGAGTTCGTATGAGGGAGATATGCCCATTTGAAGTTGGGCTGTCTAGATAAGGAAAGTCAAACCGGATTTTAAAGGGGTATTTTGGTCTTTTCCATGTCCAATTAATTTATTTCGTTTTTAGAAGTTTAATTAGGGTCTAAATCGAATTAGATCATTTTACGCCATACCAAATCACACTAGGGTTTTTGGAGAAAGAACTCAAGAGGAGAAAGGAGAAGAAAAGTTCAAAGATTCGTCAAGTTGTTGCGATTTTGGGTCTGGTTTTCATCAAGGATTCAATCCTACAAGGTATGTGAGTTCACATAGTGCTGGGTTCGTTCACCCATGCGCCAAACATGTTTATTTCAGTATGATTTTCGTCCTAATAGGTTGAGACTTTGATGTTTTTGAGTTGTGTTCTTGAATTGCTTTGGTTCTTGAATTTGGGATGAGATTGAGGAGTCCTTGAGAGTTTAAGGTCGATTGTTAGAGTTGTTTTGCATTAGATTCTTGTGTACGTATACTTGGTATTTGAATCTAAAAAGAATTTGAGAAAAATAACCGAGTTTAGGCGAATTGGGTTAGAAAATGAAGAAGGAAAAAGTCGGGCGAATCTGGGTTGCGGACCAGTTCCTCAGGATTGGGGAATTATTATTCGCGTCACGTAGCTCTCACGGACCGTTCTGCCTCAAAATTTATTTTGCGACCAAATATTTAAATGCATCTCCGTGTCACAGACTTGCTTCCAGATAATGAATTCTTAATCTTTTCTCATGTTTAACTATCTAAAAACACTCCTTAACATCATGATATCTTTCCTATCACAAATCACAATCCTTGAATCCATAATTCAATTCAATGAAAGTTAAGAGTCAAGTCAAGAGAAGTTCATATAGTCTTCTAAAAGTTTTTTGTTTTAACTTTGTTTTAAGACCCAACTTTTGAGTTGAGTAAAGAGTAAAGATTGAAGTTCATTTCTTCAAAAGAGTATATCGGGACTATGTATTCCAAAGAGTAAAATGTTTTCACATTTAAACAAGAAAGGAAACTGAGATTTCCAAAGAGCCTTTGAGCTAGTTTTCAGTAAAGAATAAATGCTTTCACAATTAAGCAGGATAAGAAACTTTGATTTTCAAGATAGCCTTTGAGCTGAGTTTTGAGCAATTACCTCAAACCATAGAAAGAAGTTATGTTTCTAATCATAAGAGTTAGTATTATATTTTGGGAGTAGTATTGAGCACCGATATGAGGGAGAGTTCAGACAACTCCCATCCCCCATAAACCATGTAGCCATCATGGGTAGAAAATGGTCATACATTTTAGATGAATCCTTAGTGCTTTTTAGCATAGACTAGTGGATCCACTTAGTAGTCAGGTTCTATACGCTCAGCAAGGTATAAGACGACCCTGCCAGTGTGAGGCAAAACACTGTATCATCACAATAACTCTTAAGTGATGGTTGTCGGTTAGAGAAACTCCCACAGAAGTATTTTATATTATTATATACATAGAGTTCATTGAATTTTTATATACATTCAGGGTTTACATTGTATCCTTGCATACATACAAAGTTACTATTGTATTTCTAAATAAACAGATTTGATATTCATGTTTTAAAATCTTTTCTTTATATTGCTCTTATTTATAATGCTTTATATTGAAATGAGTTTAGTTCAGTCGAGTTGAGTTAAGACCAGGTATGTTCTTTCAGTTCCCTTTCCAAGCTTACGTCTTGTTTTAGTATTCCCCTTGCATGCTCGTACATTCAATGTACTGACGCCATTTGGCCTGCATCATTGTTATGATGCAGATACATGTAATAGGATCAGCATCCAGCGCTTCGTTGATCCATTTGAGCATTAAGAGTCTTGTGGTGAGCCTCCTTGCTTTCCGGAGGATCTATATTTACATTTCTTTAGTAGTTTTCAGTTGTTAGGATGATCGAGGTTCTTGTCCCGACATCCCTCCCACTTTTAGAGGCTTCATAAATAGACATTTAGTTAGATCATTTGTCACTATTTTGTTATTGGCTTATGTTTTGAGACTTGAGTTGCCATCTTGGCTAGTTGAATGTTCTTTTAAGACATTCTAAGTTTATTTCATGAGTTCATCATTTGATACTATTTTCTTGTGTTTAAGTCTTCCGCTGAGTAGTACGCCAGGCCAAGGGTTCGCTTGGGGCCAACAATGGTTCTCGAGTGCCAGTCCCGCCCAGGGTGTAGGCTCGGGGTGTGACAAACTTGGTATCATAGCATAGAGTTCAAGAGTCCTAGGGAATCTATGAAGCCGTGTCAGTAGAGTCCTAGTTATCGGTGTGAAGCGCACCACATATATTATTAGTAGGCTGGAACATTTAGGAACTATCTCACTTCTTTCATACTCATTTCGTGTGTTAGAGTGTATCTTTATAAAAGTTTCTTCTAATTCGTTCCTGCGCGTGTCGTTCAGATCATGCCTCCATGAAGAGTTGTCAAAGGTCGTCTGGCTAGAAGAAATGTTGAACCACAGGAACAAGGGGTACCTAATGCACCAGAAGTGCAAACCCAAGGAGAGGTCACCAATGCTGAATTCTGTGAAGCTATCAGGATGCTAAGTCAAGATGTGACCAATCAAGTTGGATAGAGAGAGAATCAACAGGAAGTGGCTGATAGTTCAAGGATCCGTGAATTCTTAAGGATGAATCCTCCAAGCTTCACTAGTTCAAATGTTACTGAGGATCCAGAAAATTTTGTTGAAGAGCCTCAAAAGGTTTTTGAGATCATGCATGTTGCTGATCTGAGAGGGTGGAACTAGTTGCATACCAAATGAAGGGTGTCACTAGGATCTGGTTTGATTAATGAAAGAAGAACTGAGCTGAGGGTGCACTACCTGTGAGTTGGGCTTGTTTTGAGGAGGCCTTCTTGGGGCATTTCTTTCCCCGAGAATTGAGAGAAGCAAAGGTACGAGAGTTCCTCACTCTTAAGAATGATTCTTTGAGTGTCCATGAGTACAACCTGAAGTTCACACAACTTTCCCGCTATGCTTCGGAGATGGTTGCTGACGTGAGGAGTAGGATGAGTTTATTCGTTGCTCGGTTGTCTCGCCTATTGAGCAAGAAAGGTAAGGCAGTTATGTTGATAGAGGATATGGACATAACAAGGCTAATTATCAATATGTAACAAGTTGAGGAGGACAAGCTGAGGGATACAAAAAAGTTTAAGAATAAGAGGGCAACGACATCAGGGAATGTGTCCGAGCAGTAGAAGAGTAATGCGAACCGGTCTTCCTTCCAACAGAAACAAAAAGGACTTGCTCCATCATCTGCTAGTGCACCTTCACCAAAGAACAAAAGTGAGTACAATAGTGAGAATTTTAGAGCTAAACTTGCCTATTCTCAAGGTAGTATGGCACAAGGGGGTAGTAAGCCTCCTGTATGTGCTAAGTGTGGTAGGAACCACTCAGGGATGTGTCATGATGACTCCATTGGTTGCTTTAAGTGTGGCCAAAATGGTCATTTTATGCGAGAGTGTCTGAAGAATAAGCAGGGTAACGGTAATGGGGGCAATATAGCCCAGTCTTCTTCAGCTGCTCCACTAGACAAAGCTGCATCTAGAGGAGCTACTTCAGGGGTAGGCGAAGGAGGAAACCGTCTTTATGCTATCACCAGTCGCCAAGAGCAAGAGGATTCGCCAGATGTTGTTACTGGTATGATTCAAGTCTTTAACTTTGGTGTTTATGCTTTGCTAGATCCAGGAGCGATTTTATCATTTGTAACCCCTTATGTTACGATGAATTTTGATGTACTTCCTGAGAAACTTAGTGAGCCCTTCAGTGTTTCTACACATGTTGGTGAGTCTATTCTAGAAGAGAGAGTCTATCATGATTGTCCTATTTTCGTCAATCATAAGAGCACCATGAGTGATTTAGTTTAGTTAGACATGGTTTATTTTGATATTATTCTGGGTATGTACTGGCTTCATACCTGTTATGCCTCCATTGATTGTAGAACTCGAGTTGTCAAGTTCCAGTTTCCTAATGAGCCAGTTATAGAGTGGAGTAGTAGTTCAGTAGTGCCTAAGGGTCATTTTATTTCATACCTTAAGACAAGGAAGTTTGTTTCTAAGGGGTGTGTCTATCACTTAGTCCGAGTTAATGGCTCTAGCGTTGAGATACTTCTTATTCAGTCAATTCCAATAGTAAAAGAGTTTCTAGAAGTCTTTCCAGATGAACTTCCCGGAGTCCCTCCTGAGAGAGAAATAGACTTCTGTATAGATATTCTTCTTGATACTCGTCCTATATATATTCTGCCACATAGGATGGCACTAACAAAGTTGAAAGAGTTAAAAGAGCTGTTGAAAGATCTCCTAGTGGAAGGTTTTATTCGACCAAGTGTCTTATCTTGGGACGCTCTGGTCTTATTTGTGAGGAAGAAGGATGGTTCCCTTATAATGTGTACAAATTACCGTCAGTTGAAAAGGGTTACCATCAAGAATAAGTATCCTTTTCCGAGAATTGATGATCTATTTGATCAACTTCAGGGTGCTACTTGTTTTTCCAAGATAGATCTCAGATCAGGCTACCATTAGTTGAGGGTAAGGGAATGTGATATTCCAAAGACAACTTTCAAGACCTGTTATGGTCATTATGAGTTTCTAGTCATGTCGTTCGGTTTAATGAATGCGCCTACAATGTTCATGGACCTTATGAATAGTATATTCAAGCCTTATTTAGATATGTTTGTTATCGTATTCATTGATGACATACTAATCTATTGAGGAATGAAGAAGATCATGCTAGTCATCTCAAAGTAGTTCTCCAAACTCTAAAGGATAAAGAGTTGTATGCCAAGAGAATAAGTGTGAGTTTTGTCTTGAGTCTGTGGCATTCTTAGGCCACATTATTTTCGGTGATGGAATTAAAGTTGGCACTCAGAAGATAGAGGAAGTGCAGAATTGACCTAGACTCATATCTCCAACAGATATTAGGAGTTTCTTGGGGTTGGCTGGATATTATAGAAGGTTCGTAGAGGGTTTCTCATCTATTTCGTCCCCTTTGA
This sequence comes from Solanum stenotomum, assembly GCF_019186545.1. Taxonomy (NCBI): domain Eukaryota; kingdom Viridiplantae; phylum Streptophyta; class Magnoliopsida; order Solanales; family Solanaceae; genus Solanum; species Solanum stenotomum. Next base: position 15,136,684 of record NC_064288.1, read on the forward strand.
CCAAGTTGACTCACAAAACAGTTAAGTTTCAATGGTCTGAAGCTTGTGAGAAAATCTTCCAGGAATTGAAAAAGAGGTTGACTACTGCCCCAATATTGACCTTACCAGAAGGTACGCAAGGCTTTGTTGTATATTGTGATGCGTTCAGAGTTGGTTTGGGTTGTGTGTTAATGCAGAATGGTAAAGTTATAACTTATGCTTCCAGACTGTTGAAAGTTCGCGAGAAAGATTACCCAACCCATGATCTAGAGTTGGCTGCCATAGTATTTTCTTTGAAAATATGGCGTCATTATCTTTATGGTGTTCATGTGGATGTGTTCACCGATCACAAGAGTCTTCAGTACGTGTTTAGTAAAAAAGAGCTTAATCTCAAATAGATGAGGTGGTTAGAGTTACTCAAAGATTATGACATAAGTATTCTATATCACCTAGGTAAGGCTAATGTTGTTGCTGATGCCTTGAGTCGATTATCTATGGGTAGTACCGCCCATTTTGAGAAAGATAAGAAAGATTTAGCAAAAGATGTGTATAGTCTTGCACGATTAGGAGTTCGACTAATGAATTCCACAGAAGGAGTAGTAGTAGTGATGAATGGGGCTGAATCATCATTAGTGTCAGAAGTGAAAGAGAAACAAGACCAAGATCCTATTTTGCGTGAATTGAAGGCAAATGTTCATAAGCAAAAAATGATAGCTTTTGAACAAGGGGGAGATGGTGTTTTGAGGTATCAAGGTAGATTGTGTTATTGATTTCAAGGGTAATTGGGATGATCACCTACCTCTTATTGAGTTTGCCTACAACAATAGTTACCATGCTAGCATCCAAAGGGCTCCATATGAGGCTCTTTATGGGAGAAGATGCAGATTGCCCATTGGATGGTTTGAAGTTGGTGAAGCTTGGTTAATAGGAACATACTTAGTTCATCAAGCTATGGAGAAGGTGAAAGTTATTCAAGAGAGATAGAAACAACCCAGAGTCGTCAGAAATCCTACATTGATGTTAGCAGAAGAGACCTAAGTTTGAAGTAGATGATTGGGTATACTTGAAGGTTTTACCCATGGAGGGTGTTATGAGGTTTTGTAAGAAGGGGAAACTTAGTCTCCGGTATATTGGTCCTTACAAAAGATCCGAAAGGATTAGTAATGTAGCTTATGAGTTGGAGCTACCACAAGAGTTAGCAGCGGTCCATCTGGTATTTCATGTTTCCATGTTGAAGAAGTGTATGAGAGATCCTTCACTTATCATACCTACTGAAGATATTGGTATCAAGAATAGCTTATCTTATGGGGATATTCCTGTTTAGATTTTAGACCTCCAGGTTCGTAAGTTGAGAACCAAGGAAGTAGCATCAGTCAAAGTTCTTTGGAGAAATCAGTTTGTTGAGGAAGCTACTTGGGAAGCTGAGGAGGATATGAAGAAGAGATACCCACATCTCTTCGAATCCGGAGAAGTTCCAAATTAAGGTACTTATCCTTTTCTTGGCTTTTATTTTAAGTTGGCATGATGTATTTACATTTTTTCTTGTTGGGTGTTTGAGCTAGATGTTAGATGTTACGCCCGTAGCCTACTAAGAGTAATCTCATTCGAGGAAAACTGATCCCAAGGGGGAGATATTGTAACACCCCGCTACTAGAATGACTTAGAATTAGAAAGGAACCATTTTTGGAAATAATCAAATTTGGAAAGTTTGATAAATTTAAGCTAAGTATGAGTTTTGGGTTAATTTAAAACGACCATAACTCCTATATCAGGATGAGTTAGGTGTGCTACATGGTACCGTAGGAAATATCTTTGAATTATATTTTCAACGCCGCTGAGTTTGTTTGATTTCAAGTTTGTATGAGCGAGATATGCCCATTTGAAGTTGGGCTATCTAGATAAGAAAAGTCAAAACCGAATTTTAAAGGGGTGGTATTTTGGTCTTTTCCATGCCCAATTAATTTATTTCGTTTTTAGAAGTTTAATCGGGGTCAAAACAAAATTAGATCAGTTTACGCCTTACCAAATCACGCTAGGATTTTTGGAGAAAGAACTCAAGAGGAGAAAAGAGAAGAAAAGTTCATAGATTCGTCAAGTTCTTGCGATTTTGGGTGTGGTTTTTGCCAAGGATTCAATCCTACGAGGTATGTGAGTTCACATACCGTTAGGTTCGTTCACCCACGTGCCAAACATGTTTATTTCAATATGATTTTCATCCTAAAAGATTGAGACTTTGATGTTCTTGAGTTGTGTTCTTGAATTGCTTTCGTTCTTGAATTTGGAATGAGATTGAGGAGTCCTTGAGAGTTTAAGGTCGATTGTTAGAGTTGTTGTGAGTTAGATTCTTGTGTACATATACTGGGTTCTGAATCTAAAGAGAATTTGAGAAAAAGAACTGAGTTTAGGTGAATTGGGGTTAGAAAATGAAGAAGGAAAAAGTCGGGCGAATCTGGGTACCAGGTTAGCGTCACGGACATGTTCCTCAGGATTGGGGAATTGTTCTCCTCGTCACGGAGTGGTCCCTGACCGTTCTGCCTCAAAATTTATTTCGCGACCAAAAATTTAAATGTATCTCCATGTCATAGACTTGCTTCTAGACAGTGATTTCTTGATCTTTTCTCATGTTGAACTATCTAAAAACACTCCTAAACATCATGAGATCTTTCCTATCACAAATTACAATCCTTGAATACATAATTCAATTCAAGGAAGGTTATGAGTCAAGTCAGGAAAAGTTCATAGAGTCTTCCAAAAGTCTTTTACAAAAGTTTTAACTTTGTTTTAAGACCTGAGTTTTGAGTTGAGTGAAGAGTAAAAATTGAAGTTCATTTCTTCGAAAGAGTATATCAGGACTATGTATTCCTAAAGAGTAAAATGTTCACATTTAAATAAGAAAGGAAACAAACATTTCGAAAGAGCCTTTGAGCTAGTTTTTAGTAAAGAGTAAATGCTTTCACAATTAAGCAGGAGAGGAAACTTCGATTTCCAAGATAGCATTTGAGCAGAGTTTTGAGCAATTATTTCAAACCACATAAAGAAGTTATGTTTTTAAACATAAGAGCTAGTATTATATTTTGGGAGTAGTATTAAACACCGATATGGGAGAGAGTTCTGACAACTTCCAGCCTCCATAAACCATGTAGCAATCATGGGTAGAAAAGAGTTATACTTTTTAGATGATTCCTTAGTGATTTTTAGCATAGACTAGTGGATCCACTTAGTAGTCAGGTTCTATACCCTCGGCAAGGTATAAGACAACCCTGGCAGCGTAGGGCAAAACATTGTATCATCACAATAGATCTTAAGTGACGATTGCCGGTTAGAGAAACTCTCACAAAAGTATTTTGTATTATTATATACATAGAGTTAATTGTATTTTTAAATACTGTCACGACCCAAGGCTACCCCCTAGATGTGACACGGCATACAAGATTCTTAATAGCCTCATACAAGCCGCATAGCATATCATAACATAAGAACATAGGGAAAAAGTGCAGAAATTTAAAACTTTTCTTTACAATCGAAGTCTTTTATAAAAATAAGAGGGAGTCTACAACACTATGTCTCAAACCATCTATAAATCTTGAATACAATCTTAGGGACACGGCCCTTACAAAAGTCTAAAACATAAAGGAAAGACCTAAAGGGAGTAGTGGGTTTGTCCTCGAAGCTATGAGGTCTCACCAAATCTTCAACTCCTTGCTCCTTAGAAACCTATATTCTAAGAATAGAACTCAAGTCTCCAAACCCTACATTTTGTGAAAAATGTAGAAGCAATATGGGTTAGCACAAAAGTATAGTAAGTATGATATCCATGCATAAAAATCCTTAAATCATGCTAAAAGGGACATTTTAGTTGAAACCATGATATATGCCAATTTTGAAACATCATCTTTGAAATAGTTGGGGAATGTAACCCACAAGACAACTCATGTACCATTCATCATAGCATAAAGGATATCAACATAATCACAAACATAGTCTCCAACATAATGCATACACCAATCATCATAAGACATAGGTCACATACATAATTAAATACCAAGATCATCTCATCATAATAGAACCATCACATAAGTAACCCTAGGTTATACTTGTGCAATGCATAGATAGGATCCTATATTACTATCTACACTAAGTACCACTTTTAGGCCACCATGCTCATACTTATCACACTTTGATCTCATCCATAGTCAATAATCAGAGACAAGGAAACATTCATGTTCATAGCTTATAACAAGGAAAGCCACTCTTAGCAACAATCTATTTCATAGATGCATAAATTCATATATATATATATATATATAGCATAAGGAAATCACACCATAACTCCTTTCAAAGTCTACTTGTGCAATGCATAAGTGAAGTCCCATACCCCCACTCACACTAAGTCATATTCCTTAAGAAGTCATAAGTATAGTTCATGTTCATGTTCATAATTCATATCAAGCATGCATTAACTCATAATCATCATGTCATAAGAGAAATATACCAAGCACACTCTCAAAGCCTACTTGTGCAATGCATGAATGAAGTCTCATACCCCCATTCATACTAAGTAGAACCCCTTGAGGAACCATAGTACATAACTCATGTTTATGTTCTTGTTCTTGTTTATGGAGGGAAATAACCTTAACCGACATAGACCATGTTGAGTTCCATGGAATCTGGTGTCTTGCCCCCACACCGAAAATAGGTGTCCTACTTGCCTAAGGTAGAACTCATGTATTAGCTTTTAGGTGGATCCACTAGCTAAAGACCTATGTGGGCACAAAGTGATGGGATAGGGAGATTGCTACTAGAAACTCAGACTAACTGACGTGAAGGTTTCTATCTCATGAGATAACTTATTTGGGAACCCGGACTAACTGGAGTGAAGGAACCCATTGGGAAGCCGAACTAACTAGCGTGAAGCTTCCATCTCATTTTCATATCCTCTCGGTGCTAAGCATAATTCCTTTTAAGTTCATGTTAAGTCTTTACTTATGTTCATGTTTATGGAAGAATGCACTAACAATCAATCTAGCATTATATCATGACATAACTCATAGATTCAATAGGTGAGAATGGCCTTTCAACATTCGAATCATCAATATGTGAGTAAACCTTTCACATCATGTTCATAGTGTGTTCTTGAGAATAGTCTTTCATTCAACACAACAAGATCATCATAGTCATACATAATTCGTGCATCATAATGTGTAAAGGTATAGGGGAGAATGACTTTTCCAATCAATACCACAATTACACCATAGTCATATGATCTTCACTTTCTAAGTAAATCATGAGCTCATACACAATTCTTATCAACATGTACAAACCCTCATAATTTGCCCTCCAAGGGCTATGAATCAAACTCAACCGATACATCTAGAATTACTACATTAGATAAGGGAAACATCATGATTATCAATAACTTAGTCAATACCTTAGTCACATCATAGTCATGTTCATGCATGGGGTGTGTGCGTGAGATTATCCTTTCAATGACACAACAACAACATTATCCTCATAGACACTTCACTCTCAAAGTGTTCATAAAACATTCACATAATATCATAATTATGCATACCCCTCATAACTTGCATTCAAAGATCATATTAAGTCAACACATCTAGCATTCACTACATGAGACATATATCATAACTCAAGTAAATCATTGATTCCATGCATAAACTCATGTGTTCATATTATAGGTCATGTGGGTCAAGTCCTTCCACAATAATGTCATATACAATTTAACCATACATAATAGCTTCCTTCTTAAGCCTTAACATCCTTAGCTTATTCATTTTAGCTTTTACCCTTAATGTCCTAGAGGTCATCTTCATGCTACAAGCCTTACTCTCAAGCAATGCCTCACATGTTTATCATGTATACCTAATTCTCAAGGTAATCTAACCACTTGCTTCATTTTTAATCAATTATAGTCATATATTATCATATTAACTCAATCACAATACCACTCAACGATGTTCCATCATATAATACCTAATCTAATCAATTCATGTCTAGAAGCTTTACTTTTAAGAAATTTGTATCTAGGTGTTCTAATCTGAAGCAATTCATAAAGAAGTTCATCAATCTTAGAAGATCACACCCAAACCCTCAATTTGCCTCTTTCATGTCAAAACACTTAGACTATATCAATTTCACCCTACAATCTTAGGTTAATAAAGAGTTCATGTATAAGCATACTAAAATCATGTAATTACACTATAATCATAGAATCTTCATTCTCAACATAAATCTTGAAGCACATGCATAATTCTCATGTTCATATATAAATTCTCATAATTTACCCATTAAGAATCGTGAATCACATTCGATCCAACATCTAGAATTTCTACATTAGATATGGGTAATAATACAATTCAATCAATTCAATTAATTCGTACAAGACCCATTTACATGCTTCTAAAATCAATTAATTCAATTAAGATCACAATTTTAGCAATAGAGGGGATCCATGGTTTCTTGGGGAAATTTCACCAAAATTCAACCATAAACCATCAATTTAATCATAACCCAACATAATTCAACCATTGAAATCTCTTTTAAATTGAACCCATGATTTTCGAACAAAACCCTTGAAATTGGGGAAATTGGATGTTTTGAAATCAAGTTTTGAAGGGGCTCTTTGGGTGGAATATACCCAAAGATGAGAACTACCATACCTTAATGATGAATCCTTGAAGATTTGATGAAAAACCCTTGCTTTCTTCAAGCCCAAGCTTCAATTTTACTCTTCTTCTTCTTGAGTTTTTAGAGAGAGAATTTTTGTGAGGAAGATGAACTTTTGATTTTGATTTGGGTCTTTGTGAAAATGATTTTGATTGGGTATTTTATGACTAAAAATACGTTATATATTTAATTAAAAGTAATATAAAACATACCCATTTAATTTGGATTTTGGAATAAATGACTTAATTGGGTGAGTTTTGTGGTTAAAATGACTTAAATAGGGGTCCTAGGCTTGGGCAAAACGACATAACTTTGAGTTAAAACAATTGGGAAAAGACCCAAGAAGTTACTTACTGGAAACTGTCGAAATGGCATGACTAAAGCCTTCACGGATCGTCATCATCACCACGGCCCGTCAAAAACGGGTCGTGAAGAATTTTCAGCCTAACAGTACTTCACTATTCGGGGACAACTTTTTACCCCGAGATCAGAATTGGACAAACTCGGTGGCGTTGGAAAGAGGACTCAGAGACCTTTAATTCTATAGGTCATGGTCCACACAATTCGTTTTGAGGTAATAGATACAAATATTTGAAGTTTACCCTATACACTAAGTCTAATGAAAAGCCCTTCACGTGAGACTGCACGAGCCGTTGTGCCTCTTGTGGTCATGATACAGTAGCTTGGCAACCTTCCCTTTAACCCCTAAAAAATCTAAGGCACCACCATGAGCCTTGCCACGAGCCGTGAAGTGGCTCGTGTGAAGGGGGCTGTTTTGGGTAGCCTTTGTTTAGCCACTGCCTAGCCCACCACGAGCCGTGGTAGTGGTCGTGGAAGGTGAGGTAGTGTCCATGTAAGAGTGGACTGCCCTAGTCCTATTCCTTCTCTCTAACCTTTACACTTAGCCCTAGTTTAGTCTACTAGTTTCCGGGGTGTTACAATATCTCCCCCTTGGTAACATTCATCCTCGAATGACACTTTAGACACTTTACGGAAGTAAAGACTCAAGACTAGCAGCCCATCATGCATGAAACATCATAACAATGCACAAAACGAAGGAGGAAAACTTCAAATCCAAGCTAAATATGATCAATGCAACAAAAAAGAAGTAGGAACTACATCTATCAACCCAGTATGCATGAACTTCTCATAACTAGTCATGTTCAAGGAGGAACTATCATCTCCTAGTCATAACATGCTCAACATACTCTCATGGAGTTTATATGCAATTTACTCTAAAAAATCATTTTATTCAAGGAGTAATCTCTCAACTCCAAACTAAAGCATGCTCACATATTCTTCTCATGAAGTACAATAGACAACTCATGAGGAAAACAATTCACGTAAACTCATTTTTCAAAACACAAGTTTTCATGAACATGCATTATATAATGAAGTCATGGCAACACATAAACACATAACAACCTTGCTATCTGGGCACACCATCTACCTCTTAGAAGTAAGCCTATACAAACTCTTCTAAACATAATCTATCACATAATCATAGGAGGGACTACCTCCTCCAACTAAAAGCAAGCTCAACACAACATTATGAAGCCAATATGCCATTTCATCAAAAGCATAACAAAGCATGTTCATCAAATCATCTCATGAAGTCAAATATGCCATCATCATACTAAAATGCACAACAACATGAGGAATATGTAAATCATGAAAACTCATTTTATACAAAACAAGAATTCTCTCAAGAATAAGCGTAACATAAGGAGATCACGGAACTTTTCCAAATCACACATGACTCCAAAACATAAAACAAGCCCAAAAAGGAACTCTTGGTCTCAAGCTAGAATAGGAATAGAATAAAAGGATGAGGATATCGGGAGTCTCAATCAATCTTGCTATCTAAGCATATCATCTCCCCATTGGGAGTAAGCCCTTTACTAAAACCTCAAATACTAATTATTTTAAACAATCCCAAAGCATGACCAACATTCATAATAACCTTACCGGGTTCTAAAAACAATAGAGGTCTAACAACCATGCATCTAAACCTTACCAAGGTTAACAAGAGTAAATCTATGGGACAAGAAAATTATGGGACACATATAACATCCAAGAATCCATAATCATGAAATGAGTCAAGGAGGACTTATGATCTTAAGCTAGAGGAGGAATATAAGGGAATATATGGATATCAAGACATCTCATTGGCCCTTGGCCTCCCAAGTAGCACCCTCAACTAAAACCCTTACTAAAACCACTCATCTACATTATCATGGAAGCACTTCCGTACTTTTATATTTCTTAACTTGCTGATCTAAGATCCCAATCGGTACTTCTAATTTAGAGAGGCTCTTATTAAGCAACTCTAGGTCACAAGCAACCTTACCAACACCACTCAAAGTCTCAAATGAGCCTACCAAACTAGGACTAAACTTCTCAAATTCACTACATCTCTTAACGTCAGAATTTCAAGCCAATCCAAATTATAAACATCTAGAACACTCAACGACCTTACTATCTAAGCACATTATCTCCCCCTTGGGAGTAAACCTACACGGACTTTTCTAAGCATAATTTCTTTCAACTTCTAAAGTCGGAGCAAGTTATTACTCAACTTTTCACATCCATCACACAAGGTGATTCTAAACCATGGAGAATTACACTTCTATCCTCTTTTAAATGAGTCTACTCACTCAACATCTCTAGGCATCACTTAAATAACACCATTCATCAAATCTACCAACAAAACACATAACCCTAAAGCAACCCATCTATACCAAAGGACATCATCTAATTCTATCATGTCAAGACTCATCTAGTTACATAGCCATAATTGACATTACCACTAAGCTTTTTCTCTTGATCCTTGTAGCATGAGCCCTTGAAGTGGTCATATTCTAAAGACCATCAGATAAGGAATAGGAGAGAGACCTTATAGAGTTAAACTCTATGGCACGACTTGAAGAATGAAGAAGTGAGATTTTCCTAATATCCAATAGCCTTTTATTCATAAATCTGGCGCGCTTCACACAATGAACAAGACTCTACTAGATGTGGTTTGAGACATCCTAAAACCATCCCAAAATATTGTGCTCTGATACCAAGTTTGTCACGACCCAAGGCTACCCCCTAGATGTGACACGGCGAACAAGACTCTGAAAAGCCTCATACAAGCCACATAGCATATCATAACATAAGAACATAGGGAAAAGCGTGAAAATTTAAAACTTTTCTTTACAATCGAAGTCTTTTACAAATTCAAGAGGGAGTCTACAACACTATGCCTCAAACCATCAATAACACTTGAATACAATCTTAGGGACACGACCCTTACAAAAGTCTAAAACATAAGAAAAGACTTAAAGGGATTAGTGGGTTTGTCCTCGAAGCTATGAGGACTCACCAAATCTTCAACTCCTTGCTCTTAGAGACCTATATTCCAAGAATAGAACTCAAGTCTCCAAACCCTACATTTTGTAAAAAAATGTAGAACAAATATGGGTTAGCACGAAAATGTACCAAGTATGATAGTCATGCATAAAAATCCTTAAAACATGCTAAAAAAGACATTTTAGTTGAAACCATGTTATATGTCAATTTTGAAACATCATCTTTGAAATAGTTGGGGAATGTAACCCGTAAGACAACTCATGTACCATTCATCATAGCATAAAGGATATCAACATAATCACAAACATAGTATCCAACATAATGCATACACCAATCATCATAAGACATAGTTCACATACATAATTAAATACCAAGATCATATCATCATAATAGAGCCATCACATAAGTAACCCTAGGTTATACTTGTGCAATGCATATATATGATCCCATAATCCTATCGACACTAAGTACCACTTTTAGGCCACCATGTTCATACTTATCACACTTTGATCTCATCCATAGTCAATAATAATAGACAAGGAAACATTCATGTTCATAGCTTATAACAAGGAAAGCCACTCTTAGCAACAATCTATATCATACATGCATAAATTCATATATATATATACATATATATATATATATATATATGTATATATTCATAGCATAAGGAAATCATACTATAACCCCTTTCAAAGCCTACTTGTGCAATGCATAAGTGAAGTCTCACACCCCCACTCACACTAAGTCGAACTCCTTAAGAAGTCATAAGTATAGTTCATGTTCATGTTTATAATTCATATCAAGCATGCATTAACTCATAATAATCATGTCATAAGAAAAAATACCATGCTCACTCTCAAAGACTACTTGTGTAATGCATGAATGAATTCTCATACCCCTATTCATACTAAGTAGAACCCCTTGAGGAACCATAGTACATAACTCATGTTCTTGTTCTTGTTCATGGAGGGAAATAGCCGTAACCGACATAGACCATGTTGAGCTACATGGAATCCGGTGTCTTGCCTCCACACCGAAAAGATGTGTCTTACTTGCCTAAGGTAGAACTCATTTATTAACTTTTAGGTGGATCTATTAGCTAAAGACCTATTTGGGCACATAGTTACGGGATATGGAGATTGCTACTATAAACCCGGACTAACTAGTGTGAAGGTTTCCATCTCATGAGATAACTGTTTTGGGAACCGAGACTAACTAGCGTGAAGGAACCCATTGGGAAGCCGAACTAACTGGCGTGAAGCTTCCATCTAATTTTTATATCTTCTCGGTGCTAAGCATAATTCCCCTTAAGTTCATGTTAAGTCTTTACTTAGTTCATGTTTATGGAATAATGCACTAACAATCAATCCAACATGATATCATGACATAACTCATAGATTAAATAGGTGAGAATGGTCTATCAACCTTCAAATCATCAATATGTGAGTAAACCTTTCACATCATGTTCATAGTGTTTTCATGAGAATAGCCTTTCATTCAACACAACAAGATCATTATAGTCATACATAATTCATGCATCATATTGTGTAAAGGTATAGGGGAGAATGACATTTTCAATCAATAGCACAATTACACCATAGTCATAGGATCTTCACTTTCTAAGTGAATCATGATCTCATACACAATTCTTATCAACATGTACAAACCCTCATAATTTACCATCCAAGGGCTATGAATCAAACTCAACCAATACATCTAGAATTATTACATTAGATAAGGGAAATATCATGATTCAATAAATCAATCAACACCTTACTCTCATCATAGTCATGTTCATGCATGGGGGTGTGCGTGTGATTATCCTTTCAATGACACAACAACAACATTATCCTCATAGACACTTCACTCTCAAAGTGTTCATAAAACATTCACATAATATCATAATTATGCATACCCCTCATAACTTGCATTCAAAGATCATATTAAGTCAACACATCTAGCATTCACTACATGAGAAATATATCATAACTCAAGTAAATCATTGATTCCATTCATAAACTCATGTGTTCATATTATAGGTCATGTGGGTCAAGTCCTTCCACAATAATGTCATATACAATTTAACCATACATAATAGCTTCCTTCTTAATCCTTAACATCCTTAGCTTATTCATTTCAGATTTTACCCTTAATGCCCTAGAGGTCATCTTCATGCAACAAACCTTACTCTCAAGCAATGCCTCACATGTTCATCATGTATACCTAATTCTCAAGTTAATCTTACCACATACTTCATTCGTAATCAATTATAGTCATATGGCATCATATAAACTCAATCACACTACCACTCAACCATGTTCCATCATATAAGACCTAATCTAATCAATTCATGTCTAGAAGCTTTACTTTTAAGAAATTCGTATCTACGTGTTCTAATCTCAAGCAATTCATAAAGAAGTTCATCAATCTTAGAAGATCACATCCAAACCCTCAATTTGCCTCTTTCATGACATAACACTTAGACTATACTAATTTCACCCTAGAATCTTATGTTAATCAAGAGTAGATGTATAATCATACTAAAATCACGTAATTACACTATAATCATAGAATCTTCATTCTCAACATAAATCTTGAAGCACATGCATAATTCTCATGTTCATGTACAAATTCTCATAATTTACCCATTAAGAATCGTGAATCACATTCGATCCAACATCTAGAATTTCTACATTAGATATGGGTAATAATACAATTCAATTAATTCTTACAAGACCCATTTACATGCTTCTAAAATCAATTAATTCAATTAAGATCACAATTTTAGCAATAGAGGGGATCCATGGGTTCTTGGTGGAATTTCACCAAAATTCAACCATAAATCATCAATTTAATCATAACTCAATATAATTCAACCATTGAAATCAATTTTAAATTGAACCCATGAATTTCAAACAAAACCTTTGAAATTGGGGAAATTGGAAGTTTTGAAATCAAGTTTTGAAGGGGCTCTGTGAATGGAATCTATCCAAAGATGAAAACTACCATACCTTGATGATGAATCCTTGAAGAATTTGATGAAAAACCCTTGCTTTCTTCAAGCCCAAGCTTTAATTTTACTCTTCCACTTCTTGAGTTTTTAGAGAGAGAAATTTGTGAGGAAGATGAACTTTTAATTTTGATTTGGGTCTTCGTGAAAATGATTTTGATTGGGTGTTTAATGACTAAAAATACCTTATATATTTATTTAAAAGTAATATAAAATATACCCATTTAATTTGGGTTTTGGAATAAATGACTTAATTGGGTGAGTTTTGTGGTTAAAATGACTTAAATAGGGGTCCTAGGCTTGGGCAAAACGACATAACTTTGAGTTAAAACAATTAGGAAAAGACCTAAGAAGTTACTTTCTGGAAACTGCCGAAATGGTATGACTAAAGCCTTCACGGATCGTCATCATCACAACGGCCCGTCAAACGGCTCGTGAAGAATTTCCAGCCTGACAATACTTCACTATTTCGAGGATAACATTTTTCTCCGAGATCAGAATTGGGCAAACTCAGTGGCGTTGGAAAGAGGACTCAAAGACCTTTAATTCTATAGATCATGGTCTGCCTATTTCGTTTTGAACTAAGAGATATGATCATTTGAAGTTTACCCTACACTCTAAGTCTAATGAAAAGCCCTTCACGTGAGGCTCCACGAGCCGTGGTGCCTCTTGTAGTTAGGATACAGTATCTAGGAAACCTTCCCATTAACCCTTAAAAAATCTATGGCATAACCACGAGCTTTCCCATGAGTCATGGTCATCACCACGAGCCGTGAAGTGGCTCGTGTAAAGGGAGCTTTTTTGGGCAGCCTTTGTTTAACCACTGTCTAGTCCACCACGAGACACACCACGAGCCGTGGTGGTGGTCGTGGAAGGTCAGGCAGTGTCCATGTAATAGTGGACTACCCTAGTCCTCTTCCTTGACTTTTGCCCTCTTCCTTGTCTCTAACCCTCACACTTAGCCTATTTTAGTCTACTAATTTTCGGGGTGTTACATATTCATTTAGAGTTTACATTGTATCATTGCATACATACATATGTTACTATTGTATTTCTAAATACACAGAGTTGATATTCATGTTTTAAAAAACTTTTTCTTATATTGCACAACTTATACTGCTTTATATTGAAATGAGTTCAGTTTAGTTGAGTTGAGTTGAGACCAGGTTTGTTCTTTCAGTTCCCTTTTCAAGCTTATGTCTTGTTTTAGTATTCCCTTCGCATGCTCGTACATTTAATGTACTGATGTCATTTGGCCTGCATCGTTGTTATGATGCAGATATAGGTAATCAGGATCAACATCCAGCGCTTCGTTGATCCAGTTGAGCATTCAGAGTCTTGTGGTGAGCCTTTTTGCTTTCCACAGGGTCCCCATTTACATTGCTTTAGTAGTTTTCAGTTTTTAGGATGATCAGGGGTCTTGTCCCGACACCCCTCCCAGATTTAGAGGCTTCATAGATAGACAATAAGTTAGATCATTTGTCACTATTTTTTTATTGGCGTTTGTTTTGAGACTTGAGTTGCCATCTTGGCTAGTTGAATGTTCTTTTAAGACATTCTAAGTTTATTTCATGAGTTCATCATTTCAAACTATTTTCTTGTGTTTAAGTCTTCTGCTGAGTAGTAAGCCAAGCCAAGGGTTCGCTTGGGGACAGAAATGGTTCTCGAGTGTCAGTCCCGCCCAGGGTTTAGGCTCGGGGAGTGACAGTTTCATAATAAAATAAATGTATTTTTTTAACCATGTAAGGTAGCATCTATTTGAACAATATTAAGCATATAAGATTGAGAAACTCATACTAATTAGTTATTGAAGGGAGTACACAACACAATACAAGAGAAACTCTTAGTTAGCCTAACATTTTTTAAATTTTTGCTTAATTCTGTTTTTATAGCAAGTTTGTATGCCGACAATAATATATAATAGAGGAGATGACATAAGAAGAAGAGAAGACCGAAAAAAGTAATAAGATATGAAGATAAATGACAAGAGTGATATTCTATATATAATTACAACTTGTCCATGCCAATAAACTCTTAAATTTATCTTCCAGTTGCAGTCTTTGTTGAAGGACTGCTATTAATGACAATGGCAAGTACATCTTGCATTAAACGAAAATAAAGAAAGAATAATTAGATCATGAGAACTATTCTATTAAACTAACAATTAGATTTTATGTGAATAATAATAATTAAATAAATTTATAAATACCAAATTCAAATTCTTTGGATTGATACTCAAAAGTGTCAAATGTGGTAAGAGCTAGTCGTGTTGGTGGTGATAATGGATTCTCTAGAGGTTTGACCTCTTCAAGTGGTTCAACAATGGTGTTTTTATCAAGTGTCCAAATGAATTTGTTAAGTGGATTTTCGTATCCAAGAGGTGGTTCTTTCACATGTGCAACAGTTACCAAGTAAGTCTTGAAAGGAGCAAATTTATTTTCAAAATATGTTATATTTGTATTGAAAATAGTGGCTTGAACTTGATTCACCTGTAAAAGAATTTGTAAAAAGTTTGATTAGTTGTGTAAAATTTAAAAGTTATCTTATTATTTTTTATATTATTAAAGTAAAAATATAAAATGATGGATTATTTAGTTAACTCAATTAAAATTTAGGCTTTTAAAATCAATAATATATTAATAAAAATAAATACCTCTTCATCTTGCAGAATTAAGACTTGGTATTTTGTGGTTTTATCTTTGTTGTCCCTTGGTCGACTTTCATCAACAATTTGGACCTTACAGGTCCAATCTTTAGTAGTTGGAGTGATCATATTGATGGTATATCTTTCTGCCATGTTGAAATATCTGCAATTAAAATACATCATAAGAGGATAAACTAAAGGCAAATGTATAATGAAAGCAATATTATAATATAGATAAATAAAAAATATATATATAGTATAAGTCAATTGTATATGAGATTTACCATTGCAAATTATAGCACAAAGTTCAAGAAAAAACTTTTTCAATAATTTCATTATAGACAACATTATATGTCGAATGATCATCACTTTCGTCAATTATAGATGGTCTAATTAATGCTTTGACACTATTAGAACTTGTGGCTCTTGATAAAGCAACATACAATTGTCCATGAGAGAAGACAAGTTCGCGTAAATATATACCAACAAAATCTAATGTTTGTCCTTGAGCTTTATTTATAGTCATGGCAAAACATAATCGTACAGGAAACTGTGTTCTTTTAAAATGAAGAGGCAATTTTTCATCTTCTGAAGTCATGAGTGGTATTTGTGGAATAAATACATATGTATTTTTAAAATCACCGCTAGATATTGTTGCACTGATAACATAAGGTTTAAAATCATTACATATTAAGTGTGTCTCATTGCATAAACCTTCACAAGGATTTAAATTTCTTAATAACATAATCGGACAATTTTTCTTCAAAGTTAATTTGTATGGAGGTAAACCAGTAGATTTAAAGTGTGTAAGAAATCTTTATATTCACTTTGATCCTTTGGATCAATAGTTTCATCTATAGCAATATACACTTTTTCAGTGTTTGGAAATTAGATATCAACATGTCATTTATTTCATCAACAAAATCATTTTATCTGTTAGAATAACACGAGAAGTAATGAACGAAGTTTATGTACAACATGTGTATAAATCAGGATAAGTATTTCTAAAGAGAAGATTTAGAGATTCTTTTTCAAAAGTAAAGGAATAATGAGAGAATGAGGAATTTCAATTTTTCTATGGTCATTTGTTTTTTCTTTTCCATCACCAATTCTCATTAAATATTCACAAAATTCAGGATCTTTAGTTGCACACATATTTTTCGATAACTGTAATTTTTCAAGTTGATTCCAAATTTTAGAACACAATAAACTTTCACGTATAAAATCTTCTATTTTGCCACTACGAACAATAGGAAGAGTTTGTTTGAAATCACTACTAAAAACAACTATTTTACCACCAAATAACGTATTTGTTTCCATTATGATCTCTTAAAAGTAAGTCAAATGCTTCAACCATTTTCTTTTTTGCCATTGAAATTTCATCCCACACAATTAATCGTGCATCTCGTATTAAAGATCCTAGTGAACTTTGTTTACTAATAATGTAAGCAAAATTTTCATTGACATCAATAGGAATTTTAAATCGAGAATGTGCAGTTCGACCACCGAGAAGAAGTGAAGTTGCAACACCAGAACTTGCAGTTGCTAAAGCTATAAATTCCTTGTGTCTTACTGTAGCTAATAAAGCACGATATGAAAAGCTTTTACCAATTCCACCAGGACCATCAATAAAGAATGCCCCAAATTTATTTGACAATACTCTATCAAGAATAATATTGTAAGCCTTTCTCCGTTCAGTGTTTAATTTATTTTTCAATAATAAATCTTCCTCACTAACAATGATATTTCTTTCATAATGAACTTCTTTAGCTTCTCTTGCTATTGATGAAGGTTTGATATATTCTGAAATTAGTTCAAATTCATTAATGTCATGACCCATTGAATGAAGAATATCATTAATATAATTTAATACTTTATAACGTACTTTTCTTACATTTATGTTCAAACTTTTTTTAAAATCTTCAGACATTGGACTTTCAAATCTTTCCCATAATTCTCTAGGATTTTTTGGATTACAATAAATCAATAACATAGCAAATAATTGTCTTAAACTGGATGACATTTGTTAACTTGCAGCTTTAGACATGCATTCTACCAAATTATTATCACAAAGTAATAGTTCTCTTTTTACTGCAACTTCTCTAAATGAATTATAATGTACTCCATTCACAGTTTGCAAATCTTCATATGATTTTGGCCCTCTTACGTTTATTAAAAGAAGTCTAAGATAGTTTATTTCTACTTTGGTTGGATGACATGTCACTACACATTTAATAACATGACCTCGTTTACGATGTGTCCACATTTTATCTGTTGTTGACCATACAAAATGTTCTGGAAATTCACGATATAATAAATTTAGGTCCATAGCTTCTTTGTTTGATTTATTCATTAAAAAAATTCAGTTAACATTGTCTTTCTTATCATGGGATTACTTGCAATTTTACTAATGTTGTCGGTACTTTTGAAGGAAACAAGTTGTTGTCCATCAAGATGTAGTTGTAGATGATATGCACTTGGACTCATTTCGCTAATAGGAAAATTGAATATTCTCCGTGCAGCTTCAGGTGGTGATACCCACCTAGCAAATTGATATTCTTTTATTTCATCTATCTCTAGGTTTACATCATTAGTGTGTATATGAAATGCTATTTTATCATGTCCTTTGAAAATGTATTTATAAATGTTCTTAACAACTTTTATATCCAAACAAATCTCTGCATTCATATGATTGTCACGACCCGAGCCTATACCCTGGACGTGGTCGGAACTTGAGAACCATTGCTGGTCCACAAAGAACCCTTATCCTGGCTGACTACAAGTGGAAGACTAACTCAAGCATACAAAGCTTAAAGATGAATGAAATTCATGAAACTCAAATACAAAGCTTTAACTCAAATGATTTACTTTGAATATAAATTGTCACTCCCCGAGCCTACACCCTGGGCGGGACTGTCACTCGAGGACCATTGTTTTCCCCAAGCTAACCCTTGGCCTGACTTACTTACTCAGCGGAAAACTTTAAGCATCAAGAAAAGAACTCAAATACAAGATAATCAACTGTCTCAAACTAAACACATAATGTTTTAGAAATAAACATTTAAATTAGCCAAAGTGGCAACTCAAATATGAACATAAGCCAATAACAAGGTAAAGACAAATGACTAACTGACTCTCTATCTATGAAGCCTCTAAAACTGAGATGGATGTCGGGACAAGACCCACAACATCCTAATGAACAAATATATTGAAAACAATAAAATGGATCCTCTGAAAGCAACGAGGTTCCCCAAAAAATCTGGAGCTTAACTAGAATCAATGATGCGCTAAATGCTGATCCTGGTGACCTGTATCTACATCATAAAATGATGGAGGCCAAATGGCATCAGTATATTGAATGTATGAGCATGCGAGGGGAATTCTAAAAGAAGACATAAGCTTGAAAGGAACTTAAAGAACAAACCTGGTCTTAACTCAACTGAACCGAACTGAACTCATTGTAATATAAAGCAATAACATAAATGCAATATAAAGAAAAGCTTTTAAATCATGGATATCAACTCTGTGTATTTAGAAATACCATAAGACTCTGTGTGTATGCAAATATATAATATAAACTCTAAAATGTATATAAAAATACAAAATACTACTATGGGAGTTTCTCTAATCGACAACCATCACTTAAGAGCTATTGTGATGATACATCATTTTGCCTCACGCTACCAGGGTCGTCTTATACCTTGCCGAGGGTATAGAACCTAACTACTAAGTGGATCCACTAGTCTATGCTATAAAACACTAAGGAATCATCTAAAAAGTATAACCCTTTTCTACCATGGTGGCTACATGGTTTATGGGGGTTGGGAGTTTTCTGAACTCTCCCCCATATCAGTGCTTAATAATACTCCCAAAATATGGTACTAGCTCTTATGTTTAAAAACATACTTTTTTCTGTGGTTTGAGATATTGCTCAAAACTTAGCTCAAAGGTTTTTCTTGGAAATTAAAGTTTCCTCTCTTGCTTAATTGTGATAGCATTTACTCTTTAAATGAAAACTAGCTCAAATTCTCTTTTGGAAATCAAGGTTTCCTTTCTTCTTTAAATGTGAAAATATTTATTATTTGGGAATACATAGTTAGGATATACTCTTTTGAATAAATGAACTTCAAACTTTACTCTGTACTCAACTCAAAACTCAAGTCTTAAAATAAGGTTAAAACATTTGTAAAAGACTTTTGGAAGACTCTATGAACTTCTATTGACTTGGATCTTAACTTCTCTTGACTTGACTCTTAACTGATCCTTGAATTGATTTATGGATTCAAGGATTGGGATTTATGATAGGAAAGATCTCATGATGTTTAGGAGTGTTTTTAGATAGTTAAACATGAGAAAAGATCAAGAAATCACTGTGTGGAAGCAAGTCCGCGGTGCGGAGATGCATTTAATTATTTGGTCATGAAATAAATTTTTGAGGCAGAACGGTATGTAACCACTTCGCGACGCGGAGAATTTTTGTATCAATTCTGAGGTAGAGGTCTGCGGTACGGACCTGGTACCCAGATTTGCCCGACTTGTTCCTTCTTCATTTTCTAACCCCAATTCACCTAAACTCAGTTTTTTTCCCTCAAATTTCCTTTATATTCAGATACCCAGTATGTATACATAAGAATCTAACTCAAACAACTCAAGGAAACAATATTTTAACCTCAAGGAACTCCTCAATCTCAACCTAGCTCAAGATCGAAGGCCAATTTCAAGAACATCATTCAAGATTCATCAACTTTCAACTTTCTAGAATGAACTTCACTGAAATAAACGTGATTGGAGCGTGGATGACTGAACCCAATGCTATGAAAGACTCACATAGCTCGTAGGGATCACCCCTTGACGAAATCCTCAAGCTTAGCCTCAAGAACGGGACGAATCCTTGCTTATTCTCTTCTTTTCTCCTATTCTTTTCTCTTCTCTAAAAACCCTAACTCAATATTGTCAAGCGTAAACTGAACCAATTCAATTGGTTCAGTTTAGACCCCAACTAATTACCAAAAAAACGAAATAATTTACTTGGGTAGTGAAAAGACCACAATACCCTTCTAAAACCCGGTTTTGACTTTCCTTATCTAGACAACCTAACTTCAAATGGAGATATCTCCCTTAAAAAATCATAAAATTGGGCAAACTCAGTGGCGTTGGAAAGATAATTCAAAAATATTTCCTACGGTATCTTGTAGCACACCTAACTCATCCTGAGCTAGGAGTTATGGTCGTTTGAAGTTGACCCAAAACTCATATTTTTTATTCTTTCCAAAAAGGGCTCTTTCTAATTCTAAGTCTTTCTAGTAGCGGGGTGTTACAATATCTCACCCTTGGGAACATTCGTCCTCGAATTAGATTACTCTTAGTAGGCTAAGGCATAACATCTAACTCCTAGCTCAAACACCCAACAAGAAAAATGTAAATACAACAGGCCGACTTAGAATAAAAGTCAAGAAAAGGATTAGTACCTTAATTTGGAACTTCTCAGGGTTCAAAGAGATATGGGTATTTGTTCTTCATATCCTCCTCAGTTTCCCAAGTAGCTTCCTCAACAAACTGATTTCTCCATAGAACTTTTACTGATGCTACCTCTTTTATTCTCAACTTGAGAACTTGGCGATCTAGAATCTGAATAGGAATCTCCTCATAAGATAAGCTATACTTGATACCAATATCTTCTGTTGGTATGATTAGTGAAGTATCTTCCATGCACTTCTTCAACATGGAAACATAAAATACCGGATGGACCGCTGCTAACCCCTGTGGTAGCTCTAACTTATAAGCTACATCACCAATCCTCTTGGATATTCTGTAAGGACCAATATACCAAGGACTAAATTTCCCCTTCTTACCAAATCTCATAATACCCTTCATGGGTGAAACCTTTAAGTATACCAAATCATCTACTTCAAACTTTAGGTCTCTTCTCCTAACATCAGTGTAGGATTTCTGACGACTCTGAGATGTTTTCAACCTCTCTTGAATGACTTTAACTTTCTCCATAGCTTGATGAACTAAGTCTGGTCCTATCAACCCAGCTTCACCAACTTCAAACCATCCAATTGGAGATCTGTATTTCTCCCATAAAGAGTCTCATATGGAGCCATCTGGATGCTAGAGTTGTAACTATTGTTATAGGCAAACTCAATGAGAGGTTGGTGACTATCCCAATTACCTTTGAAATCAATCACACAGGCCCTCAACATATCTTCAAAATTCTGAATAGTGCGTTGTGCTTGACCATCTGTCTAAGGATGAAAAACAGTGCTTAAGTTCACCTTTGAACTCAGGCCTTTCTGAAAAGATTTCCAGAACTGTGCAGTAAATTGTGGACCTCTGTCAGAAATGATCGAAATTGGCACCCTATGAAGTCTAACTACCTCTTGAATATACAACTTAGCATAATCCTCTGTTGTATGGGTAGTCTTTATTGGCAAAAAGTGGGCTGATTTGGTCATTCGATCCACAATCACCCAATAGAATCATGCTACCTGCGAAACCTTGGTAAACCTATGAAGAAGTCCATATTGATCATATCCCACTTCTATTCTGGAATCTCTGTATTCTGATCCATACCACAGGGCCTTTGATGCTCTACCTTAACTTGTTGGCAATTCGGACACTTAGCAACAAACTTTGCAATGCCTTTCTTCATAGTACTCCACCAATAAACTTCTCTCAAATCACGATACATTTTTGTGGAACCCGGATGGATAGAATATCTGGAGCTATGAGCTTCCTCCATTATTCTCTCTTGGAGTTCACCCACCCTTGGTACACTCAACCTACCTTGATACCTCAATACGCCATCACCCCCTTGTTCAAAAGCCATTAATTTTTTTATGAACATTTGTTTTCAATTCAAGCAAAGTAGGATCTTGGTCTTGCTTTTCTTTCACTTTTGACACTAATAATGATTCAGCCCCATTCATCACCACTATTCCTCCTTTTGTGGAATACATTAGTCGGACTCCTAATCGTGCAAGCCTATGCACATCTTTTGCTAAATCTTTCTTATCTTCCTCAAAATAGGCGGTACTACTCATAGATAACCTGCTCAAGGTATCAACAACAGCATTAGCCTTACCTGGGTGATTTAGAATACTCATGTCATAATCCTTGAGTAATTCTAACCACCTCCTCTGTCTGAGATTAAGCTCTTTCTAACTAAACACATACTGCAGGATCTTGTGATCAGCGAATACATCTACATGAACACCATACAGATAATGACACCATATTTTCAAAGAAAATACAACGAAAACCAACTTTAAGTCATGGGTTGGGTAATTTTTCTCATGAACTTTCAACTGTCTTGAGGCATAAGCTATAACTTTGCCATTCTGCATCACCACAAAACCCAAACCAACTCTGGACACATCACAATATACAACAAAGCCTTGCATACCTTCTAGTAAGGTCAATATTGGGGCAGTAGTCAACCTCTTTTTCAATTCCTGAAAGCTTTTCTCACAAGCTTCAGACCATTGAAACTTAACTATTTTCTGAGTTAACTTGGTCAAAGGGGATGAAATAGATAAGAACCCCTCTACGAACCTTCTATAATAGCCAGCCAACCCTAAGAAACTCCTGGTATCAGTTGGAGATGTGGGTCTAGGCCAATTTTACACTGCCTCTATTTTTTGACTGTCAACTCTAATCCCATCACCGGAAACAATGTGACCCAAGAATGCCACAGACTCAAGCCAAAACTCACATTTTGAGAACTTAGCATACAACTCCCTATCCTTTAGAGTTTGGAGAACTAATCTGAGATGGGTAGCATGATCTTCCTCATTCCTTGAATAGATTAATATGTCATCAATGAATACGATGACAAACATATCTAAATAAGGCTTGAATACTATATTTATAAGATCCATGAATGATGTAGGTGCATTGGTCAAACCAAAGGACATAACTAAGAATTCATAATGACCATAACGGGTCCTGAATGTTGTCTTTGGAATATCCTATTTCCTTACTCTCAATTGATGGTAGTCTGATGTGAGGTCTATCTTAGAGAAACAGGTGGCATCTTGAAGCTGATCGAAAAGATCATCAATTCCCGAAAGAGGATACTTATTCTTGATGGTAACCTTATTCAACTGACGGTAATCTATACAAATCCTAAGGAACCATCATTCTTCCTCACAAACAAGACTGAACAAGACTGGAGAGTCCCAAGGTGAGATACTTGGTCGGATAAAACCTTTCTTTAGGAGATCTTTTAACTACTCCTTTAATTCTTTTAACTCTGATGGTGCCATCCTATATAGTAGAATAGATATAGGATGAGTATCTGGAAGAAGGTCTATATCAAAGT
The DNA here is from genome assembly GCF_019186545.1 of Solanum stenotomum. Lineage (NCBI taxonomy): Eukaryota > Viridiplantae > Streptophyta > Magnoliopsida > Solanales > Solanaceae > Solanum > Solanum stenotomum. Next base: position 15,160,684 of record NC_064288.1, read on the forward strand.
CTATTTCTCTCTCAGGAGGGACTCCGAGAAGATCATATAGAAAGACTTTTGGAAACACTTTTACTACTGGAACTGATTGAATAAGAGGTATATCAACACTATAGTCATTAACTCAGACTTAGTGATAGACACACCCTTTGGAAACTAACTTTCTCGCCTTAAGGTACGAAATGAAATGACCCTTAGGCATTGCTGAACTGCTACTCCACTCTATAGCTAGCTAACTAGGAATTTGGAACCTAACAACTCGAGTTCTACAATCAATAGAGGCATAACAGGCATGAAGCCAGTCCATACCAAGAATGACATCAAAATCTACCATGTCTAACTCAACTAAATCAGCCATGGTGCTCTTATGATTGACGGAAACGGGACAATCACGATAGACTCTTTCTGCTAGAACAGACTCACCAACTGGTGTAGAAATACTGAAGGGCTCACTAAGTTGCTCAGGAAGAATATTAAAATTCATTGCAACATACGGAGTTATAAAGGATAAACTTACTCCTGGATCTAGCAAAGCATAAACATTAAAGTTAAAGACTTGGATCATACCAGTGATAACATCTAGCGAATCCTCTTGCTATTGGTGACTAGTGATAGCATAAAGACGATTTCCTCCTCCTCCTACCCCTGAAGTAGCTCATCTAGATGCAGCTCTGTCTGGTAGAGCAACTGAAGAAGACTGGGCTCTATTTCCCCTATTATCGTTACCTTGCTTGTTCTTTGGACACTCTCGCATAAAACAACCATTCTGGCCATACTTGAAACAACCAGTGGAGCCATCACGACACGTTTCTGAGTGGTTTCTACCACACTTAGCACATGCAAGAGGCTTACTACCCCCTTGTGCCATACTACCCTGAGAATAAAACGGTTTAGCTTTGACATTCTGACTATTGTACTCACCTTTGTTCTTTGGTGCAGGTGTACAAGCAGATGATGGAGCAGCTCCCTTTTGTTTCTGTTGGAAGAAAGACCGGTTCGCATTACTCTTGTGCTACCCGGACTCATTCGTTGATGTCTTAGCCCTCTTATTCTTGAACTCCTCTATATCCCTAAGCTTGTCCTCCTTAACTTGTTGCCCATGGATCTTTAGCCTTGCTATATCCATATCCCTTATCAGTATAACTGCCATGCCTTCCTTGCTTGACAGGCGAGACAACCCAACAACAAATAAACTCATTTTGTTCCTCATGTCAGCAACCATCTCTGGAGCATAGCGGGAAAGTTGTGTGAACTTCATATTGTACTTATGAACACTCATAGATTCCTGCTTAAGAGTGAGGAACTCTCGTACCTTAGCCTCTCACAGTTCTCGAGGAAAGAAGCACCCCAAGAAGGCCTCCTCCAAACAAGACCAACTCGTAGGTAGTGCTCCCTCAGCTTGGTATTTCTTCCATTGGTCAAACCACATCCTAACTACAATTTTCATTTGGTATGCAACTAGTTCCACCCTCTCAGTATCAACAACATACATGATCTCAAAAACCTTTTGAAGCTTTTCAGCAAAATTCTCTGGATCCTTAGTGACACTTGAACCAGTGAAGCTTGGAGGATTCATCCTTAAGAACTCACGGATCCTCGAAGTATCAACCATTTCCTGACAATTCTCATTATGTTGCCCAACTTGGTTGGTCACAACTTGGCTCAACATCCAGATGGCCTCATGGAACTCGGCATTGGTGACCTCTTTATGGGGTTGCACTTCTGGTGCATTAGGTACCCCTTGTTCCTGTGGTTCAACATTTCATCTAGTCGGACGGCCTTTGACAACTCTTCGTGGAGGCATGATCCGAAAGACACGCGCAAGAACGAGTTGGAAAGAAACTTTTATAGAGATACATTCTATCGCACGAAATGAGTATGAAAGAAGTGAGATAGTTCCTCAGTGTCACAGCGTCCTAATTATAGATGTGGAGTGCTTCACACTGATAACTAGGTATCTACAGACATGGCTTCATAGACTCCCTAGGACACTTGAACTCTGTGCTTTGATACCAAGTTTGTCATGCCCCGAGCCTACACCCTGGGCGGAACCGGCACTCGAGAACCATTGCTGGCCCCAAGCAAACCCTTGGCCTGGCTTACTTACTCAGTGGAAGACTTTAAGTATTAAGAAAAGAACACAAATGCAAGATAATCAACTATAACAAACTAAACTCACAATGTTTTAGAAATAAACATTTAACTTAGCCAAAGTGGCAACTCAAATTTGAACATAAGCCAATAACAAGGTAACGACAAATGACTAACTGACTGTCTATCCATGAAGCCTCTAAAATTGAGATGGATGTCGGGACAAGACCCACGACATCATAATGAATAAAAATTTTGAAAGCAATAAAAGGGATCCTCCGGAAGGAATGAGGCTCACCAACAACTCTGGAGCTCAACTAGAATTAACGATGCGCTGGATGCTGATCCTGGTTACATGTATTTGCATCATAAAAAGATGCAGGCCAAATAGCATCAGTACATTGAATGTACGAGCATGCGAGGGGAATTCTACAACAAGACATAAGCTTGAAAGGAACTTAAAGAACAAACCTGGTCTTAACTAAACTGAACTGAACTCATTTCAATATAAAGCAATAACATAAATGCAATATAAAGAAAAGCTTTTAAATCATGGATATCAACTCTATGTATTTAGAAATACCATAAGACTCTGTGTGTATGCAAAGATATAATATAAACTCTAAAATGTATATAAAAATTCAAAATACTACTATGGAAGTTTTTCTAACCGACAACCATCACTTAAGAGCGATTGTGATGATACAACATTTTGCCTCACGGTACCAGGGCAGTCATATACCTTGCCGAGGGTATAAAACCTTACTACTAAGTGGATCCACTAGTCTATGCTAAAAAGCACTAAGGAATCATCTAAAAAGTATGACCATTTTCTACCCATGGTGGCTACATGGTTTATGGGGGCTGGGAGTTGTCTGAACTCTCCCCCATATCGGTGCTCAATACTACTCCCAAAATATGATACTAGCCCTTATGTTTAAAAACATACTTCTTTCTGTGGTTTGAGATAATTGCTCAAAACTTAGCTCAAAGGCTTCTCTTGGAAATCAAAGTTTCCTCACTTGCTTAATTGTGAAAGAATTTACTCTTTAACTGAAAACAAGCTCAAAGGCTCTTCTGGAAATCAAGGTTTCCTTTCTTCTATAAATGTGAAAACATTTTACTCTTTGGGAATACATAGTCCCGATATACTCTTTTGAAGAAATGAACTTCAAACTTTACTCTTTACTCAACTCAAAACTCAAGTCTTAAAACAAGGTTAAAACATCTATAAAAGACTTTTGGAAGACTCTATGAACTTCTCTTAACTTGATTCTTAACTTCTCTTGACTTGACTCTTAATTGATCCTTGAATTGAATTATGGATTCAAGGATTGTGATTTGTGGTAGGAAAGATCTCATGGTGTTTAGGAGTGTTTTTTATATAGTTAAACATGAGAAAAGATCAAGAAATCATTGTCTAGAAGCAAGTTCGTGACGCGGAGATATATTTTGTCAATTCTGAGGAACAGGTTCGCGACCCAGATTTACCCGACTTGTTCCTTTTTCGTTTTCTAACCCCAATTCCCCTAAACTCGGTTCTTTTTCTCAAATTTTTTTAGATTTAGATATCTAGTATGTATACACAAGAATATAACGGAAACAACATTTTGACCTCAAGGAACTCCTCAATCTCAACCTAACTCAAGAACGAAGGCCAATTTCAAGAACATCATTCAAGATTCATCAACTTTCAACTTTCTAGAACGAACTTTGCTAAAATAAACGTGATTGGTGCGTGGGTGAACGAACCCAACACTATGAAAGACTCACATACCTTTCTAGTAGCGGGGTGTTACATAAATATTATTCAACAAGCCAAAAGTAGGCAACTCAAGTCTTTAAAACATTTAACAAGATAAATGAAACAAACTTCTGAAACTCTATTTTCTATCTATGAAGCCTCTAACTGACAAAGATAGAAGTCGGGACAAGACCCACGACATCCTAACAACTGATATAACTGAAAGGACAAGTGGGACCCTCCGAAAGCAAAGAGGTTCACCATAGCCAACTCGAACTGCATGTGGTATCAAGAAGCGCCTATTGATGACCCTAGATACCTGTATCTACATCATCAAATGATGCAGGCTAAATGGCTCAGTACGTGGAATGTACGAGCAGGTAAGGGGAATTCTAAAGCATAACATAAGCTTGAACTTGATAAAATGGAAACATACTTACATATTCTCAACTTAGGAATAAGATACTCAACTCAAAGATAAAATATTCAACTAAGTGAAATAAGGCTCAACTCAATAATAAGATATTCAACTTAGTGAAATAAGGCTTAACTCAATAATAAGACACTCGACTCTTGTTACTTAAACTCTGGATACTCAACTCAATATAAAGCAACAATAAGAGATGCAATATATGGAAATCTTTTAAAATAGTAGAAAGCAACTCAATGTATTTAAGAATACAATAAACTCCATTTCTATACAACGATACAATATAAACTCTGTTTGTATATGAAAATACAAGTAAACTCTATGTATATAAAAATACAAATATCTCTGTGGAGTTTCTCTAATCGACAACCATCACTTATGAGCTATGTGATAATACAACATTTTGCCTCACGCTGCCAGGACCGTCATATACCTTGCCAGGGGTATAGAACCTAACTACTAAGTGGATCCACTAGTCTATGCTAAAAAGCACTAAGGAATCATCTAAAAAGTATGACCCTTTTTTTTCTACCCATAATGGCTACATGGTTTATGGGGGCTGTGAGTTATCTAAACTCTCCCCCATATCGGTGCTCAATACTCTCCCCCATATTGGTGCTCAATACTACTCTGTGTATATAAAAACATAACTCTTTTGTGGTTTGAGATAATTACTCAAAAACTAGCCCAAAGACTCTCTTGGAAATTAGTGTTTCCTTTCTTGTTTAAATGTGAAAACATTTACTCTTTGGGAATACATAGTTCCCATATACTCTTTTGAAGAAAAAGAACCTCATTTTTTACTCTTACTCAACTCAATGCTCAAGTCTTAAAACAAGTTTAAAGCATTTGTAAAAGACTTCTTAAAATAGGGTTCATGTCGAATTATGGATGTGAACGACTCAACTCAAGGTATTCAATAACCATAGATAGAATTCAATACTTGGAACTCAAGAACTTCAATGATACTACTCATTTCAAGAATTCTCAACTCAGAGGGTTCACGCAGAATTATGGGCATGAACTAGTCAACTCAAGGACTCAATGATATCTCTCATCTCAAGACTGCTCGACTCATAGGGTTCATGCGGAATTATGGGCATGGACTACCCAACTCAAGGACCTTCATGGGTAACATGTAGTAGACACATTATTAGGAATATAATAGCAAAAGGGTTAGGAACTCAATACTCAAGATTTAGAACTTGAAGATATTACTCCTCTCAAAGATACTAAACGTATGGAGTTCGTGAGGAATTTATGGGCATGAACGAATCGACTCAAGGGTCTACATAACAATATGAAACTCATGTATACAACTATTCCCATTCTCATACTTACTTTCTCAAAACTTAGTTCAAATCGATAGTTGATCTCAAAGGATTCACAATTGAACTCAAAAACTTTCTTGAACTGTACTCTTAACTCTCTCTTTTGAATGTGAATTATGAAATCAAGAGTCAAGGTTCATGATATGAAGGATCTCGTGATAACAAAGTAGACTCATGAATACATTCTCCTCACTCTCATGCTCACTTACTTGAGTCTTTAAATAAGTTATTAGAAATTGTAGAAGACTTTTCAAAATGGACTTTCTCAAAATGTTCGAAAGAACTCTCAAGGCTTGACTCTTAACTCTACCTTGAATTTGAATTATGAATTCAAGGTTATGATTCATGTTATTAATGATTTCTAGGTGTTTAGAAGTAGCTTAGGGTGTTTAGGATCAAAGGGAAGTAAAGGTACCCTTCGAAAGAACTCAAACGGACGAAACGACGGAGAACGGGTGGGGGCAACCGAACCTGCCGCACTGAGTGGCATGGGGCGCCAGCCCCTAAACTTCAGAGAATTATTCTTGGCGTACTGACTGGCATGGCATGCAAGCCACCCCTGGTGTATTGGTGGCGCGTTGCCTCAGGCACCACCCAGAAAACCTGACGACTTTGTTTGCTCGTTTCCTCACCCTAATTCGCCTAGATTCGAACGGTTTCTTTCCCAATCACTTGGATTCGATTTCTCAACACAAGTACACACTAATATACTCAATACATCCATCAAAACACTCACTTTCATCTCAATAAATCATCAAAACCCCAACAAAACAAGATTTAGAATAAAACTTCAGGAACACTTTTCAAGAACTTAAATATTTCAATCGTTATGGAAAAATTCGAATATGAAAATCATGTTTGGCGTGTGGGTGAACGAACCCAACACTATGGAAACTTACATACCTCTTAGGGATTAAACCCATTGCAAAAATCCGCAACAAAACTCAAGAACCTCGATGAACGTTTTGATCTTCTCCTATTTTCTCTTCTTTTCTCTTCATGAACTCTCAACTAAAACCCTAGGCGTATAGTAGGATTATAAAAATGAACCTAATAGGATTAGACCCTTAAAACATTACTAAAAATGAATCAAATCTGATAATACCCCTTACTATTTTCGGGTAACTTTCCTTATTTGGACAGCCCAACTTCAAAAGGTCATATCTTACTCATCCGAACTCGAAACTTAGCAAACTGGGTGGCGTTGGAAATATAATTCAAAGAACTTTCATTAGCTATCTTGTATGCCACCTAAATCATCATGTACTAAGAGTTATGATCGTTTGAAGTTGACCCAAAACTTAAAGGAACTTAGGAATGACTTGAATGAACTCTCTTTAGTTCTTCTTGGAACTCAAGGAGCTACATCTAGTGACCTTAACACCCAAGAAATTTTAAATCCTCGGTAAAATCCTACTCACAACGAAGGATGGTTCGAGTCTTAGTTCATATTTTTTTCTGAGGTGTTATAATATCTCCCCCTTGGGATCATTCGTCCTCGAATAACAGTTGGACTGGGTATGGAATGGGGTTACTCTTACTAAGGTTTGAGTCTAATGGTATGCTCTTACTATATTCAAGTTTAACCCAAATCCTTAGGTTTGGGTTCTATACCTCTCTATAGGGAATCTCATCCCAAAACTATTACTCTTTACCACCATATTGGGCTCATATCAAGAACCACGTAATGTTTAACAACACCACATTCTATTTTAGTACTCTAACAACTCCAGAGACTTCTGCTAACCAACTCCTTCGGAACCAACAAAGGACTCTCATTTAACTATTTCTCAAAGTAAAACCTCATCCTCCTTTTCCTTCTCATGTAAAACCTTAGATGGAATTATCACATCATCATTATCACGATAAGAACATCAACCTCCACTTTCTAACATCACTCTATTACTAAAAGGCCTCCGAAAGGATATCTCTCATACTCCTTGGAACTTATTACTATCTTACTCTCAAACACTTGACTTGATTTCTCATCTCGTCATCTCCCCATTAGGTCTAAAGCTGACACTTGAAAGCTATCGACCTATTCCATTTATCTCTAACTGGTCTACATCCTCTTTTACTCTAACACTCGGGAGTATTTTATCTCATGACTACTGAACTCTCAATAAGCAGGTACTAATACCTCTTTCTAAGGTGCTTCTCTTAATATCTTCTATTTACATACCCTCTCGGTATACCTCTCAATGCTCTTGTTACTCTTGTGACTTAGCCACACTTCATTGCCCTTATCTAAAAGTTAGGATCTCTCACTTGTACCACTCATATCTATTCCAACTTATATCTCAATTCCTCAAATCTTCTAGATCAAATCTCAAAACTAACATCATCACCCTCATGTTGCCATTGTTTTTATCATGACACTCATCTCAAATTCAAGCTTAATGTTTATTACTAAACACGAATATCAATACGATTGCTCACCTACTATACTATACTTTATTACTTAATCAGTTCTATAACCTTCTGAACATCATGACCCTCTCAAACAAATCATAAGCCTAGCTTAGAACTATCACTTCATAAATACTCTGCTCTCTTATTCAACACATGAATTTAGTCTCCTCTAATACGATGGCACATCGACATCAACTCTAGTCTAGTTAACAAATATATACTCTATCTCATCTTGACTAGCAACTCTTACTCTACCCATAAGGGAAAACTCCTCATCAATAACTTACTTGGTGCATGACTATAATAACATAGCTTGCCTCATCGCTATCTCCCTTTCTAGGATTACTAAACCTCTGCATACTTTCCTCTAACTCTGGGCTCTTTCACTACTACTGCTCATGATCTCGTAACTCATGCTACCTTTTTGGGTGAAAATCTTACCCAAGCTCTAAACATACTTCTTAAAAAGGATCTCAGCTAAACAAGGCTTAAGGAAAAAAGTACAACTCGCTTTTAGCTCAAATGCATAATTCATATAAATATGGGTGCATTCCTCTAAAACTGAACACTTAACTCACTCTTGGGCTTCTCTCAAGCCGCTCCGGAGTCTCATGACTTTCTCAAAATTTTGCTAAGAGAAACTCATCGATAAAGGACGGACTTATTTTCAATCACCTCTACTCCAATTGCATTCATCAGTTGTATGAGAGTGAGAATAAAAAGGAAGATAGCATGGGGAGAAGGGGGTAGTCGAATAGATATGAGAATGCACGAGTTAGAATAAGTCTTTATGACATAGCTCTATTGCACGATTAAGAGTATGAAAGATGGGAAAATTTTCTTAAATGTTTGTAGTCCCTTATTTATAGAAGTGGGGCCCTCACAACCATAAATAAGATCCTATTGAAACGACTTCATAGACACCCTAGGACACATGAACTATGTGCTCTGATACCAAGTTTGTCACGACCCGAGCCTACAACCTGGACGTGGCAGGCACTCGAGAACCATTGTTGGTCCTCAAGGGAACCCTCATCCTGGATGACTACAAGCGGAAGACTAACTCAAGCATACAAAGCTTAAAGCAGAAAGAAATTCATGAAACTCAAATACTAAGCTTTAACTAAAATGATTTACTCTGAATATAAATAGTATTTGACAAGCCAAAAATAGGCAACTCAAGTGTTTAAAATATTTAACAAGATAAATGAAACAAACTTCTGAAACTCTACTGTCTATCTATGAAGCCTCTAACTGACAAATATGGAAGTCGGGACAAGACCCACGATATCCTAACAACTGATATAACTGAAAGTACAAGTGGAACCCTCCAGAAGCAAGGAGGCTGACCATAGCTAACTAAAACTGTATGAGGTATCAACGAAACACCTATTGATAACCCTGAATACCTATATCTACATCGTGAAACGATGCTGGCCAAATGACTCAATACGTGGAATGTACGAGCATGTAAGGGGAATTCTAAAGCATAACATAAGCTTGAACTTGATAAAAAGGAAACATACTTACCTCTTCTCAACTCACTCAACTCAAACTCTAGTTAAGGATATGATACTCAACTCAAGGATAAGATACTCAATTCAAAGGTACACAACTCAAGATACTTAACACAAGATACTGAACTCATGATACTCAATCCAAAGGTACTTAACTCAAGATACTCAACTCATGATAAAGTAACAATAAAATATGCAGTATATGGAAATCTTTTAAAACAATATATAGCAACTCAATTGTATGTAAAAATACAATAATAACTTAGTTGTATGAAAAAATACAATAACAACTCTTGTTTTGGAGATTCTCTAACCGACAACCATCACTATGAGATATGTGTTGATACAACGTCTCGTCCACGCTGTCAGAACTGTCATATACCTTGTCGGGGTATAGAAATCCTCAACTAAGTGGATCCACTAAGCTATGCTGAAAAAGCAATAAGGAATCATCTAAAAAGTATGACCCTTTTTAACCATGTTGGCTACATGGTTTATGGGGTTGTGAGTTATCTGAACTTTCCCCAATATCGGTGCTCATACTACTCCTAATAATATAACTCATGCTCATATGTTTTAAAAAAACATTTCATCATCCTCAAACTTTGAAATTATTACTCAAAAAGGCCCCCCCTTAAAAGAGATAGTGCTCAAAACTCCTCATGAACTCATTTGGAAATAAATTTTTCCTCTCATATTAAATGTAAAAACATTTACTCTTGGGAATACTTAGTTTCCTTATATTCATTTTGAAAAAAAAATGAAACTTGACTCTCCTTATCCTCATACTCATTTACTCAAGTCTTAAAACAAATTATAAATAATTGTAAAAGACTTTTCAAAATAGGTTTCATGCCGAATTATGGACGTGAATGACTCAATTCAAGGTTTACAATAACCATATATAGAACTCAATACTGGGAACTCAACAACTCTAGAACTCAAGGACTCAATGATAATACTCATCTCAAGACTGCTCAACTCATAGGGTTCATGTGGAATTATGGGCATGATTGACTCAACTCAAGGACCTCCATGTATAACATATGGTAATCCATAATTATAAAATATAGTTTCAAAAAGGGTTAGGAACTCAATACTCAAGAACTTAGAACTCGGGGATACTACTCCTCTCAAAGATACTCAATTTATAGAGTTCATGCAAAATTATGGACATGAACAACTCAACTCAAGGGTCTCAATGAAAATATAGAACTCATGGGTACAAAACTTCTCAATCTCATACTTACTTCCTCAAAACTTAGCTCAAATCGATAGTTGATCTCAAGGGATTCACAATTTACTCAAAGACTTTCTTGAACTCTACTATTAACTCTTTCTTGAATTTGAATTATGAATTATGAATTCAAGAGTTATGATTCATGATATGAAGGATGTCAGGATGATTAAATGTAATTTAGAGTAGTTAGAATCAGTAAGGAGTAAAGGTACACTTTAAAAGAACGTAGACAAAGAAAACGATTGAAAAAAGGTGGGGGCAGGCGACTCTGGCACACTACTGGCATGGTGTGCCAGCCCCTGAACTTCAAAGAACACTTTTTGGCGCACTTCTGGGGCACCTCCCCATCCCCCTTGGCGCATCTGGGGAGCGCCGCCCCATCCCATCCCCAGAACATTCCGACAAATTTTCTTCTTCGATTTTTTGCCCTAATTTGCCTAGAATCGAATGGTTTTTTTTCAACTCACTTAGATTCGAATGCCTTACATAAGTACACGAAAATCTACTAAAAACAACCCTCAAACTCCTAACATTTATCTCAAAAACTCATCAAACTCATAATAAACTATTTAAGAACGAAACTTCAAGAAAACTCATCAAGAACTCAAATTTCCTCAATCTTTATGGATAGATTCGAAAAAGAAATTCATTATTGTCATGTGGGTGAACGAACCCAACACTGTGAAAACTTACATACCTCTTAAAGATCAAATCTTTGGCGAAATCCCTCGAAGAATCACAAGAATCTTGAACGCTCTTCCTTTTCTCCTATTTTGTCTTCTTGAACTTCTCTCTAAAACCCTAAGCGTATATAGGATTGTGAAAACTAACCCAAATCATTTTAGACCCCTAAAATATTACCAAAAACGTTTAAAGCTGATGGGGTAAGGAAAAGACCAAAATACCCCTCACTAATTCGGGTAAATTTCCTTAACTGGACAGGCTGACTTCAAACGGTCATATCTCCTTCATCCTTATCAAAATTTAGCAAACTCGGTGGAGTTGGAAAGAGGACTCAAAGATCTTTCATTTGATATCTTATGGGTCTTCTAACTCATCCTGTTCTAAAAGCTATAGTTGTTTGAAGTTGACCCAAAACTTAAAAGAACTTACGAATGACTTGAATGAATTCTCATTAATTCCTTTTTGGAACTCAAGCTGCTACATAAAATTTAAAATCCTCAGTAAAATCTTACTCATAATAAAGAATGGTTTGAGTCTTAGCTCAAAAAAATTTGAGGTGTTACATTATCTCCCTATTGGGATCATTCATCCTCGAATGACGGCTGGATTGGGTATGGAATGGGGTTACTCTTACCATCTCCTCTGACTCATGATCTTGCCTACTAACACATGTTGGGCTGATCTATACCAAAAGTTGGGACTTTCTATAGCACCTAAATCAAGAACGATGTCGTTGTGAACATACTCACGCTCTCTCTGAAGTTACCTTATCTAAAACAAAGGGAGAGGGAGTCTGGGCATGAAGTAAGAATAGGAATACCATGCCTGGGATAATGTGACTGCTATTTGTTAAGCTTAGAAACACTCCTCAACTACGCTCTTCTTTCCTTATTACCATACCTCATTGGCTTCAACTCATAGTTCCCACAAAGGTACTTGACTTCTCTTACCAAGGTCTGAGTCTAACGGCACACTCTTACTATATTCAAGCTTAACCCAAATCCGAAGGTTCGGGTTTTATACCTCTCTATAGGGAATCTCATCCCAAGAATATTACTTTTTACCATCACATTCAAGCGTAGTACTCTAACAATTCCATGGACTCCTACTAACCAGCTCCTTAAAAAGTTCTCATTTTCTCATCATGCCTACCATACCAACTAGACTTTCCCGCATTACTACTCAGAACCAACTAAGTCTCTCATTTAAATACTTCTCAAAGTGAAATCTCATCCCCCTCTTCCTCTTCATTTATAACCTTAGATGGAATTATCACACCCTCATCATCACGATAAATCATTAACCTTCTCCTTTTAACATCACTCCGCTACTAAAAAGATCTTTGAAAAGATATCTCTCATACTCTTTTGAACTCATTACTATCTTATTCTCAACACTTGACTTGATTTCTCATCTTATCATCTCCCCCTTAGGTCTAAAGCTAACACTTGAAAGCTATGGACCTATTTCATCATCTCTGAACTGGTCTATATCCCCTTTTACTCTAACACTCGGGAAAAGTTTATCTCACGACTATCAAATTTTCCATGAGCAGGTACTGAGACCTCTTTCTAAGATGTTTCTCTTAACCTCAATTAGGACCTCGTCTGGCTGCATACCACCTCGGGAGTACCTCTTAGTACTCTACCTTCATTTCTCTCATCAATGGGTCATAGTACAACATTTTCATTGCAAAGTAACACTTTAATTACTCACATATCTCAGGTCAAACCTACTAGATCATATCTCATAACTAACACCAGCACCCTCATGTTGCCATCTTTTGATCATGACACTCATCTCAAATTCAAGTTTAGTATCTAGTACTAAACCCAGATATCAATATGATTGCTCACACCTTATACTACTTGCGACTACCAAAAAAGTCAAGAAAAACTCATTGATTAAGATCTCATGACAAGCAAGAAATCTTTAGCTCTCCATCTACCTATCTACAAATTACTTTCAACTTCCATTTCACAACTTAAATACTATTTACTCACTTATTGCGCATTACCTCTCAAACAGTTCTATCATCCTCTGAATACCATGGGGTTTTCCTTTCAAAAATCATAATCCTGGCTTGGGTCTATCACATCATGAATACTCTGCTCTCTTATTCAACACATGTATTTAGTCTCCTCTAATATGATGGCACATCGACATCAACCCTATTCTGGTTAAAAGTATACTTTATCTCATCTTGACTAGTAACTATTCCTCTTCCATCTATCAAGAACTCACTACAATAGTATTATTCTTTATTCTACTCATAAAGGAACTCATCACTTATAAGACTGGGTGCATGATTTCAATAACATAATCTGCCCCATCACTATCTCTCTTTCATAGATTTCTCTACCTCTGCATGCTTTTCTCTTTACTTAAGGGCACTCTTTACTACTACTGCTCATAATCTCGTAATTCATACTATCTTTTAGGGGGAAATTATTACCCAAGCTCTAAACACACTTTCTCATAGGGGTCTCACCTGAATAAGCTTTAGAGAAGAGAGTACATCTCGATTTCAGCTCAAACGCATGATTCATATGAATGTGAGTACATTCTTTCGAACTCAATAATTAACTCACTCGTAGGCTCCTCTCAAGCCCCTCTACAGTCTCATAACTTCCTCAAGGTTTTCGCTAAAAGCAACTCATCGATAAAGAACCAACTTTATTTTTCAACCACCTTTAGTATGAGGGGTAGTCGAATGGATATGCGAACACACGAGTTAGAATAAGTCTTTATGACATAGTTCTATTGCACGATTAAGAGTATGAAAGAAGAGAAACTTTTCTTAAATGTCTGTAGTCCCTCGTTTATAGAAGTGGGGCCCTCACAACCATAAACAAGACCCTACTGACACGGCTTCATAGACACCCTAGGAAACTTGAACTCTGTGCTCTGATACCAAGTTTGTCACGCCCCGAGTCTACACCCTATACGTAACTGGCACTCGAAAACCATTGCTGGTTCCTAAGCGAATCCTTGGCCTGGCTCATTATTCAGCGGAAGACTTACTCAAGCAAAATTAAAACTCATGATGCAAAAATAACTTTAAAAACTTAATCTAAACTCAACTTCAATAATCATTTGAAAATAATTTAACATTATTAGTTAAATACCTCATGAACTCAAAAACATTACATCAAACGTGGCATCTTCAAGAAAAGTATGATTGCATTGTATCTCCTCCAGTTTTAGATCCTCAATTTGAATTCTTAGTGCCTTTTCAGTATCACAAAACTCATAATTGGATTGTTGAGCATCAAATGCAACAACCTTGCATTCAATTCATTGCTCAAGTTCTGAGTATGCAAGAAAAACATATCAACATCTTGAATGTGTTTTATTTTTCTATCTACAACACATGTTATCCCAGACATGATTCTCCATATTCCTCTACTAATTTCCTGCAAGAATCCATACTACCAAAGGAACAAAGATTGTTAGAATCATCATGAGAGGGTTTTGGAGTAGGATAGCAACACAAGGTACAACCGAACCACAAACTACCACAAAATTTGCAAGATAGAGATGGTGCACACAATTCTCCCTCGGGAATATATTGACATTGTTGCCAAAAGTGAGCTCCTTTGCAATAAGGACAAGGTCTTACCACACATGAATAGTCATCATTCTCCATTATTTCTTGCGAAAAGTCCATCCCAAGAAGAGTATTAATTAGTAGAAAAAAAAATATGTATCAAAATAAATAAATAAATAAAAACAAAAAAGTATAACCTAGAAGAATAGTTAATTTCTAAGTCCCCGACAGTGCGCCCAAAAACTGGTTGCTTCCAAATGCACACGCAAGTGTACGTGGTCGAACAAGTAATATAGTGGCCCTAAAAGAGCCAGATTATCGAACCCAAAAAACTTGTCAATTAACTATTTACTAAATTATACTAGTCTAATTATTTATTTAAGAGAGCCAAAAGTGTTTGACTTTTATTTGTAAAGAAAAAAATGCATGAATTAAATAATAAGATTACTTACAGTGGTTGAAAAATTCCAGAGTTGCAGCATGCATAGGGTTTTATGTATCACATCTCATACATGAATTAACTATGGTTATCAAATTATTGATTTACAGGGTGGATTGATCATGGTCTCTCGACCTCTAATCGCCTACTCCAATTAACTGTCTAGCTACATCGTTGAGCGGGTTTAGACAATCCTAATTGGCGCGCATTTAAATTTCATCTTGTTTCTTAACCAAGCTTGGTATTCGTCCGGGTGTCAATCCTAAAAATGAATCTAATCAAGTGATATGGAAGAAAGATCAAGCTTTGTGTATTCTTTGGTCTGTCTACTTCTTTGTCTCCTAAGTCAAAGAATAGACAATATATTTATCGCTATGGTGATCAAGTATGAAATACTAAAACAAGAATACAAAATTAATTTAAGTGATAACCAACATTAGTTCAAAATAATTGATGTTCAACAATTATCCGCATCCCCGGAACAAGTGTCGTTAGCTACTAATGTCTAAGAAAAAAAGGAGAATAAAAGAACCCTAAAAAATATTGATAATGATTTCTTACAAAGTACCTCCCCCTAATAATTATTCTCATAGGCTATTTATAAATATCCCAAAATAAAATAATTGAATCCAAAATAAATTGGAAACCAAAACCAAAAGGAGTTGGTTTCCTAGTTGTACGCGTGAAACTGTTACCGACTCAACAATTTTGTGCATCTCTTCATCTGCTGCCACGTGATAGTGAGGTAGTGAACAGTCAATTGACTCCTTTGATTTCTGCAAACGTTTGAATATATATATATATATATATATATATATATATATATATATATATATATATATATATATATTCAATTTAATCAAGTGTCTACTTGATTTTTTCTATAATCTTCCATCTTTAATTTGTTTTAGCTTCAATTTTTTTTAACTTTACACCAATTTACTCCTACAAATGAAATATAATATTTAGCACAATTCATCAAATTCATGCTCAAAAAGGGCAAATACAAATAATAAATATAAGGCAACTAATGATTAAAAATATATATTTTTGACCTCAAATCATATTTGACAAAAAAAAATTGTCATGTATCCGAGTCTTGTCTTATGTATTTGTCTTCTATCATGCATCTTAATAGTATCATATATATTTGTTATGTTATTTTCGTATTTATCTGAGGTAAATGTTTTTGGATATAACGTATGAAATTGATACTTGATACATATAAAAGATACATGAAATAACATTAGATCATATAAATAGATACATGTAATTAATACTAGATACTTCTATGATGCATATGAATGTATTTGTATGATACTCATGTATTTAAGTGTTTAGAGATACATTTTATATTGATAATAGATACATCAAATTAATGAATTTATTATTTTAAGAGTAATAAAGTGAAATTAATCAAATTACATGACCAAAATATACATATTTTTGTCTTTTATTAATAATACTAATGAATTTATTATTTTAAAGAATAATAAAATGAAATTAATTAAACATAGATACACTCCTTGATTTCTGCCTTATATTAAGGGATTTAATTAATTTAAATTTTCAGAATTAGTTGTCCATGTATTTTGAAAATCCTCAATTACTACTCTAATTGAGAAAATCAGTTACAATCAATTAATTTAAACAAATAAATATGTATCTCAGTTTTAAAATTTGGCAGATACATGTATCTCACAGATTTAGACTCGTGTATCCTACGCACGAAATATACTAGAGGAAGTAATATTTGAAAGTATTGGAAATCTTAGTAATTAGGACATAAACTAGTGAAATTTATGTTGTTTGCCCTTAAATTTTTTTAAGAAACAATATTTTATGAAACAAATTTGTCAAATGAAATGAAAACGTTTAATTTTTTTTCTTCATATTCTTACAAAAGTTTTGTTATACATATATATACTCACTTTGTAATACCTTAAAAATTTCTAACCTAAAGTCTAAATCGTATTTTGTATGTGTATAAGATTCCTTGTTGTTCAAGAATGTTAAGGTTCATTCCTAAGTAGGAAGTGTATTGGAAGTGGTTTAGGGACATTAGAGACCTATAACATTAAGCTGAGTTTAAAGCCTTTTCTATTCACTGAGTTTTTCCATGAAATCGTGCAAGAGTTAACTTCAAACAATTATATCTTTTAGAATATGAAGCGTTAGGTGTCCCATGACCTATTAAATTAAAGGTATACGGGTCTTATTTTCAAGACCACCAATCTTTTGTAAATTCAAGTCCAGAGTATTAAGTTATGACCGCTTTACTAGAGATGTTCCAGAATGAAAATTTTGTTCCAAGTTTCACAAACTGAAAACTATCGTCTGTGAAAGCATTTACGAATCGTGGTTCCTGCTCGTGGAATCGAACAGGCTTGAAATCCTTCCGTAAATTTCATGGAAGCAATCCACGGGCCATAGAAGGTCTATAGGCCATGTATACAATCCGTATATCACTGTATTTCAGACATATATTAGTTTTTTCAGATTTTATAAAAACTTTATTTTGAATTTCTTTTATCACTTTTCACTCTTTGGTCAACGCCAATAATAGCTCCCAAAAGCTTTCTTCAACTCTACCAAGTCTTGGTAAGTGTTTTTCATACTTTTACAATGTAAATCTTAGAATTTCTATAAGATTTTTAACAACAAATTCTCTTCCTATCTTTGGTGAAAACAAGAACTTAATTTTAAGGTTCAATACTTAATATATACACCCGATTATACACTATTTGTATATATTGATATATTCATATGATTGTTTTACTAATTTTTTTTTTATCAATAATACATTTACGTAAGAACCCTTAAAAATAAGTTATTTATGCAAGACAGTCATTTAGTTAAGGAAGTTTTGACCAAACTAATCCATTATTTAAAGCAATTCACCAAAATAATACGTTTTTTAAATTTTTTACAAAAGTAGTATAAACGTATTTCTCAATAACGTTTTAGGACCAACTATGTGGAATACTGTAGTTGACGGCGTTAAGTATAGAAACGTTACTCATAGTCACGTTTTTAGCCTAATACGTTACTCTGAGTAATGTTTTATGCTTTAAAAGTACTCTAGGCCCACATCTCAAATACACGGTGTCGTTTTTATCCTCTTTTAAAAANTTGAATACATCAAAATTATTGTATCTTACTAAATTATATATCATATTTATTGAATTGATGTAAAAAATAATAATTTATTATACATATAAAGTATAATGTATGTTTGTGGCTCATTGTCATTATGTTGATGTGTTGGAAGGTGAAAGTGGCAAAACTTGTGATGTGACAAATACCATCATGATAAGTGTTGGATACCATAACGATGTAAATTTAAGTGTGAGGTTGGGTTGTTCCTTGGTTAAGAAATTGTATTTCACCGTTCCGTGTATATGATCTGTTGGGTATAGCAAGAGTTAATGGGAAATGGGAAGTTTTGATCAAACTAATCCATTATTTAAAGTAATTTACCAAAATAATACGTTTTTAAAATTTTTTACAAAAGTAGTATAAACGTATTTCTCAATAACGTTTTAGGACCAACTATGTGGAATACTGTAGTTGACGGCGTTAAGTATAGAAACGTTACTCATAGTCATGTTTTTAGCCTAATACGTTACTCTGAGTAATGTTTTATGCTTTAAAAGTACTCTAGGCCCACATCTCAAATACACGGTGTCGTTTTTATCCTTTTTTTTTTTAAAGAATATTTTTGTGGCCTGTTGGGCCTTTTATTGAATTTTTTGTAACCAAAGTCTGCACAAGGTCCTTGGCCCAAAATAAAACACCAAAACAAACAATATGCTCACATATTCTAATATACCTGACCCGACTATATCTGATTTATCTGGATTAGTGCAATTTCCTCTTTCGAAAGGTGAATCGATCTTCCTTCTCCGTCGTTGCCTTGCCAGAAACTTGGTTCCTCATGCTTCCTCTTGCTGCGTGTGTACTGATCGATGATACCAGTGCTGGTAATCTTTCATCTAGCTTGATTTCTTGATTTCTTCATTCCCTCCTTCTGACATTCTTCTTCTTCCAGTTGTTCTGAGCGTACCTCTCCAACGCCATGGCAACGAAGCTGATTACTGGTGAATCTTAGCAGCTGGAATTTGCACCTAAGTTGAGTGATGAAACGCCCCCCTTTATCGCTATTTAATCTCGTTATTGGGGTATCTTTGCTGTCATGTTGTATGCTTTTGTGACCCCTGCTCTTCTTANAATACTGTAGTTGACGGCGTTAAGTATAGAAACGTTACTCATAGTCACGTTTTTAGCCTAATACGTTACTCTGAGTAATGTTTTATGCTTTAAAAGTACTCTAGGCCCACATCTCAAATACACGGTGTCGTTTTTATCCTTTTTTAAAAAAGAATATTTTAGTGGCCTGTTGGGCCTTTTATTGAATTTTTTGTAACCAAAGTCTACACAAGGTCCTTGGCCCAAAATAAAACACCAAAACAAACAATATGCTCACATATTCTAATATACCCGACCCGACTATATCTGATTTATCTGGATTAGTGCAATTTCCTCTTTCGAAAGGTGAATCGATCTTCCTTCTCCGCGGTTGCCTTGCCGGAAACTTGGTTCCTCATGCTTCCTCTTGCTGCGTGTGTACTGATCGATGATACCAGTGCTGGTAATCTTTCATCTAGCTTGATTTCTTGATTTCTTCACTCCCTCCTTCTGACATTCTTCTTCTTCCAGTTGTTCTGAGCGTACCTCTCCAACGCCATGGCAACGAAGCTGATTACTGGTGAATCTTAGCAGCTGGAATTTGAACCTAAGTTGAGTGATGAAACACCGCCCTTTATCGCTATTTAATCACGTTGTTGGGGTATCTTTGCTGTCATGTCGTGTGCTTTTGTGACCCCTGCTCTTCTCAACATTTCTGTAATTTCCCTTGTTTATTATTTTGTGTATTTGGATTGTTGTGATAGCCTCTGCTCTTATATATGCTTCTCCACATTCCTGAGTATGTACTGTATTTTGCTTTCATAAATGGCTTTGTATTCTCAAAATTGGACCTGATGTAGCTTGTTTACGTTGTACTGTTTATGTTCATTGTGGGATGATTTTACGATTCCTTATTCTGAGCGTTGGAATTTGTGCTTTCTCTGCATTTAGGATCTTTCAATTAAGACATACAATTTCATTTGGAGGCAGAGAGATGCAAATATCGATGCAAACAGATTTTACCATAACATTTTGCATACAGTGTTTGAGCATTGTATATTTACCATCTTTTCATTTAATAAAACATTTACCATCATTTCTTTTAAGAAGGAAAGAAGCTAAACGAGCTACTTCATTCAAACTGTAAAGAGTGTTGATGAGCCTCAGCGGAATTCCATTTTTAGCAGCTATACGGCAAAAATCATTTCTAGAGGTAGACCGCTGAAGCTTAAACACCTGCCACATGCCATCTATAGCCATGTGAACCATTTCCCTGCATGTGGTTTGGGAGGGGAAACTTTAGCAAAATAAGGCATCTCCTGGAAACTGAAATATTGATGCTCTACTTGCGATTCTATGGTTATGTTTGTCAAAGAATCAGCCAAACAATTACCCTCTTTGAATGTATGTATGATTGTAACATTGATATTCTGCATAATTTCTCTTATCTCCTCCACTTTCTCTGCTATTTCTATTATCCCTTTGTATATCAATTGTGAGTTTCAATTTCAAATTCATTCACCAAAAACCCTTATTAGCGATTTAGAGAAATTTCCAGCCCTAAACTTGCTATTCAAGAAATCTTCGGCCCCGTGCACTTGCTATTCAAGAAATCTTCGACCCTTATGTAATTGCGATTCAAGATTGTCTTAGGTCTCAAGATTAATAGAGAAATTATGGTTCAACTCTTGATGATGTCGGAAGCTCAGTATGAAGTGTTGTCGGAACCTTGTTATGAAGCTCAGATTTCCTTTGATTTCAAAGTATGAAGTTTCTTGTTTCTTTTATATTTTCTAAAGAAAGTGAAAAACAAGTTATCTAACAATTTTGTGTACTACAACTAAGTTTGGTTTGATGTAAGAGGGAGGGAAAGATAGGGGAATAAAAGGTTTGGTTGAAGAATATTTAAGGGGAGATGAGATGAAAGTAGAATGCTAAAAAATACTCTTTTTGCCATCTTTCTGCCCTTTCTTTACACTTTTTTCCTGGTTGTTTTAATTTTTTTCATTTTGCCAGCAAATACCAAGCATATGTTTGATGAATAATTGGCGTGACTAGCTAATACTAGTTTAAAAGATTTAGTGGATGTTATATGATTTTGTCAATTTAATAATTTTAATTTCATATGTGTTTCTTTTGTTTTATAGGTAGTTTTATGGCTGGTAATATTGCATACCAACTAGACCCCGGTCCACTTGAATCATCTGTATTAACGGAACAAATTACCCATAGATCACGGGATATATGGGATGGAAGTGTTAATATGATTCTAAATACGAGGAGGTGTGATGGTAAATTTTGGGACCTCATAAAGAAATATTCTATCCCTCCTCGAGTCTTAGAAGTGATTCAATTATCTAGATTGTACGGTGTTTATAGGTCTCATCGGCCTATGATTGATCATAGTTTGATCACTTCCCTAGTCGAGAGATGGCGTCCTGAGACGCATACATTTCACTTTAGGACGGGTGAGTCAACTATCACCTTGCAAGATGTAGAGGTGTTGTATGGCTTACCTGTGAATGGTCATCCTGTACTTGGTAATGAGTTGATTAGGACTATAGGAGATTGGCAAACTATTTGTCAAAGATTATTATGTTCTACTCCATGTCCTCAAGACTTCAACCATAATAGCCTTAAGGTCTCTGCACTTAATGCGCATATGCTAAGGCAACCACAGTTGACAGACATGGCAACACAAGATATGGTTAATCAAAAGGCTAGGTGTTACATGTTTTGGATGGTTGCTGGTATGATAATGGCAAATACATCTGGTAGTTTTTTAAAGCTTATGTATCTTCCCATGCTCGAGGACGTCAATGCAATTGGGTCTTATAGTTGGGGTAGTGCGACCTTAGCGTGCTTGTATCGTTTTCTCTGTAAGTCCTCACAAAGTAACCAAAACGAGATAGCTGGATTTCTACCACTACTTCAGGTATACTCAATAACTAAATAAATTATTTATTAATATTTCTTGTAGTTTAATTACCTAAATTATATATTATGATTAGATTTGGGCATGGGAGAGAGTTACTGTCCTTAGACCACAGGTAATAGCACAAAGAGACATTAGAAATATTTTTCCGGCTGGTTTACCTAGGGGTCCACATGCTACTAGATGGTTTGCACGTTTTAGTTGGACCGACACTACTAAGCATGTGTTTAAAGTGTTTAGGGATGCACTTGATTCCATGACGGAGGATCAGGTACGATATAATATCAATTTTGTTTTAATTTTCATGTATATTGTAGTTTAAACTCATTTATTTTTTTTCTTTTCATGTAGTTTATTTGGGAACCATATTCTGATGAGTTAATTGAGAGTCTTCCTGATTATTGTCGCATTGGACGAGATATATGGCATGTTAGAGCTCCAATTTTTTGTTGGGATGTCGTCGAGGTTCACTTGCCTGACCGAGTTATGAGGCAATTTGGGTTGAAACAGATGATACCAACTCCATTTTTATTTGATTCGACACATTTTCACCATGATCGTCGGGGAAGACCAAATACAAATTGGGAGTTGGAGCATGCACAATGGTTGCCTTTTTGGAACCAACGACTTCAATATATTTGTGAAGCACCAATCAATCGTGAACCACTTTGATATGACGACCCCTACCTTATTTGGTTTAGACGCATTACTCGTCTTGTTATTGGTAATCCTACTCTGCGTCCTCAACAACAACAAGGTTATGTGCCAAATTCAACGGTATACGAAACAATGGTAAGTATTAGCTTTTGTTCTTTTGCTTGTCTGAACTGATTATAAGTTGTATATTTGTGTACTAAGAGACTTATTATGATCCAACGATAGCCTATGAAGCTTTATATGTCATTAGCATTTGTCTGCCAACTCCCAAAATATGCATTTTTGTGCAACAGAAAGACTTAAAATCTAACTAAATATGTGTAAGTAGTTTGGCAATTAAAATTTTAAGTCTTTGTCCAGAATTTAATGTAATGCACCAACCCATTGTAATGTTACTGATATGTTGAAAATAATTATCATATATATCCTGCTACTTAGGTTAGATATACATTATAGTAGCTACATTATAGTGCACTATACAATAGCTATTTAAAAGGAAACAATTCTTAACAGAGAGACTAGTTGTGTGCAGTACTACATTATATTTAATGAATTATGTATAATATGTAGGTGCGTTATATTCATTCGATGGTTGATAAAGTAAAATCACTCGGTGATTAACCATCAATGGAGGAATTTTACATGTTTCGTGCAATGGTGCGGAATGAAGGAGAAAGATGTTTGACATATGTGCACGAGGCTGATAGGATTAATGTACAAGCCGATTATAGAAGAGATGACATACAAGCTGACCATTTGCATCACCCTATTCGTAGGCGAGGAAAAGGTGGTGTTGCTGGTAGGAGGGCACGTGCTGCTGAGAGAGGACGAGTTCCTGTTGAAATGGACGAAGCAGCCTTAGAAGATTATCAAGCAACTGGTGATATTGGTTCCACTTCAAGGAGTCACACTCAGGAATTCACTCCTGTGGCATCTGGTATGACATATCAACCAACAAATTCTGAGATTATCCCATACATGACGCCACAAATTTCAAGGGATCCAAGTCTTTCGTCACTTGAGAATGTCTTTGGTAATTATCGGCCTCACCATTTTGAGAATGCCCCAAATTTTACCTCATCGCCTGTGCCAATGTCCATGGAGATCCCTGATGCCATGACGAATTTAGAGGACTCCAACATCGAGATAGAAGGTAATGAGTTGGATGATTCCAACAATGAAGTGGATGGTAATGATCCCGAGAATGCAAGTGAAGGTGGTGAACCATCAGTGAAGAAGAAACGTACAATTTTTCCTAAGTTTTGTGGCACTGGTACAATTTTTTTTAATCTTTGGTGGACCATTATTTCTTAACATAACTGCTTCTTTTTTGGTTGAATAATTAAAAATTATTTTTACTTGCCAGGGAGTCATCAACTTAACCAACACGGCATAAAGAAAACAACAAAAGGTAACAAAGACAATGTACCAACAAAAAGCAGAAGCAAAGAATAAATCACAAGGTGAAGACTTCCAAGTAAGCTTACTATTCTATGAGACTGCAAAAACAACCATATTTTTAGTTGATGTTTCTCTTAAAGCTTGGTTTTCTAGGAGTCTTTTAGCTTTTAACTAGTATCTTTTATTTTTGATTTACTTTATATGGTGGCATGAGATAAATTTAAATGGAGAAATATGGTCAGTGATGATTCATATACCCACAAGTAATTGGTATTGTTGATTGGAGCTACTGTCTGCATTTGGTTGTAGAACTGGTGGATGTTGAAAGGATTTTTTTAGTCATCTGGTGATTTTCTTTTTGTTGGTCAAATCCACTATTTCTAATTGGTACTCAGTTTCACATCAGTTTGGTGCTCAGTTTCTTATGCCTATTTTGGTCTGAACTTGAAAATCTGAAAAGTCAGGACTCAGGACTCAGGACTTAGGACTCAATAGATGGATCAAGATTTGAAATGATTACTGATAAAGTTTGAGCTTATTCTTATTTATGATTTGTCTTTGTTAAGATTTGATCTTGTTAGTGCTGTTTGATTTGATAAAATTGAATCATTAATGTCTCTAGTTTTAATTCAGTGATCTATTATAGATTACTTGAATGTGCTAATTTCATTGTGATCCATATAAGGATCTACCCCATACAAAATTTCCTAATCAGTGGCTTTTGAGTGGTTTTCAACATAACTTGGCATTGTATATCTTATTTTTGTAGGTGTCAAAAATGAAGAATGGGAAGAAGAAAGTAGTGAAGGCAACCTTACCTAGTTACTTAAGAAGTATTTTTGATTGTTGATAGATATGTTCTAAAATTCATTTTGCTATTGAACATTATGAAACTTATCATATCATTTTTGAATCATGTAAATGTCAACTAATGGTCATTTGGTTTGAACATTTTGTATTTACGGATGCATATGATTAACTTGATGGGTATTTTTAATTGTCATGTATATATGAAAGAAATTTGTTTTGTAATTTGTATAATTTGTAGTGTATTATAATTTCTGATACATATATATATCTGGAAATCTGGAAATCTGGAAATCTGGAAAATCTGGAAATTTGGAAAATCTGGAAAATCTGGAAATCTGGAAAATCTGGAAATCTGGAAAATCTGGAAATTAACACTAATAATTTTTCCTCTATTAGAAATCTGGAAATTAACCCTAGTTACATTACAATAGATAACTGAATGGAAATTAACACAATTAGACATCGACCCACAACTATTTACTTAAATTTAATTACGATTGGGACATCGACGCCTATCATGTCCAGTCTGCCTACATAATCCACAAGGTCGCTCATACACTATAGAACCACGATCCATTTCATTAGGTATTCTAGTTGTCCTTGGCCGATTAGGACGACGATAGAATTCATTACTTCTCATTGTAAAACTTGGAGATGGCCAATATGCCTCATGACCAATTGGTGAGAATGACCCAAAATATGTTGCAACATAATTCTCTATTGTGAAATGCTCGCTAACAAAATTTCTAGCTAGCCCCCCCATTCTATCAGTTAGCTTCATGACATGTGAACATGGGAAGTCCAAATTAACCCATTTTCCACAATCACATTTTCCTTCATTCAGTGAAACACAATGAGGATTACCACCAGTACCATCAACCTGTATAGATCTACCCCTGTGGGTATATTCCAATCAAAAACAAAGTGCCTTTTTGAACTTTCATAATTCTTCTCCCACTTTATTTTGAACCTCCCAGTCCATAATTCATTTTGTTCTGCAAGTTGGTGCGCTATTTGAGACCTACGGGTATACCGTTCAATAGTTTGCTCCAATGAAAGTCTAACCATAGCAGTGACAGGCAAATCTCGTGCTTTTTTCAACACTCCATTGAACGACTCTGAAAGATTTGTTGTCAACACTCCCCATCTTTTTCCACCATCTTGGCTAACGGTCCATTTGTCCAAGGGAATTTCCATGAGGTATTCATGTGCTTCGACATTTTCTTCTCTAATTTGCCCCATCAAGGATTCAAACTTCCTTACTTGATGGGCTGAAGCAGCCCTCCACATCAATCTGCTGAGGTCCTTGTTTGGAAATTTAGATTGAAAGTTGCTCTTCAGATGCCTTATGCAAAATCGATGGAAGGCTCGAGGCTCTTGAAATCGCCGCAACTCCTGCAAACTAGTCAAGATTTCTTTTGCCCTATCAGATATAACACATACATCTTGTCTACTTTTTATCACATGTGCACTCAAATTTCTAAAAAACCACTTCCATGCCTCTTTTGACTCTTTGTCTACAATAGCAAACGCTAAAGGAAGAATATTTTCATTTCCATCAATTCCGACAGCAATTAATAATTTGATCTCATACTTTCCATAAATATGAGTTCCATCTACTGAAATAACAGGGCGACATGTTTGGAATCCATCTATGCATGGCTTGAAAGCCCAAAATACAAATTTAAAAGTTTTTACCTCTGATGAACTCATAGACTCTTCGTGTTTCCATTCCACAACTGTTCCATGGTTAAATTGTTGAAAAGCTGCAAAAAATTTAGGTAGGTCACTAAATGATTTCTCAAAGTCACCATACACCAATTCAAATGCGCGTTGACGTCCAAGCCACGCTTTTCTGTATGTCACTTGATGACCAAATTTTTCATGAACCTTTGAAATAACATCTACCACCAAGTACTTAGGATTTTTTCTAATTTGATTTAGAAACAGTGATGCAATCAAATTGGTATTTAGATTGGCGTGACCACTAGAAAGCCCTTCAGTCTCACATCTATGATTTTCAACATATTTTCCTATCTTCCAAAGGTTATCTCCAACTTTTCGACCTCGAAGAAACCACAAGCAACCCAATAAACTATAAAACTTACATCTCACAACCCATACACTCTTCGTAGATGTTACCACCTTGAACTCCTTATTTTTGTGCAAACTCCAAATTGTTACCGCCCGTTTCAATTCTTCTTTACTACTAAAAAACATACCTTTTTTCAAATCCTTTTTTGCTTCCTCAGACCAAACTGAACAATATTCCATCTCAGATTCACATGTAGACATGAAAATGTCCTCCTCATTCTCTAATGTCCTGAAATAGGGTATGTCATGATTTTGTATTTCAGACACGCCTTGTTTATGATTATGAAGATTTACACCATTCTGAGAAAAATCTCTAATATCATCGATATCTTCATCAGGTTCACTTTCATCACCATCTTTTGGAGGTTCATCTTCCTCCGAACTTTCATCACTAATTTCAGCATTTACATCATTATATAGATCAACGTTGGTCTCATTATCTCTGTAAAAAAATATTAGTTAAATTCTAGCAAAATTATAAATATAAAAGCTTGTTTTAAAAGCGATAATTTATACTCTAAAAGGTTATTTCTTCTATCAATAAGAGATAATTTATGTATACTGACAATAAAATTATCTTATTAAATTGTTACACTAAAATTCAATAAAATATAGATTTGTTGTTTTACCTGACCTCATAATCTCTGTGACTATTATCAATATGCATTTGACTACTTGACCCTTCACCAAATGATCGATGACCATGCATCGACAATTGTTGGAATGGTGGTTGAACAATCGGTTCTACAAAATGAGGTTGATTGGCCATGGTAAAGCCATAATTTTGAGCCAATAAATTCATGTGATAACCATGATGACCACTAACTTGAAATACAACATTTTGATCTGTTGATTTGGACTTTACATACATCTCCAAAACATTTATATCAATCTTATCCGCAAATTTTTGAGGTATGAAAAGGAATTGTAACAAAGATTGGTCATTCTCAATTTTAAACTCAATGAACCTTGTATTGTTACCTTGAATTGAACATGGATATTTTCCAGAAATATCCATATGAATATTTTCACTATTTGTTCCCATTTTCTCATGCAACAATCCAACCAATTCAACATAGTTAGTTGAGGTAGACATGCTAATAATCATTCTAGCACATTCAGTATACCTAAATCCGTTCATATCCGTAATTATTTCGCCTTCCCATTTTGTCATGCAACAATCCAACCAATTCAACATAGTTAGTTGAGGTAGACATGCTAATAATCATTCTAGCACAATATTCAGTATACCTAAATCCGTTCATATCCGTAATTATTTCGCCACCCCAATACAAAGCAACCATCACATTATGTTCAAAGCTCGTCATCTTTATCCTACACATAAAAATAAGATATTTTTTAAAAAATAATATTAATAAATTAGAAAAATAATTTTAAACCTATAGTAAGAACTTAACATAATATGATAAATTTGACTTATTTAATTCATACATGATGAAGTTTTGTGAATATTATTTTAACAATGGGCAACACAAGTGAAAGTTTTGATGAAATTCTTATTTTAACAATGGGCAACACAAGTGAAAGTTTTGATGAATATTGTTGGAATATGCAAAACATTCCTTACAACAACATTTATTTTATAATTAAATGTGGTCAAATTGAAAAATGGGGGAATATGACTTTAACAGAGTGTTGTAACTAATGGTCACATTTTTAAGGTAAAACGTTACTATGAGTAACGTTTTATAGCTAAATTTGCAGGATTCGATTCTAAATTTGCAGGAGTCAAAGGCGCGTGATTGGATTCTTTAGAAACGTTACTCATAGTAACGTTTTAAATTTGCAGGATTTGATTTTGAATTTACAGGATTGGATGTGATTGGATTCTCAATAAACGTTATTGTGAGTGACGTTTTACACCTAAAACGTTACTCACAGTCACATTTTAGGTGTAAAACGTTACTCATAGTAACGTTTTAAATTTGCAGGAATTGATTCTGAATTTACAGGATTGGATGTGATTGGATTCTCAATAAACGTTATTGTGAATAACATTTTAGGTGTAAAACGTGACTATGAGTAACGTTTATTCATTTAACGTCGTCAGATTTGTCAGCTTTTGTCCGTTGAATTTTTAAAATAAAAATAACCTAAAACGTTACTATGAAATACGTTTATACTACTTTTGTAAAAAACTTAAACAACGTATTAGTTAGGTGAATTGGTTTTAAAAATAGCTTACTTTGGTCAAAACTTCTTTAGTTAAGGGTCAGAAAAGTCCGAGACATGAGCTTCTAGAATACCACACCGTATTCGAACGTGCGCCCGAAGTCTTTGACTATAGCGAACACATCCATTACCTCAACTTTTTCAATTACATTAAAATAATATCCCCTTTTAACATTGGTATAATAAAAAGAATATATAATCTGTAATTTAAATGATTCATCTAATTATAAATTACTGTATTAAAAAATAAAATAAATATTTTAATATTAAATTATATAAGATGTTATATTTTATCAAAACTAATTATTTCTTCTAGTCCATATTAAGTGAATTGTTGAAGTTTAACACACTCCTAAAAAAAAATATTTTAAAACATAAATTAAAAATTACTTTCTATTACATTATTCTTTCAATTTTTAAACTATTATATTAGAAAATATAAAGTAGTGAAAAATCAAATATAAAAAAAAAGTCTTAAAAATCTCTTGAACTTTAAATAATTCATTTGTTTTAAATTATGAAAGAAATCTGAACAACTTAGTTAATAATTTCTCTGTTTTTTTAAAGTTGTCATAATTGTCTTTTTACAGTCAAATGATATGAACTTCGACGTCATATTGATACGAAAGAAATTACAATAAATTATAATACTTTTTTTGTATAATTTTTTATTTTTTAATTTTAATTTTAAAATATCAAATAAATATAATTTAATTTAATTTTAAAAATTAATTGTATTGATTCTTAAAATATAACATGACAATTAAAAAATAAAGGTATGAATTAGATGGAGTCAAAGAATATCATATGAATTTGAAATAGAAAAATGGGTCCCACTCCCAATCTTCTCCCGCAAGGAAAAAGAGAGGGGACATCTTCTAATTCTTTAATTGTTAATACCTCAAAAGTCTCACCCTATAAAAGCCCGCAGTAGACTAACAAGTTTGTATGTTGCTCGAGAAACTAAATCAAGTCTCCCCAACTCACAAAGATTCTCCAATCAACATGTTGCGGTCGTCACCTTCCGCCATGAACAACCTTGAAAAGCCAGAGATTGCGTCGATACAATTGCGGAGTTTGAAGGTAATTTCCTCCCTTGGCCGCGGAGCTAAAGGAGTGGTGTTTTTGGTTCAGACAGAAGACGGTGAGTTGCTTGCTCTCAAAACTATTTTGAGAGCTTCAATTGAGAAGAACAAAGCCAGTACGAACAGCGAATACAAACGAATCTACCTCGAGCGTGACGTACTCAATTCATTTCAGCATCCGCTTCTGCCTAAACTCAAAGGAGTTGTATCGACGGATAAGATTGTTGGATATGCCATTGATTACTGTCCTGGTGGTGATCTCAATACTCTTCGGAAAAAACAAACTGAAAAAATGTTCTCAGACGATACCATAAGGTAATCAATCAATCACTCATTCTGTATATCTGCACATTGCACTACTGTTGTTTTATTCATCAGATTGTGAATTTTTTTCCTAAACAATAGTAATTAAACTGTTGTTTTATTCATCAGATTCTACACGGCGGAGTTAGTGCTGGCATTGGAGCATCTACATGGATCAGGGATTGTATACAGAGATTTGAAGCCAGAAAACGTGATGATTCAAGAGAATGGTCATATAATGCTAATCGATTTCGATCTCTCTACAAAACTTCCACACAAATCTACTCCAGAAGCCCCGCAAATAGAAACAGCTAAACTATCGGTACAAACCGCGTCAAAGAGCAAAAAGAAGAACCGGTTTTCTCGCTTCAACAAATTTCGCAACTCGGAAATCTCTCCAGACGATTCTATTCACTCAGCTCGACTCGCTCCTCTCGAATTCGATCCGATCGAGAAATCAAATTCATTCGTCGGAACCGAGGAGTATTTGTCGCCGGAGATCATTTTAGGTAACGGCCATGACTTCTCGGTAGACTGGTGGTGTTTAGGAGTAGTATTGTACGAGATGCTGTACGGAACGACGCCGTTTAGGGGCTCAAATCGAAAGGAAACATATTATCGTATACTCTCCAAGGCGCCAGATTTAGTAGGTGAGGCGACGCCATTGAGAAACTTGATAAACAAGTTACTCGAAAAGGATCCGAAGCAGAGGATCTCTGTGGATGAAATCAAAGGTCACGATTTCTTCAGATCCGTAGACTGGGATTTGATTGTGCAACTTCCAAGGCCGCCGTTTATTCCAGCGCCATTTGATGAGGAGTTGAGTATTTTAAAAGGGAATAAGGAAATTGATGTGGAGTTATTTGTACAGGGAGTGTTCAAAGTTGAAGAGGAGGAACACGATGAACACTGCAAAATGAATTCGCAAGCTAACCATGGTGATGAAATTAATGTCACCCAAGTTGATAAATTTTTGGTCTTTTGATTAATATTCTTACCTTGAGTACAGATGCAACTGCAGTATGTTGCAGCCCTTTATCATGTAACACAATTCTTGATTCCATTATAAGAATTAACTATTCATTGTACAAAAAATTTACTAAATATAGATTTTAGTGAATATTGACTTTTAAATCAAGTGATTTGGGTGAGAATGCCAAAATTGAGAAGGTAAAATTGGTATTTGGATGATTTGAGAGATGTTCAGTGTTTATTAAAATAGAAATTATATTACGATTCACGGCAGAGGCTTTTATTTGTATATATTAAATTTAAATCGAAATGAGCAGTTGATTATGATATTATATGCTATATCTTCATGCCTCATGCTTCCTTGCATATGAAGATTTAATATTCTCCAATTCCTATATTTGGTTGAAAATTGAAATGATCGAAATACTATAGCTCGTCTGCCTTCCGACTTCTTCTTGCTTCACTTGGAATTCTTTAATTTTCATTCACATAGTCGTCTCATTAGTTTAATACTAATTTCTTTAAATAACTTCATAGAATTCAATATTTATATCGTGCTTTATGGAGGACTGTAAATTCTTTTATACAAATAATTACCAAAAGTCCAAATATTATACTTATCTTTTTCATTTAAGTTATTATTATAGTAGTATTTTAATTTATTATAGTAATAATATTTTTGAAAAAAAACAGAGCAAGTGATTGAAATTTTAATTGGTTGTTGCCGCCTGTCCATACCACTGTTTTGCCAGCGGAAAACGAAGAATTCGAAACTAAAGCTAATCTTTCTGCTTCTTCATTCAATAATATCTAAAGTGACAGTGGATTTTTTTTATTAAGAAGGATAAATTACTCAAATTATATTTTTTATATTTTAATAATAAATAGGTTAAAGAACTCAAAATAAAGAAAATAAGTGCAATATTGTAAACCACACAAAAAAAAGAAGAAGTTAGATTTACTAATCAAATATGAGAAAAGCTTTGTGATTTTTTTTTTTATTGGCTACTTAATATTACTATACGAAGATAATTCTATTAAAAGACGATTTTTTGCTGATCTTCTCTTCTTTAAATGTATTATGCATTACTTCTTCTTTTCGACGAACCCTTTTTTTGAGATGTCCATTTCAAAATTAAGATGCACAACCACCATAGAGAAATCAAGCCATGAGATTGATGAAAGCGAACTCACATGTTATATTCAATGACGGCTGAAATATATTTCATGTACTATAAGAAAGTTGTTGATAAAAGAAAAGAAAAGAAAAGAAAAGGAGAATATAGAAAAGGGAAATGCTATCTGCGCATCAAAGACAAGTATAGGACCATTTCCCCTAGTCACATGATTTCACTTGGTTGTTATGTCAAAATTAACCCATTTGATGGTCGACTAAAACAGGTAAATAACTATTAAATTTAATCTCTTATCAATTGTATTAAGTTTTGATTTTTCCTTTTAAAATGGAAGAAATACGTTTCTAGTTATATATATAATACATGAATTATACGTATGAAAATTAATTTTGTTCCTTTAAACCTTAAATTTCCAACCAATAACACAACCACTCTTGAAAGCCTCAGTATCCGACCCAAATATCCAACTACCACAAAATTTACCTTTTGATTCTAATGGAACTGTTGTAATTCCATTCCGAATTCGTTTACTTGAAATGTTAACTAAAATTAAATGTTCTTAATTTCAAAACCTTCTAAAGTGAAGAACACCTCGAAACCCCTTTTGATTACCTCGAGAATCATGTCACCTATTTTTGTAGATCAAAAACACGTACAGAGGCTACAAAAAAAAGGTAAAATAGAAAAGATAGACACAAATCACAAAAACAACGTAACCATGACGGTCGTTACAAATCATCTCACAGTCGTTAAAACCTTAAATAGCAAAAGAGAGAAATATAGTTTTGTAATAACTTTCCTACCACTACATAAAAAATGATCTTTAGCGGCAATTAATTAACGATAATGGCTTAATTGCTGTTAGAAATATATTTTTAGCAGCATTAATATTTAACACTCTTTCTAAATGTCCCTAAAACGTATGACAACACTGGATCCAATGTCAATTAACTAATGTCGGTAACTGATTTATCACTCTTTGTTAATGTGTATATTTATTACCGCTAAATATTATTTTTGTTGTAGTGTTCTAATATTTCTCTATCAATCTTTCTATAGATGAAATAAATTTATAAGGTAGGAGTGAATTTTCTAAACATCTAGGCAGAACTCATAAACAGACCCCTATACTTGTTGGTTTTTCCCCTTAGGTAACTCAACTACACCATTTTCCTATTGAATCATTGAACCACCCATAATTTGTTTCTTTTAAACATTGTGGATTGATGTGGCACAAAATACGTCGCTTGAGCGCGTGAAGACGTTTTGAAGGCGCTGATGTGGATCCCTGAACCACCCACCAACGCTCTTCTTCCCCTTTTAACCCTAATTTCTCCCCTTTTTCTCTTATTTCTCCTCTTTTCTTTCTCTTCATCAGTTAGTTGGAGCTTCTCATCAAAATATATCTCTTCTTCATTGATTTCTTCTTAATCATCAAGTTTCAATGTCGAAGTTATCTTGTTCATCGATTTCTGCTTCTTCAACTACAAATGTGCTATGTCAATGTGGGGTCGTTGTGGAAATGAAGACCTCATGGACGCAATCCAACCCTGGATGTAGGTTCTTTTGTTGCAAAATTTTAAAGGTAATTCATTTTTACTGTACAATATAGTAAAGAATCTCCTTATTTGTAATTCAATTTTTTCTTTAATTTTGTAGGCACGAGGTGGATGTGGATATTTCCGATGGTATGATGATGAAATGCCGGCTCAATCTAGGATGGTGATTTGGAGTTTGTTGAAAAGAGTCTAAACATATGAACTGGAGAGGAATCGATCAAGAAAAGTATGGATGATATGCATTATCGTAGGGGTGATATTAGCTACTTGGATTTATGTAACAAAATGATCTTAGTGCTTTGGCTCATTTGTCTTCTACTAGATTCCTTCATAATAGTATTTCTGGTAGATTGTAGTCTTCTCTATGAGGGCAATTTTGATCGGGTTTTCTATTGTAATTGCCTTCAATTGTGTTCTTATTGTACTGATTTTGATTGAAGGAATGAAGACAAACTATGTGTTAGTCTCATTTGTTTTCTAATGTGTTCAAATGACTTTTGAAATAAAACACAATTATTCTCGAACATTTTCACACAAAATGGTGTAAAACACAATTATAAGTGTTCATACACTTTCACTATCAATTGGACTAATAAGTTCCAGAACAATATAAATCAACACAAACATAACTGATCAACCATACCATTAATTTGCTCTAGTGAGCTCCAATCAAACATACCAATCCATGAGAAATAATTAAAAGTAGTACTCTATTGTCACCACAAATCAGTTAATGTACTTAAAATACACCAAAAAGACATTTCAAAGCAGTCAATACAAGTTTTTATTGTTGATTACACATCCAAAAAGTAAATTTTGTGCTGAAATTAGGCATTCCTTGGTGCACTAGATGTTCCACATTTGTTTTTCCTTGACTGACTCATACGTTGCAACTGTGAAGTTATGACAACATCTCCACCATTCCACTTGAGTCCTCGAGGCTTATAACCAATATTAATATTTGTTGGAGCTGCATCCTTGTAAGCTCTCGGAGTGATAACTCTTTCTCTTGAAGTACCAGGCTGCATATAAATGTCTTAAAATGAGACTTTATATAGTAGAGTAAGAAATGAATAAAATTATCTACACTTACATTTAATGTTTGACTACCACTTGCATTTGTATAGATTTCAAATCCTACAGTTTTGGTCCTCTTTTGTCTTCCTGTTGATGTTGAATCTCCCATAGCCCTTAGTTGATCAGGCTACTGACTTTATACACCTCCAATGCCTCTACCAATGCCACTGCAGGTGCTTTACATGTGCTTCTACTTGTGCCTCTGCCAGTGCCTCTACCTATGCCTCTGCACGTGCCTCTACCTGTGCCTCTGGTTTTAGCAGGTTGTTGCTCTCTTCTAACAGCTGAAAAATCAAAACACTTAGAACTACCTTGATGACTGAATATTGGTGGTTGACTTGAGCTTGATTGTTGGCTAAACACTGGTGGCTGGTTTGAGCTTGATGGTTGGCTAAACAATGGTGGTTGTTTTAAGTTTGATTTGGATAAACACTGGTGGATGACTTGAGCATGGTTTCCTGCTTGTATAGCCTCTAGGTTGTCCCATCCCAACCTATTAATACAATAATAATAATTTATTACTCTAAATAATTGAAGCTAATTATAGATGAATTAGAAGAGAAGAATAACTTACCATGGTTTGACAAGCTTTTTTGTTGTGGCCTACTTAATGACACTTAGAGCAAGTCATTTTTACTCCTCTTTTGGACAACTTTCCATACTTTTTTCTAGGCTCATTCTTTGCCTTTCTTTTGCACTTTGGTGGCCTACCAGGCATGACTTTTGGTTCAGGAGGTTCAATCACTGCACCACTAGTGTGAGGCCACATTTTCATGTTTGGTATTGGATGGAGAAAATGGTTATAACTCTTCGAGAAAATCTCTTTCCTATACCAATGTACCACTTGATGTTCAGGTTCTATGCCTTTATATTGATATGCAAGCACAACATGTTGACATGGTATGCCCCCTCAATTGACATGTTCTACATGTACATGTCTCCTTCCTTATGTCAGCAATATGTATGTACTGACCATCTTTGATTTCATATCCAATATCACCATTGAAGCTAACCTCACAAAATCTAGCAAGATCTTTGTTCTCTTCGAGTACTAGTCTAGCCATATGAGAGATATTGAGATCCAAGTTTCAGCAAATTGCCTCATTACAACATTTTTGTCCATTATCTTGTGTCTAATCTCCTCTAACATAGTTATGATAGCCTTATGTCTAGCAGCTAGTATCCAAGAATTAAATGTCACACATATTGTTTTCAACAATGTCAATGTTAGAATGCTCCTTAAAATATGCGTTGCACCAAGTAGTTTTTTCATAATGCAATAAGTCCTCACAAATGTTCTTACCTAGTTTGTTGAGTTTATCCATCCCATCTTGAAATTTCACCTCAAAATTTGACTTTGCACATCTCCAGAATTGGTTCCTTCTTTCTTTACCACTACATATTTGACAGGTAATCTGATCCTTGAACTTATCTGCAAAAAACTTAGATGTACACAACTTGTTGTTGGTTGAATGAGCACATACATGCACATGATAATAATTTTTGACAGTAAAATCACTAGAATCCTTATCTATACTAGCAAACAACAACCATTTGCATTTCTTGTAACACCCTGTAACTAGAAAGGACTAGAATTAGAAAGAGTCATTTTGGGAAAGAATAAAAATCTAGAAAATTGGTTAAGTTAAGTTAAGTTTGGGTTTTTGGTTAACTTAAAACGACCATAACTCCTAGCTCACAATGAGTTAGGTGTGCTTCCAGATATCGTAGGAAAGAACTTGAATAATCTTTCCAACTCCACTGAGTTTGTATGATTCCAAGTTTGTATAAGTGAGATATGTCCATTTGAGGTTGGGCTATTCAAATAAGTAAAGTCAAAATCGGATTTTTGAAGGGTAATTTGGTCTTTTCCTTACCCTATTATTTTAATTCATTTTTAGTAATTACTTAGGGGTCTAAACTGAACTTGGTCAGTTTACGCTTTTAAAAATTGAGTTAGGGTTTTAGAGGAGAGAAAAGTAGAGGAGAAAAGAGAAGGAGAAGCAAGGAAATCGTCAAGTTCATCAAGAATCGCTTGTGGATTTCGTCAAGGGGTGATCCCTACGAGGTATGTGAGATGACATAGCGTTGGTTTAGTTCACCCATGTGTCAATCATGATTTATTTCAGCGAACTTCAGTTCTTGAAAGCTTATAAATTGAGTTCTTGATGGGTTTATTGAAGTTCCTTCGAATTCTTGATTCGTTGAAATTGTTGAGGAGTTGTTTGATCCCAATCCATGATTTTAGGTGTGAATTCGATTAGAATCTTTCATATATTGATGGTATAGTTGATTCTAAGTGTTTGGGGAAAGAACAAAGTCAAAATATGAGGTTTAGAGTTGAAAAACGAAGAAGAAAAGTCGGAGGCAACTGGGCAGGGGCCTGGGGCGTTGTCCCCTTCAGAGCCCCAAGAAGGGCTCTTTGAGCTTTGGCCTCTAGGGCATCGCCCCTCTCAGAGCCCCAAGCAGGGTTCTTTGAACTTTATGCTATGGCTCCCTGTCGTGCCCCAATTTTCTCAAAACGGGTTTTGATGCAAGACCTAACAACTCTTTTGGGCTTTTAGAGGAAAAATGAAGAGTCGCCACCTAACGATTTAAGGTGCGTTAGGACACCTATCTAAGCTAAACTAATTCTAGATAAGGTCAAAGAACCAGAGATCAGGGTAAGGGTTCAAATTACCTCGAGGGGAAGGTGTTAGGCATCCCTCGAGATCCACAAATGTGGGTCCCGGCAACATCTCATGCAATTTATGTGGGGGTTACAAGTAGCAATTATGGTCATTTCATTTATTATTTTATTTAATTAGCATGATGACTAGGTGATAACTATGATTAAACAATTAGGAGTAATTAAATTATCTACTTTATTAATTAAGCATGTAAGACTAGGTGATGTAATAAACGAGAAATAAATATTTAAACAATTAATAAAAGAGGAGCTAAGAGACAGAAATTAGACAATCAAATAAAATAAACAATTTTTTTTATTTTATTTAATCTACCCCAAACAAATATAATAATAAACAAATAAAGGGACAAAGGAAAGGGAGGCTCTGAAGGACTTTAGGATCAACACTCGACTTTGTTTTTTGATAGGCTTCCATGTAAGGACTGACAAAACCAAGATTTGTCGCTTTAAGCCTGAGTCGATGTCATCATATCCATAGGGCCTAAGCTACCCCTACCCCACCACCACATGATTTTCATCTCTAAAAGGTGTCTAACATCCCCGCTTAAGGTCCAAGAGGCATTGGACTACTATCAGGGTGGATTTAGACTAAAATAAAATATATACTTTTAATAGGCCCACCTAGACACCAAGTCAAACAATTTGGACGAGCATTTAGCACGTAAGTCTCAAATTGGCCTCTAGATTTTATTTAAACATGCTTTCAAACACACATAATGGTGAAAGGATTTCATTTTAAATGAATGCACATAAGCAAGCATTATAATATAATTACTGGATTTAGAGGGCAGAAGATTATAACAAAATGCAAACTTATTTAGAACTGTAGCAGACTTATTTATTTATTCAGAGATTTATTTTAAGTAGCAGTCAGTTCATTAGATGCAGAAATCCAGTAGCTGATTTTTACGTAGCACAATTATGATGCAGAGGATATATTTAAAGCAGACTTGAATTAGAGCAGCAAGTAGCAGATGCAGAAAAATGACCTGATTAATTTTTATTTTTTAAATAAGATGTTATGAAATAGTGACAAAACAATGCATAAAAGTAACTCAGCTATTTAATATGGTGGCAATCAACAGATTTATTTTACATGGCTGAAAATTATTGTGAATGCAGAAATTATTGAACAATGAGCAGAAAATATGCAACAGATTTATTTCAACTATTTAACATGCTGAAAGATTATTTTTTAGTCTTATAGGCATGGTTTCTAAGTGAATTAACAAGTTGGTTGGTTAATTATATGCAACAGTAACATTCAGGGCAAATTTTAAAACATGCCAGCAATGATTTGTTAACTTCGTTTTAAGTGGCAAGAAAGAATAATGTTGAAAAGTGATTGACCTGATTAAATTAACTTTATTAGGTCTTGGGCATAGTTTCTAAATGTAAACATGTTAAGATTCTATTAGCAATCTAATATTAATTAGGATTTATTTATTAACTAATAGAAAAGTTATTTAAACATGCGGAAGTTATTAGATTGATTAATTAACATTAATAAATTATTAATCAAGTCCTGACATCTACTCTTTAACAATTAACTATCCAACGACAATCTTATTTAACATTTATTTCATTTTAACTAGTGATTAACATGCAAATTAATGCTAAAAGAAACATGCCGCCAGATCAAATACCGAATTGATTATTTGGAAACATTATTATGAACATTGTAAGCATGATATCTATATATTTTATTTTTTATTTGTAAGAAAATCGATTAAAGAACATTTTGATAATTTAGATCAAACAAAAACGAGAGTCACATACTCTTAATCAGGTGCTTTATGCAAATTCTATGTATTTTTCTAACATATAGAAAACTGATATGAGTACAATATAAGTCAACAATTAATAAATAACTATTTTTCCTTAACCCTCTCTTGATTATTTTAAAGATATAACTTCAATAAATATGAAGAAATAAATAAACAATCTCCTATAGGCATGCTTTCTAACACGAATGGATTGCGATAAATTAACAATTAGCATATAATTCCCCTCCCCCTTTGGATGATTCCCCAAGTTATTTCATATCATATCAGAGAGTTAGGGTTACTACAAGATTATTACACTACCAAATGAAAGGAACAATGAGTACATAAATAAGCAAACTAAAAATTCATCGACATCCTCTCAAGGCGATTCTTCAAAACCCTGAACTCTAAGATCAAGATCCATGTTAAAGCAAAAAGAAAAAAAAATAGCGGAATACAAGTAAAAGCAACTATGCAAAGTAAAATATTGTTCACATACATGTAGACCCACAATCATTTAAGCAAAACACACAAATATTCACTTAGAAGAGAAGGTGAAGAGAACTAACCCGGATGTTTACCTTTTATTTATTCATACACAAAAATAATATATGCAAGGTAAAAAGTAGAACTAACCGATTATGCAAAAAGTTTAACAGCAATGAAGACCCAATTTAATTTGATACTAGACCCGAACACAGCAAAATAACAAATATAGAGGAGCTTTTGTTTACCGAAAAGCTTAATTCTATTTCAAAAAAAAAGTCAAGAGCAATATATTTTTTTAGAGTATATTTTTAGAGTGTAAGACAATGTCGGATCTGAGAGTGAATGAATGAGGGAAGAGTCTAATTATATAGTGAATAGGAGGACTCATAATAAGGAAAAAAAATATTAAGGATCAATTAACATTTTCCTTATGAAGAAGGAAGACAAATACAGACTTATTTTAATTTATTTTTTTACCGAAATTAAACAAGTAAGAATCTATCTAAAACTAAGGCACCTAAAATCAAATAACACCGCCAATCAATATTGCACATCATCAACCAAAAGGAATAATATTATTTTAAGAAGGACCATATCACGGCTCAAACCAATATGACAAATTAACATCCCTGCATATTTTATCAAGAAATAAATACGGCAATAGCATCAATACAATATGATTAAGGTAAAGAAATCAATTAAGGTCACCATATTAGCTATAATATTATTCATTTGAAGACACTTTAAAAGATGACTATTTAAGGGAAGGAATAAATTTACAGCCCCAATCGCTTACCATAGTAAAACAGTGAGCAAATTGGTAAGAATCAATTACTTTAGCATAGAGGACAGCTAAATAAGTCCAAATCAACGACTAGAGGAAACGATCAAAATGGTAAATTAAATATATATTATCAACATTATCAAATCAATTTACGAGAGCAAGTATTAAGGTGCCAATCACAAAGGCCAATCAGTAAGATAAAGAATATGCAATTAAACATTATCATAATCAAACTCCAAAATTAATTCAATAATATTCTACACTATAATCAAGCTAGACAATCAATTTCAACATGGTGTAAAGTCAATTAAGGAATGAAAATATGAAAAGATTAGTGGACAATAAAATTCAAATTAAAACCAACTGTTGAAAAGAAACAGTGATTAGCAAGTTAATACAAGTTTAGGTTCAATAAGTTGTCAACCCAAAAGTTTATGCATACAACGGAACGAATTCCTATCATTCAAGCATCAAGCACATAAAAGCAATCATATGAAAATATAATAAAAAATAGGAACAACATAGGGTTAAATAGATGAAGTAATAATTGTTCGAAAGAAAATACCGGAGACGGATCTGTTGATATCCGTCTTCCACCGATCCAAATTTCGAACTTCGCTGTAGCTCGCTTGGTCGGACTGTTGTTGTTGTTTCGCCGACAGCTGCATTGGAGTTATTGTCGTCTTCGTCATCCTGTAGGTACTTCGCCTGGCTGCTGTCTAGAGCTGCTGGAGTTAGCTGGTTGCAGCTGCTACTGGCGCTGCTGGTTGGTGGTCGGAGCAGCTGGAATTCGCTGGTTTCAGCTGTGCTTCTTGCCTGCTGCTGATGTCGATTGAGGAGCTCGATGCTGGAGTTGTTGTCGACTGCTGTTACTGCCCATCAGAGCACTACTAGTTGCTGCTGCTAGCTGCTTTCCTCGCCGGCTGGTGCTGCTGTCTTCGCCGGAAAAAGGTGAAAAAGAGAAGAGGGGAAGAGCAGCAGCCTCGTGCTGCTTTTGTTGGCGGAGAAAACCATAGAAGAGAAAGATGGGGGGCGGCGGCTGATTGAGAGGAGAGGAAGATATAACTAATGTTTTAGGTTTGAGTTCTTTTTAGGTTTAAAATAGGAATGGAAGGAAAGTTGATCTTAGCCGTAGGATTAGAATTAGATGAGCGGCTAGGATTTGATCTAGGATTTAATTTAAGGATGGATGGACGAGATTAAAATAAAAAGGGTCTTGAGAGTTGAATTGGAATGACCAAAATTGAAATAAATATTGGCCAGAATTGAAATGAAAGGTGGCTATAATTGAAATAAATTATAAATTAAAAGGCTGTAATTGAAAGAAATTAGAATAGAATGGGAAGAAATTTAAATGATTTTGAGGAAATTTAAAGGAATGTTATCCAATTAAAATACTACAAAATACTATAATTAAAATTACTTAAATTTTTTAAAACATTTGAATTATTTCGAGTTTTACTAATAATTTTAAAATAGTTTAGTAGTATTTACAATAATTTTAATAAAGTATGCTTACTAAAATATATAACTTTTTAGACAAAATCGGTTAAAATTTTAAACTCGAAATCTGTTTT
Organism: Solanum stenotomum; assembly: GCF_019186545.1. Taxonomy (NCBI): domain Eukaryota; kingdom Viridiplantae; phylum Streptophyta; class Magnoliopsida; order Solanales; family Solanaceae; genus Solanum; species Solanum stenotomum. The sequence continues at coordinate 15,203,825 of NC_064288.1, forward strand.
AAAATTACGTATTTAATCGAATAGCTTTCCAAAAGGGTTAAAGGTCGGCCAAAATTGGGTGTCAACATCTGCCCCTTGGTTGCTTGAGAATGAATGATGAATTGTCGGGCAACCAACGTTGACTTAGTAGCCGATTTTGTCCGATCGACGATCAGCGGGATCAATTGAAATGATATAAGGTTGAAAAATGGTATGACTGAGACTTTGGTATTAAGCCGCCTACATATCTCTGGTTATACGAGAATCATGTCGTGTGTAGTTCTAGATTCAGGAGCAAGCGAGACTCCTAAAGAATTGAAAGAGTGGTACGGTATTCGAAGAGGAACGATATCGGCTTGAATGGAAAGCATTAGAGTAGCGAGAAAGGCATGATAGAGGGATTTCTGGTTTAAGAACGAAGGATCCGATGAAGAGGAGGTAATATGAGTAGCCAGGAATTAAATGGAAAACGGTGATACGAGTAGCAAAGAGTTTGGTAGGGCCTTTGTTGCAATAGATGTAAGCACGATAATCGTAGCCGAGAGGTGAAAAATGTCTTATCTGCAAAATGTTAGTCTCTGCAAATCTGTAGCTTGTAATATGACTAAATAAAGTGATTAGAGCAAATATATCAAATAAACGGTAGATGTAAACATGATGCAATTTCCCATATCGACAATGATGTTTGCCATAAGACTATGAAAATGATGTCTTAGGCTATGATGTTTAGGGCCATGATACGCAAAAATTATATCCTCAGGTCATGAAAATGTTGTCTACGGGCCATGAAAAATGATGCCTTTAGACTATGACACATTTGGATCATGATAAGCAGAAAGTAAATCCTTAGGCCATGATATGATGTCCGCAGGCCATGAAAGATGCCTTTAGACCATAACGCCTTCGGAACATAAGTAATTAGTAAAGAGAGCGTATCTGTAATTCGGGCATCTGTTGATACTTGTAGCTTAATTGGAGTATATTCGGGCATATACAATTCTCGAGCACAATGCAATCTCGAGCACATGCAATTCGGGCACAATGCAATCTTCGGGCACAATGCAATCTTCGGGCACATGCAATATCGGGCACAATGCAATTCTCGGGCACATGCAATATCGGGAACAATTCAATCTTCGGGCTCATGCAATAACAGGCACATGCAATTCTCGGGCTCAATGCCATCTTTGGGCACATGCAGTCATCGGGCAAATGCAATGATGTAATTCTCGGGCACATGCAATATCGGGCACAATGCAATCTTGGGCTTAATGTCGTCTTCGGACACATGCATTCATCGGGCATAATGCAATCTTCGGGCTCATGCAATATCGGGCACATGCAATTCTCGGGCACAATGGAGTCTCAGGCACATGCAATCTTCGGGCACAATGCGATTCTCGGGCACATGCAATGATGTAATTCTCGGGCACATAAAATATCGGGCACAATGCAATCTCAGGCTCAATGCCATCTTCGGGCACATGCAGTCATCGGGCACATGCAATGATGTAATTCTCGGGCACATGCATAATAGCTAATTGAGGGCATAAAATATCTTGGACCTTCGCCTTGTTAGAAGGGTCGAGTGTCGTTTGTTGACAATCTTCGAGTTCAAAATATTGTAGCTTTGACCCTTCGTCCTATTGTAAGGAGTGGGTGCAGTTGAATGTTGATTTGTCGGGCTTGATATAAAGTAGCTTGATTCTTTCGTCTTATTGCAAAGATGTACCCATAATTAGCGATTTGTCGGGCACAAAATAACTTGGTCCTTCATCATGTTGGAAGGATATTATGACATTTGACTGGTGATTAGGCTCAATATAGAGTAGTTTGGTCCTTCACCTTGTTGGAAGGACGGGATGCCATTGATTAGCGATTTGTCGGGCTTAATATGGTGGTACGCTGATCCTTTAAGCGATGTTGAAGCTGCTTCTAGTATATGTACCTGTATTTTCTGCATTCAAAGAAAAATAGTTAAAAGGGGAGGTTGATATGCATCCCTGGTTCGACACAGTATGCTCCTCTGATGTCTGCTAGAATGTCCTTTGAAGCGTTGTCAAAAATTTTGAGGTCCCCTCAAAATTTCTGCCCCAGTGTAGAACTTTTGCTATTCTGATTTTTGTTGTAGATTGTAGCTTGATTGTTATGAGTTTTTTGAGATCCTCTCAAAACTTGCCCAGTCCTGATTTGTGTGGAAAATATTCTTTTGAAAGAATTTTTTAGACCATCTCAAAATTTTTTGCCGTAGTTACTGATCTGCGAGAAGAAATGTCTTTGAAGGAATTTTTGAGTTCCTCTCGAAAATTTTGTCCCAGTATCGAGATTTTGCAAGAAGAATGCTCTTCGATGAAATTTTTGAGACCCTCTCAAAAATTCTGCCCCAGTTATTGATTTGAGAGAAGAAATGCTTTTGAAGGAATTTTTGAGTTCCTCTCAAAAATTCTGCCCAGTATCGAGATTTTGCAAGAAGAATGCTCTTTTATGAAATTTTTGAGACCTTTTCAAAAATTCTGCCCTAGTTACTAATTTGCGCAAAGAAATGCTTTTGCAGGAGTTTTGAGTTCCCTGGAGAAAATTCTACTTCAGTAACATCACTTGCCATAAAATATCCTTCTGATGAAATTATTTAGACTCTCTGCCCCAGTATTATAGTTTGTAGGAAAATGCACTTTGAAGGAATTTTTGAGACCCTCTCAAAAATTCTGCCCCAGTTACACGGTCAAAAGGGGAAAATGAAATTTTATTAAGATAAAGACCGAACTCCATAGGCGCGCCTACGTATCCCCTCTTAAATGGGAATCAGTTCTGACGTAGTTCCAAATACAGAGAGCATGAAACAGAGCATTCTTAACCAATACTGAAAATGACAGATTCTGACCAACTTTATTGCCCATATGCTAATATAGGTACCTGAATGTAGAAAACATAATCTTAAATGGCTCAAGGCTCTTATTGGAAACTGTTTCCAAATGAGCTTTGACATGCTCATTGTTGGGATTCCGTTGGCACAAAGTTGTCCAAGCATATGATCTTGGTATCAATGAATTGTTGAATCTTGTCTTTCAGATCACGACATTCTTCTATGGTATGTCCTTTCATCCCTGAGTGATAAGCGCAAACCTTAGCGGGTTCAATCCACTTTGCACGTATATTCATCTTTATTTCACTGATAGAAGCGATGTGACCAGCAATCCTCAACTTTTCATAGAACTGATCTATAGGCTCAATCAAAGGAGTGTAAATTTTGATAGGCCTCTTCTCCACATTGAATAGATTGTTGCGAATATATTTTTGAGTGAGGGTTTTGACATTGTGAACAGGATGAGTAGGGTTTTGATATGGAGTTATTTGATATGAAGGGATTTGATATGGTATGAGCAGCGCACAATACCAAGGGACTTGTTGTAGAGATGTTTGATATTGAGGAGCTTGTAAGGGAGGACTCCGCAGACTCGGAGTAAGATATGGAGGTCTGGAACCATAAGCATGATGTTGAGGAGGATATGGGTAATTTGAAATGTGAGTGTTCTTTAGAGACATTTAAATGGAGCTTGGTTGATTTTGAGAAGTGGGGTAAGTTGGTAGAGGATGAGAAATAGGGTGAGTGAGTGGAGGATTATCTCGGAGAGTGGCTTGACTTGTGACAGGCGACTTATCTATGTTTGTCTCCAAAGTGGGATCGACATAGAGTAACATCTTGGCCCACCCGCGCATATCAGACACTTCTTCTTCTAATTCCTTTATATTCTTTTCCAAACGTGAGATCAACTTGCTTGAGGATACTCATTTTCAATGGTTTTACTTGAAACCTTCTCATTAGCTGCTTTCCTCTTCCCTTTGCGGTTCTCATTTGGAAGAGAAGAAAGAGCGTCCTTTGATCGCGTGTGGTAAACCATGGTCTATAGATCAATCATTGGGGAATGGTAAAAATAAAAGTAAAAGAAAAAGAAAACCCAAGGTAGAGTGTTGCATAAATTGAGATAACAAGCACATTGTTTTAAAATAAAACGCCCTAAATGCAAGGGGCCTCGTTGAGCCAGAGGTAGGCCTAAGACGACATATAAGTGATGCACAATAATTAATTCAAGCCTTATTTGCCAATTTGGAGTTTAGATTAAAGGAAATAAACAAACTTTATTTATTATAAAATTCGAACAATATATCATAATTGGAAAACAAAAAACTGAAATAAACTAAGGGAAAGGGGGTAACAAATGGGAAAGTCATCCTAAATTTTGAAAATCTTGAAGATATCTGTTCCAAGAGCTTGGCGCCAATTGACTTCTTGTATGGGGAGTGACTTCATTCTTGATCCTCAACACGTTGCGTGCCCATATGTTTTCTCTTTCATCAATGAGCCCATAGTATCCTTCCCCACTCACTTCTCTGTCTTTGACCTCCTTTAGGATCCATATGTAATACTCACGTGTGCATAAGGCCTGTCGTGCACCCATAGGAATGGTTAACACTCGCTCCCATCTTCGAAGTATAATGTAGACTTGTGGTTTATCTAATCCAAATTCATACTTAAACTGCTCCATGTCAGACCAGAGTGGTATTACTTGAGTTCGCCCAAATTGGCAGAGTACTCGAAGAGGAGTGGATGGTTGAACGCCTTTTAAGCCAATGAGCTCAATGAAGTATCGATCATCGCCTCTTACTATTGCATGAGGGGTGGACAACCAATGGAGCTTCCATTGGATGTGGTAGCTCTCGAGCTCTGTCAAGAATATCTACCAGTCTACGAATCATACAGGGCCGTGAAAGCTATCATTCTTCTTGAATGATTATCAATCTTGTTGCATAACCCAGAAAGCTGTCTACCTCGTCAGAACGTAGGTAGAAGTGTTCAATAGCCCATAATTGCAGCAAAAGGTTGCATCCCTCAAAAAACATTCGACCATCGACGCATGCTGACCAAGATCATGGGTACTAGGGTTTTCCTAGGTTCGCCCTCTCTTTGGGCTAAATCTCGAACCACATAACTCAAGCATGTGTCAATCCTTCCCTTTATCTTAGGAAAAACTAGGGATCCTAATAGAGCAATGGCAAAGGCATTTAGGCGATATGTTTCCCATTCCTCGACGGAGCATTCAAATTCATCAATAAAAGAGTAATAACTATCATCTCGCCAAAGTGTGAATACAGAAAGTCGAAATGGATCCACCCAAGGTCTAGAGAAGGCAAGGTTGGATTTGACTTCATTCCCAGACTTTTTAGAAACTCCCTCGATGATGGCTTATAGGGTACCATCATTTCACACTCGTTGTATGGCAGGTCAATGAAACCACTTATCTCTTCAATCGTTGGTGCCAAGTCAAAATCCACAAATTTGAAGACTATCCTTACAGGGTCCCAGAACTCCAGCAAAGCCCTAATCAGGTGAGGGTTTGGTATGACAAAGATGAGGTAGGTAAGACTACCCAACAACTGACGAATCTCTCTTAATACCAATCCACCAGCTCCTTAGCTTGTAGTTTAAATCTACGACCATTTGCGGGTTTGGGGAGTTGAAAGCATCCATGACTCTGCAAACAAACAACAAACAACTTCTAAACTCCATTTTGGCAAAATTTGGCTTAACGTGATCACATTGACACATAAATATGCAATTTGTCTAAAGGGTGTTGGGGCCCTTTAGACGATAGGGTGGCTACTAATTGTGCGGATTGACACCAAGGGTCAAACCACCTATGGCTTATGCAGCATGTATGACCTAATCAAGATTTCTAAGAGTTGGCTTGACACGGACTTGAAAGGGATTCTATGCGAGAAGACTCATGGTTTCCCGGTCGTAAAACTATCTATTCCGTCCACGCATATGACGACTCTCTATAATTGGTATTTGAAGAGAATTGGAGTAGTTGTGAGAGGTGCAAAGACACAACATCACGGTAACAAAATAAAAAAAGGAAGAGGGTCCCAATTGGGGGAAGTATGAGCGGAATGTCAGTTTATCAAAACGGTAACATTTAACATTTAGATTGAAAGCGGTAACATATAACCAATTTATGAAATGCGGTAAATAAATAAACAAGTAAATACATGCATAAGTAAAAAGGAAATTAAATATACGAACATATTAGATAATCAAGCAAGTAAGGGAAAAGGGTACGAGATTAAGCAGGTAAATAAACAAATAAGGGAAAAGGAAAAGGTTGAAACATGAAAATAAACAAATAAGGATAAAGGAAAAGGGGTGGAACATGGAAAACAGACAATAAATAAAGAAACAATTAAACAAGAAAAACGAATAAATACTTAACATGCTAATAACCAAACAAACAATGAAATAACCAAGTAAAACCCCCATAAAGCATGAAACACGTAATGGTAAGAACCTAATATCCCCAACGGAGTCGCCATTCTGTCGCGCCCCATTTTTCTCAAAACGGGTTTTGTTGCACGACCTAACAACTCTTTTGGGCTCTTAGAGGAAAAATGAAGAGTCGCCACCTAACGATTTAAAGCGCGTTAGGGTACCTATCTAACCAAAACTAATTCTAGCTAAAGTCAACGAATCAGAGATCAGGGTAAGGGTTCAAATTACCTCGAGGAGAAGGTGTTAGGCATCCCTCGAGATCCACAAATGTGGGTCCCGACCACATCTCACGCAATTTATGTGGGGGTTACAAGTAGCAATTATGGTCATTTCATTTATTATTTTATTTAATTAGCATGTTGACTAGGTGATAACTATGATTAAACAATTAGGAGTAATTAAATTATCTACTTTATTAATTAAGCATGCAAGACTAGGTAATGTAATAAACGAGAAATAAATATTTCAACAATTAATAAAAGAGGAGCTAAGAGACAGAAATTGCACAATCAAATAGATAAATAATTTTTTTTATTTTATTTAAGCTACCCCAAACAAATATAATAATAAACAAATAAAGGGACAGAGGAAATGGAGGCTCTGAAGGACTTTAGAATCAACACTCGACTTTATTTTTTGATAGGCTTCCATGTAAGGACTGACAAACCCAAGATTTGTCGCTTTAAGACTGAGTCGATGTCATCATATCCATAGGGCCTAAACTACCCCTACCCCACCACCGCATGCTTTTCGTCTCTAAAAGGTGTCCAACGTCCCCGCTTAAGGTCCAAGAGGCATTGGACTACTATCAGGGTGGATTTAGACTAAAATAATATATATATACTTTTAATAGGCCCACCTAGACACCAAGTCAAACAATTTGGACGAGCATTTAGCACATAAGTCTCAAATTGGCCTCTAGATTTTATTTAAACATGCTTTCAAACACACATAATGGTGAAAGGATTTCATTTTAAGTGAATGCACATAAGCAAGCATTATAATATAATTACTGGATTTAGAGGGCAGAAGATTATAACAAAATGCAAACTTATTTAGAACAGTAGCAGACTTATTTATTAATTCAGAGATTTATTTTAAGTAGCAGTCAGTTCATTAGATGCAGAAATTCAGTAGCTGATTTTTACGTAGCAAAATTATGATGCAGAGGATATATTTAAAGCAGACTTGAATTAGAGCAGCAAGTAGCAGATGCAGAAAAATGACCTGATTAATTTTTATTTTTTAAATAAGATGTTATGAAATAGTGACAGAACAATGCATAAAAGTAACTTAGCTATTTAATATGGTGGCAATCAACAGATTTATTTTACATGGCGGAAAATTATTGTAAATGCAAAAATTGTTAAACAATGAGCAGAAAATATGCAACAGATTTATTTCAACTATTTAACATGCTGAAAGATTAATTATTTAGTCTTATAGACATGGTTTCTAAGTGAATTAACAAGCTGGTTGGTTAATTATATGCAACAGTAACATTCAGGGCAGATTTTAAAACATGCCGATAATGATTTATTAACTTCGTTTTAAATGGCAAGAAAGAATAATGCTGAAATGTGATTGACCTGATCAAATTAATTTTATTAGGTCCTGGGCATAGTTTCTAAATGTAAACATGTTAAGATTCTATTAGCAATTTAATATTAATTAGGATTTATTTATTAACTAACAGAAAAGTTATTTAAACATGCGGAAGTTATTAGACTGATTAATTAACATTAATAAATTATTAATCAAGTCCTGACATCTACTCTTTAACAATTAACTATCCAACGACAATCTTATTTAACATTTATTTCATTTTAACTAGTGACTAACATGCAGATTAATGCTAAAAGAAACATGCAGCCAGATCAAATACTGAATTGATTATTTGGAAACATTATTACGAACATTGCAAGCATGACATCTATATATTTTATTTTTTATTTGTAAGAAAGCCGATTAAAGAACATTTTGATAATTTAGATCAAACAAAAACGAGAGTCACATACTCTTAATTAGGTGTTTTATGCAAATTCTATGTATTTTTCTAACAAATAGTAAACTGATATGAATCAATATAAGTAAACAAATTAATAAATAACTATTTTTCCTTAACCCTCTCTTGATAATCTTAACGATATAACTTCAATAAATATGAAGAAATAAAAAAACAATCTCCTATAGGCATGCTTTCTAACACGAATAGATTGCGATAAATTAACAATTAGCATATAATTCCCCTCCCCTCTTGGATGATTCCCCAAGTTATTTCATATAATATTAGAGAGTTAGAGTTACTACAAGATTATTACAGTACCAAATAAAAGGAACAATGAGTACATAAATAATCAAACTAAAAATTCATCGACATCCTCTCAAGGCGATTCTTCAAAACCCTGAACTCTAAGATCAAGATCCCTGTTAAAGCAAAAATAAAAAAAAATAGCCGAATACAAGTAAAAGAAAATATGCACAGTAAAATATTGTTCACATACATGTAGACCGACAATCATTTAAGCAAAACACACAAATATTCACATAGAAGAGAAGGTGAAGAGAACTAACCCGGATGTTTCCCTTTTATTTATTCATACACAAAAATAATATATGCAAGGTAAAAAGTAGAACTAACCGATTATGCAAAAAGTTTAACAGCAACGAAGACCCAATTTAATTCGATACTAGACCCGAACACAGCAAAATAACAAATATAGAGGAGCTTTTGTTTACCGAAAAACTTAATTCTATTTCAAAAAAAGTCGAGAGCAATATATATTTTTAGAGTATATTTTTAGAGTGTAAGACAATGTCGGATCTGAGAGTGAATGAATGAGGGAAGAGTCTAATTATATAGTGAATAGGAGGACTCATAATAAGGAAAAAAAATATTAAGGATCAATTAACATTTTCCTTATGAAGAAGGAAGACAAACACAGACTTATTTTAATTTATTTTTTTACCGAAATTAAACAAGTAAGAATCTATCTAAAACTAAGGCACCTAAAATCAAATAACACCGCCAATCAATATTGCACATCATCAACCAAAAGGAATAATATTATTTTAAGAAGGACCATATCACGGCTCAAACCAATATTACAAATTAACATCCCTGCATATTTTATCAAGAAATAAATACGGCAATAGCATCAATACAATATGATTAAGGTAAAGAAATCAATTAAGGTCACCATATTAGCTATAATATTATTCATTTGAAGACACTTTAAAAGATGACTATTTAAGGGAAGGAATAAATTTACAGCCCCAATCGCTTACCATAGTAAAACAGTGAGCAAATTGGTAAGAATCAATTACTTTAGCATAGAGGACAACTAAATAAGTCCAAATCAACGACTAGAGAAAATGATCAAAATGGTAAATTAAACATCTATTATCAACATTATCAAATCAATTTACGAGGGCAAGTATTAAGGTGCCAATCACAAAGGCCAATCAATAAGATAAAGAATATGCAATTAAACATTATCATAATCAAACTCCAAAATTAATTCGATAATATTCTACACTATAATTAAGCTAGACAATCAATTTCAACATGGTGTAAAGTCAATTAAGGAATGAAAATATGCAAAGATTAGTGGACAATAAAATTCAAATTAAAACCAATTGTTAAAAAGAATCAATGATTAGCAAATTAATACAAGTACAGGTTCAATAAGTTGTCAACCCAAAAGTTTATGCATACAACGGAACGAATTCCTATCATTCAAGCATCAAGCACATAAAAGCAATCATATGAAAATATAATCAAAAATAGGAACAACATAGGGTTAAATAGATGAAGTAATAATTGATCGAAAGAAAATACCGGAGACGTATCTGTTGAGATCCATCTTCCACCGATCCAAATTTCGGACTTCGCTGGAGCTCGCTTGGTCGGACTGTTGTTGCTGTTTCGCCGACAGCTGCATTGGAGTTGTTGTCGTCTTCGTCATCCTGTAGGTACTTCGCATGGCTGCTGTCTAGAGCTGCTGGAGTTCGCTGGTTGCAGCTGCTATTGGCGCTGCTGGTCGGAGCAGCTTGAATTCATTGGTTGCAGCTCTGCTTCTCGCCTGCTGCTGATGTCGATTGAGGAGTTCGATGCTGGAGTTGTTGTCGGATGTTCTTGCTGCCCATCAGAGCACCGCTGGTTGCTGCTGCTAGCTGCTTTCCTCGCCGGCTGGTGCTGTTGTCTTCGCCGGAAAAAGGTGTTGTCGGAATGGCCAAAATTGAAATAAATATTGGCTAGAATTGAAATGAAATGTGGCTATAATTGAAATAAATTATAACTTAAAAGGCTGTAATTGAAAGAAATTAGAATAGAATGGGCTGAAATTTAAATGATTTTGAGGAAATTTAAAGGAATGTTATCCAATTAAAATACTACAAGATACTATAATTAAAATTACTTAAATTTTTTAAAACATTTGAATTGTTTCGAGTTTTACTAATAATTTTAAAATATTTTAGTAGTATTTACAATAATTTTAATAAAGTATGCTTACTAAAATATATAATTTTTTAGACAAAATCAGTTAAAATTTTAAACTCGAAATATGCTTTAAAATTACGTATTTAATCGAATAGCTTTCCAAAAGAGTTAAAGGTCGGTCAAAATAGGGTGTCAACACTCCCCTATGTTTTCCAATCGATTTCTATACTCAAAGGTACGTCTAAACATCATGAAATCATCATAAACATGAGATCATTAACCTTGAATCCATAATCCAATTCAAGGAGAGTTACGATCAACGTCAAGAGAAGTAAGAGGCAAGTCAAGAAGAGTTCTTAGAGTTTTTCAAAAGTATTTTCCAAATGTTTTAACTTTGTTTTAGGACTTAAAGTTCAAGTTGAGTAAAGAGTAAAGAGTAAGGATTGAAGTTCATTCCTTCAAAGTATATGGGGACTATGTACTCCCAAAGAGTTTAAAATGTTTTCACATTTAAACAAGAAAAAGAAACCTTGATTTCCAAAGAGTCTTTGAGCTAGTTTTCAGAAAAGAGTAAATGCTTTCACAATTAAGCAAGAGAGGAAACTTTGATTTCCAAGATAGCCTTTGAGCTAAGTTTTTGAGCAATTATCTCAAATCACAGAAATAAGTATGTTTTTAAACATAAGAGCTAGTATCATATTTTAGGAGTAGTATTGAGCAGCGATATGGGGAGAGTTCTGACAACTCAAAACCCTCATAAACCATGTAGCCATCATGGGTTGAAAATGGTCATACTTTTTAAATGATTCCTTTAGTGCTTTTTAGCATAGACTAGTGTATCCACTTAGTAGTTCAGGTTCTATACCCTCGGCAAGGTTTAGGATGACCCTGACAACGTGAGGCAAAACAATGTATCATCACAATAGCTCTTACGTGATGATTTTCGGTTAGAGAAACTCCCACCGAAGTAATTGTATTCTTATATACACAATTTATTTGTATTTTTACATACATCTCAGAGTTATATTGTATCTTTGCATACACACATAATTGACATCTATGTTTTAAAAGCTTTTCATTATTGCACTTGCTTTATACTGTTTTATATTGAACTGAGTTTAGTTAAGTTAAGTTGAGTTGAGCCAGGTAAGTTCTTCAGTTCCTTTCAAGCTTATGTCTTGTTTTAGAAATCCTCTCGCATACTCGTACATTCAATGTACTAATGCCATTTGTCATGTATCTTATATGATGCAAACACAGGTAACCATGATCATTATCTAGCTTCTCGTTGAGCTAGTTGATCATTCAAAGTTAGTTGGGGAGCCTACTTGCTTTCTGGAGGGCTCCTTTGTTATTATTTGCTTTTGGTATTTCATTTGTTAGGATGATCGGGAGTCTTGTCCCGACATCTATCTCAGTTCTTTTAGAGGCTTCATAGACAGTCAGCTATTAGTTATTTAGTCTTTTCATTTTCATTATCTTATGTTAAGACTTGAGTGTGCCTAATTGGCTAGTTGCATGTTTTCTTTATAAGATTCTAAGTTTTATATGAGTTATATTTGATAAGTTAAGTCTTCCGCTGAGTAAGTAAGCCATGTCAAGGGTTCGCTTGGGGCCAACAATGATTCTTGAGTGCCAGTCCCGCCCAGGGTGTAGGCTTGGGGTGTGACAAACTTGGTATTAGTGCATAGAGTTCAAGAGTCTTAGGGAGTCTATGAAGTCGTGTCTATAGAGTCCTAGTTATTAGTGTGAAGCACGCCATATTGATAATTAGGAGGATGCAACACTTAGAAAATTATCTTATTTCTTTAACACTCATTTCGTGCGTTAGAGTTAGATCTCTAAAAAGTTTCTTCTAATTCATGTTTGCGCATGTTTTTTAGTTAATCATGCCTCCACGAAGAGCTGTCAGAGGTCATCCAGCTATAAGGAATGTTGAACCACAGGAACAAGGGGTACCCAATGCACCAGAAGTGCAACCCCAAGGAGAGGTCACCAATGTTGAGTTTCATGAGGCTATTCAAATGTTGAGCCAAGTTGTGACCAACCAAGCTGGGAAACAGAGAGGGAATCGATAGGAAATGGTTGATACTTCGAGGATCTGTGAGTTCTTAAGGATGAATCCTCCAAACTTCAAAGGTTCTAGTGTTACTGAGGATCCAGAGGAGCTTCAGAAAATTTTTGAAATCATGCATGTTGATGATACTAAGAGGGTGGAACTAGCTGCATACCAGATGAATGGTGTCTATAGGATATGGTTTGACCAATGGAAGAAGAACTGAGCTGAGGATGGACCAGCTGCGAGTTGGGCTTATTTTGAAGAGGCCTTCTTGGGACATTTCTTCCCCCGAGAACTGAAAGAGGCTAAGGTACGAGAGTTCCTCACACTTAAGAAGGATTCTTTGAGCGTTCATGAGTATAGTCTGAGGTTCACACAATTTTCCTGGTATGCTCCGGAGATGGTTGCTGACATGAGGAGCAGAATGAGTTTGTTTGTGGCTGGGTTGTCTCGTCTGTCGAGTAAGGAAGGTAAGGCTGCAATGTTAATAGGTGACATGGATATATCAAGGTTGATGGTATATGTGCAGCAGGTTGAGGAAGAGAAGCTGAGGGACAAGGAGGAGTTTAGAAACAAGGGAGATAAGACAAGGAATGAGTCTGAGCAGCAGAATAATAATGCCAACCGGTCATCCTTCCAACAGAAACAGAAGGGACCTGCTCCATCATCTGCTAGTTCACCTGCACCAAAGAACAAAAGTGAGTACAATAGTCAGAATTTCAGGGCCAAACCTGTCTATTCTCAGGTAGTATGGCACAAGGGGGTAGTAAGCCTCCGGTATGTGCTAAGTGTGGTAGGAAGCACTCAGGTACTTGTCATGATGGCTCCACTGGTTGCTTCAAGTGTGGCCAGAACGGTCATTTTATGAGCGAGTGTCCAAAGAACAAGTAGGGTAACAATAATGGGGGTAAAAGAGCCCAGTCTTCTTCAGTTGCCCCACCAGTCAGAGATGCACCTAGAGGAGCTACTTCCGGTACTGGCGGAGGAGCAAACCGTCTATATGCTATCACTAGTCGCCAAGAGCAAGAGGATTCGCCAGATGTTGTTACTGGTATGATCCAAGTCTTTAACTTTACTATTTATGTTTTGCTAAATTCAGGAGCGAGTATATCCTTTGTAACTCCATATGTTGCTATGAATTTCGATGTTCTTCCTGAGTAACTTAGTGAACCTTTCAGTGTTTCTACACCTGTTGGTGAGTCTATTCTAGCAGAGAGCGTCTATCGTGATTGTCCCATCTACATCAATCACAAGAACACCATGGATGATTTAGTTGAATTAGACATGGTAGATTTCAATGTCATTCTTGGTATGGACTGGCTTTATGACTTTTATGCCTCTATTGATTGTAGAACTTGAGTTGTTAGGTTTCAAATTCCTAATGAGCCAGTTATATAGTGGAGTAGTAGTTCAGCAGTGCCTAACGATCATTTCATTTCGTACCTTAAGGCAAGAAAGTTAGTTTTCAAGGGGTGTGTCTATCACTTAGTCCGAGTTAATCACTCTAGTGTTGAGATATCTCCTATTCAGTCAGTTCCAGTAGTAAAAGAGTTTCCAGTAGTCTTTCTAGATGATCTTCCCAGAGTCCCTCCTAAGAGAGAAATAGACTTCGGTATAGACCTTCTTCCAGATAATCGTCCTATATATATTCCGCCATACATAATGGCACCAGCAAAGTTAAAGAGCTTAAAAAACAGTCGAAAGATCTCCTTAATAAGGGCTTTATTCGACCAAGTGTCTCACCTTGGGGCGTTTTGGTCTTGTTTGTGAGGAAAAAGGATGGTTCCCTTAGGATGTGTATAGATTACCGTCAGTTGAACAAGGTTACCATCAAGAATAATTATCTTCTTTCGAAAATTGATGATCTATTCGATCAACTTCTGGGTGCCACTTGTTTTTCTAAGGTAGATCTCAGATCTGGCTACCATCAGTTAAGAGTAAGGGAATGTGATATTCCAAAGATAGCTTTCAGAATCCATTATGGTCATTATGAGTTCCTGGTTATGTCCTTTGGTTTGACTAATGCGCCTGCAACATTCATGGACCTTATGAATAAAGCATTCAAACCTTATTTAGATATGTTTGTTATCGTCTTTATTGATGACATACTAATATATTCAAGGAATGAAGAAGATCATGCTAGTCATCTCAGAATAGTTCTCCAAACTCTAAAGGATAGAGAGTTGTATGTCAAGTTCTCTAAGTGTGAGTTTTGGCTTGAGTTTGTGGCATTATTAGGCCACATTGTGTCTGGAGAGGGAATTAAAGTTGATACTCAGAAAGTAGAGGCAGTGCAGAATTAGACAATACCCACATCTCCAACAGATATTATGAGTTTCTTGGGTTTGGCTGGCTATTATAGAAGGTTCGTAGAGGGGTTCTCATTTATTTCATCCCCTTTGACCAAATTAGCTCAGAAAATAGTGAAGTTTCAATGGTCTGAAGCTTGTGAGAAAAACTTTCAGGAATTGAAAAAGAGGTTGACTACTGCCCAGTTTTGACCTTACCAGAAGGTACTCAAGGTTTTGTGGTGTATTGTGATGCATCTAGAGCTGGTTTGGGTTGTGTATTAATGCAGAATGACAATGTTATAGCTTATGCCTCCGAACAGTTGAAATTTCATGAGAAGAATTACCCAACACATGATTTAGAGTTGGCTGCTATAGTATTTGCTTTGAAGATATGATGTCATTATTTATATGGTGTTCATGTAGATGTGTTCACTGATCACAAGAGTCTTCAGTATGTATTTACTCAGAAAGAGATTAATCTCAGACAAATGAGGTGGTTGGAATTACTCAAGGATTGTGACATGAGTATTCTTTACCACCCATGTAAGGCTAATGTTGTTGTTGATGCCTTGAACATGATGTCTATGGGTAGTACCTCTCATTTTGAGGAAGATAAGAGAGAGTTAGCGAAAGATGTGCATAAACTTACACGCTTAGGAGTTCGACTAATAGATTCAATAGAAGGAGGAATGGTGGTGATGAATGGGGCTGAATCATCATTAGTGTCAGAAGTGAAAGAAAAGAAAGACCAAGATCCAATTTTGCTTGAATTGAAGGCAAATGTTCATAAGCAAAAAGTAATGGCTTTTGAACAAGGGGGAGATAGTGTATTAAGGTATCAAGGTAGATTGTGTGTACCAAAGGTGGATGAACTCCAAGAGAGGATCATGGAGGAAGCTAATAGCTCCAGATATTCCATTCATCCGGGTTCCACAAAGATGTATCGCGATTTGAGAGAAGTTTATTAGTGGAGTAGTATGAAGAAAGGCTTTGCAGAGTTTGTGGCCAAGTGTCTAAATTGCCAACAAGTTAAAGTAGAGCACCAAAAGCTAGGCGGTATAGCTCAGAATATAGAACTTCCGAAATGGAAATGGGAGATTATTAATATGGATTTCATCACAGGCTTACCAAGGTCTCGTAGACAACATGATTCTATTTGGGTGATTGTTGATAGAATGACAAAATCAACCCACTTTTTACCGGTAAAGACTACCCATTCAACAGAAGATTATGCTAAGTTGTATATTCAAGAGGTGGTAAGACTTCATTGGGTTCCGATCTCCATTATTTCAGACAAAGATGCGCAATTTACTGCACAGTTTTGGAAGTCATTCCAAAAAGGCTTGGGTTCAAAGGTGAACTTGAGTAATGTCTTTCATCCTCAGACAGATGGGCAAGCATAGTGTACTATTCATACTTTAGAAGATATGTTGAGGGCATGTGCGAATGATTTAAAAGGTAATTGGGATGATCACCTACCTCTCATCGAGTGTGCTTACAATAATAGTTACCACTCTAGCATCCAGATGGCTCCTTATGAAGCTCTTTATGGGAGAAGATGCAGATCTCCTATTGTATGGTTTGAAGTTGGTGAAGCAGGGTTGATAGGACCAGATTTAGTTCATCAAGCTATAGAGAAGGTGAAAGTGATTCAAGAGAGGTTGAAAACGGCGCTGAGTCGTCAGAAATCCTACACTGATGTTAGGAGAAGAGAGTTAGAGTTTGAAGTAGATGATTGGGTGTACTTGAAAGTTTCACCCATGAAAGGTGTTATGAGATTTGGTAAGAAGGGGAAACTTAGTCCTCGGTATATTGGCCCTTACATAATATCAAAAAGGGTAGGTAATGTAGCTTATGAGTTAGAGCTACCACAAGAGTTAGCCGTGGTTCATCTGGTTTTTCACATCTCCATGTTGAAGAAGTGCATGTCGATCCTTCATTGATCATACCAATTGAAGATATTGGGATCAAGGATAGCTTATCTTATGAAGAGATTTTGGTTCAGATTCTAGATCGCCAAGTTCGCAAGTTGAGAACAAAAGAGGTAGCATCAATCAAAGTTCCTTGGAGGAACCAATTTGTTGTGGAAGATACTTGGGAAGCTGAGGAGGATATGAAGAAGAGATATCCACATCTCTTCGAATCGGGAGAAATTCCAGACCAAGGTACTAATTCTCTTCTTAGTACTCTTTAATTTATAAGTTAGCATGTTGTAATTGCATTGCATGTTGGGTGTTTGAGCTGAAAGTTACATGTTACACCCTTAGCCTATTAAGAGTAATCTCATTCGAGGACGAATGTTCCCAAGGGGGAGATATTGTAACACCCCGTAACTAGAAAGGACTAGAATTAGAAAGAGTCATTTTGGGAAAGAATAAAAATCTGGAAAATTGGTTAAGTAAAGTTTGGGTTTTTGGTCAACGTCAAACGACCATAACTCCTAGCTCATGAAGAGTTAGGTGTGATTCCAGATATCGTAGGAAATATCTTGGAATAATCTTTCCAACGCCACTGAGTTTGCGCCATTCCAAGTTCGTATGAGTGAGATATGCCCATTTGAGGTTGGGTTGTTCAAATAAGAAAAAGTCAAAATCGGATTTTTGAAGGGTAGTTTGGTCTTTTCCTTACCATATTATTTTAATTCATTTTTGGTATTACTTAGGGGTCTACAGGAGAGAAAAAAAAGGAGAAAAGAGAAGGAGAAATAAGGAAATCATCAAGTTCTTCAAGAATCGCTTATGGATTTCGTCAATGGGTGATCCCTACGAGGTATGTGAGATCACATAGCGTTGGGTTAGTTCACCCACGTGCCAATCATGATTTATTTCAGCGAATTTAAGTTCTTGAAAGCTTAGAAATTGAGTTCTTGATGGGTTTGTTGAATTTCCTTTGAATTCTTGATTCGTTGAAATTGTTAAGGAGTTGTTTGATCCGAATCCATGATTTTAACTGTGAATTCGATTAGAATCTTTCATATCTTGATGGTATAGTTGATTCTAAGTGTTTGGAGAAAGAAACAAGTCGAAATATGAGGGGTTTAGAGTTGAAAAACAAAGAAGAAAAGTTGGAGGCACCTGGGCAGGGGCCTGGGGCGTCGCCCCTCTTAGAGCCCCAAGAAGGGCTCTCTGAACTTTGGCCTATGGGGCGTCGCCCCTCTCAGAGCCCCAAGAAGGGTTCTCTGAACTTTGTGCTTTGGCTCCCGCGCCTCTCAGAGCGCTAGGGACGCCAGTTCACCCCATTTTCCCCTTTTTTTCCGTACAAGTTCCTTAGTAACGTACCTATGTTTTACAATCGATTTTTATACTCTAAGGTACGTCTAAACATCATGAAATCATCATAAACATGAGATCATGAACCTTGAATCCATAATCCAATTCAAGGAAAGTTAAGATCAAAGTCAAGAGAAGTAAGAGTCAAGTCAAGAAGAGTTCTTAGAGTTTTCCAAAAGTCTTTTCCAAATGTTTTTACTTTGTTTTAAGACTTAAAGTTCAAGTTGAGTAAAGAGTAAAGAGTAAATATTGAAGTTCATTCCTTCAAAGTATATGGGGACTATGTATTCCCAAAGAGTTTAAAATATTTTCACATTTAAACAAGAAAAGGAAACCTTGATTTCCAAAGAACCTTTGAGCTAGTTTTCAGAAAAAAGTAAATGCTTTCACAATTAAGCAAGAGATGAAACTTTGATTTCCAAGATAGCCTTTGAGCTAAGTTTTTGAGCAATTATCTCAAATCACAGAAATAAGTATGTTTTTAAACATAAGAGCTAGTATCATATTTTGGGAGTAGTATTGAGTACCGATATGGGGGAGAGTTCAGATAACTCACAGACCCCATAAACCATATAGCCATCATGGGTAAAAAATGGTCATACTTTTTAGATGATTCCTGTAGTGCGTTTTAGCATAGACTAGTATATCCACTTAGTAGTTTAGGTTCTATACCCTCGGCAAGGTATAGAATGGCCCTGGCAGCATAAGGCAAAACGTTGTATCATCACAATGGCTCTTACATGATGGTTGTCGATTAGAGAAACTCCCATAGAAGTAATTGTAGTCTTATATACACAGTTTATTTGTATTTTAACATACATCTCAGAGTTATATTGTATCTTTGCATACACACAGAATTGACATCCATGTTTTAAAAGATTTTCTTTATATTGCACTTGTTTTATATTGCTTTATACTACTTTATATTGAAATGAGTTCAGTTAAATTGAGTTGAGCCAGGTAAGTTCTTGAGTTCCTTTCAAGCTTATGTCTTGTTTTAGAATTCCCCTCGCATACTCGTACATTCAATGTATTGATGCCATTTGGCCTGCATCTTATTATGATGCAGACACAGGTAACCATGATCATCATCCAACACATCGTTGATCCAGTTGAGCATTCGGAGTCAGTTGGTGAGCCTTCTTGCTTTCCGGAGGGTTCCTTTGTTATCATTTGCTTTTAGTATTTCATTTGTTAAGATGATCGGGGGTCTTGTCCCGACATCCATCTCAGTTGTTTTAGAGATTTCATAGACAATCAAATGTTAGTTCTTTAATCTTTTAATTTTCATTATCTTTTGTTGAGACTTGAGTTTGCCTAATTGGCTAGTTGAATGTTTTCTTTATCAAATTCTAAGTTTTATATGAGTTATCTTTGATAAGTTAAATTTTTCGTTGAGTAAGTAAGTCAGGCCAAGGGTTCGCTTGGACCAACAATGATTCTTGAGTGTCAATCCCACCCAGGGTGTAAGCTCGGGGCATGACATTTCTTGTCCTCACATTTAACTCTAACCCTGCATTTGTCATTAAGCTTCACTTTAACCTAATTTTATATTCACAAGAATAGTCTACAACAACTTTTCTAAATTGTTCATCACTTTCAAATACCATACCAAGCTCAAAAATAGGTAGAACACAATCAAGATCAAATCTTACCTTTAAAAATTTTCTTCTTGCTGGTAAATCAACACCCCTCACAACATCTGGATCCAATTCATCCCTACTGTCATCACTATCCAGTTCTGAGCTATCTATATATTGCTCATCACCCCCTGGTCTTCCGGTGTGTCTAGCAGTCTTATTCCTTCATATATCTTCAAATCCTCTATCAATACCAGTTGTTCCAAGCTTTATTTCCTCAGTTTAAATAGATTTTTTCTTTCGCTTTGTTTCTCTTTTCATTTCTTAGAGATCTCAACTCTTCATCAAGCTCAGAGTCATCCTCATCAGGAATAACATCCTCTTAAGAGTTAGTACTGGTTTGATTTGATTCAGCCCCTACTTCTCCTAGATCTGATACATCCCTTGGCTCAACTTCAACATTAACATTTTCAGATTCAACCTCATGAATCAACCCTTCACCTGCAGTCACATTTACATCTTGTAAGTCTTCTTCACCAACCACATTGTTATTTTTTTCAACTACAGATTCACAAAGAGATCCAGTTGTGACCACTTCTACCTCATCCACCACATGCTTCACATAAAGGTCTAAAAAGTCACCATCCTTTAGGTCTTTCACAAGATTTAGTAAACTTAAATCAATATCCACTTCAATAAAGTCATTTTTTGTGGGATCTTTAAAACAGAACTCACCAACAGTAATATACCCAAATTGTTTAGTGTAATATAGTAATTCGATTATTGAGAAGCGGTCCTTGTCGATACTAACATATTCCACCTCGTTTTCCCCATTATAAGTAATCCCATTTTTGTCCTGAATAAATTTTTCACCATGGTGAATACGTGTTATAATAATGGTGTCCATAAGATTTCCTGAAACAATGAGAAAGCCCCAAAATTTCCTGACACGTTATGAACAATAAGAACCAAAAAAATCCTAACTTTTTTTCAGATATTAACAACACACCATCACATTAAGATAATACTAAAAATGCAGTATATATCACGTTACAACAATAAAAATGACATAGAAATTAGAGAATGAACTTACCTCACGAGATAACACTCGAAAATTGTGATTGAACTCCAAAATCCTCTGCAATCTTCGATGAAACCTTCAACAAAACACTCAAAATCACTTCAAAATCTGAGAATTTTAGTTGTAAATAGCATAAATGTCACTAAAATAAGACCAATTTTTAGGGTTTTCTCGTCTAGAACCACTACACTTCGGGTCAGAAGTGTTTTGGGGGGGAAATGAAGGGGCTTTAGGTTTTTAGGTTTGGGAAATGAATATGTGGCGCTGACATGCAATTGGATTGAAGTTTGATTGGTTGCAATTTCCACGCGGGAAAGGTGGATCTCACGCGCACACTCAACAAAAAATATTTGCGGAAGTTTAGTTTTGTGCCACATCAGCCCACAGTGTTTAAAATGAACAAATTATGGGTGATTCAATAGGAAAAATGCGTAGTTGAGGTACCTGAGGGGAAAACCCCAACAAGTTTAGGGATTTGTTTGTGTGTTCAGCCAAACATCTATTACTCCCTCTATTCCTATTTATATGTCACCATTTTGGATTTCACGTTCATTAAGAACTAAGTAAGTTTACTATTCTACCCTTATTTAATTTTTTTGGAACTCAAGTTTTCAATCAATGAATATGAATTAATTTATTTTAATTAATTAATTTAACCAATGAACATGAATTATTTATTTAGTTTTTCTAAGTTGGTCAAATGTATATTTTCAAGGCTAATAGCTCAAAGGATAAAAAAGAAATAATATGATCATTTATGCATTGATTTTATGAAATGACAAGTATTATAGACCAACTATTTATAGAAAGAGGTGACATATAAAAAGGAAGGGAGGGAGTATAATTTTTCAAAAGTCATAATGAAAATCTGAAAGTCATAAGAAAAGCTAAAAGTCACGAGGAATAAATTTGTGACAACAAGGCTCGTTATTGCCTTTTCATTGCTTTCGCCTAACGAGGAAGTTTATTTAAGGAAAATTGAATACATGAAGCAGATAGAAAAAGAGTTTGCACAAGATGAAATTAATAAAAAGTGGACCACCTACAAGTACTATTTCTTGGTAGCAATTTATTTAACTCTTAACTAGGATTTTATGAGTTGTTTGCTTTGAAGACGAAGAACCAATGGCCGCAGAATTAGGTCCAAAAATTAAGAAGTTAGAACCACAAAGAAGTTTCTAAATTTGGCCAAATTTTTAAATTTGTGTACTTCCATAAAAATCAAAATAATAAACAATAATTTTTTTTAAGAAAGCGCAAAGGGTGACTGAATTAGTTGGGTGAGTGGTTGGTTTTCTACGTGTGAGATGTGAGATAGATTTTCCGCATCAATAACCTTCTCAATCAGAGCTCATAATAACGGGGTTGTATACTGCGATTTACATCTTTAATATGATTTGTGAGCTATTGCAAATATATAAATTTATATCAATTGTGCATCCGAAGAGTAGTAGTCGTTGCGAGTTTTCCTCAAGGTTCTAAAGCTAAGAAAAATTACTTCCAGATACGATCAGTTTATAGTTAGCCACATAAATTAAAAAAATTGCCGTAGCTAAATTCAGAAAAGTAGTTTTCAACATGGAAATTCCAAAAAGGATTTTTATCCACTTTGCTATTAGTATTATCTATGTAAATAAAATATTTTATATTTATTATGACCTATTTTAATTTAGTTTTTAGAAATTTATTTGACTAAAATGTAGAGTACAAAATAAAATCACAAAATAGAGAAGAGAGTATGTTGTGTAAAATAGAAGGAAGGGAGTAATTTGATTGGTTGATAGAGATGGATTAATATCTACTGTACTAAGCGCACGAATCACCTTCATAAAATGTCGTTGCCATTTTTACCCTTTGAAAAGAGATTTTAGGTTCGAAAAAAAAAATGTCATTTAGTTATTTTATCTTAATATTTAGGATTTTAAAATTAATTAAAGTAATATATATTAAATTTTCCCTTTTAAGACTTTGAAATTAAGTAAACTTTTGCTTATTAAATTTTTTCTTATTTGAATTATGTTGAAAGTTCTAATATTAAACAATTTTATATCAATTAACATTTTAATAGCGTATAGAAATCCTTTGTTAAACTAAAAATTAGGGGTGTACATGACCGGGTTGGTTTGGGTTTTTCAAATATCAAACCAAACCATTTGTGTAGAAATTTTAAATTTATAAACCAAACCAAACTAATACAATTCGGATTTTTTCGGGTTTTTCAACCTCGGGTTGGTTCGGGTTTTTCAAATACCAAACCAAACCATTGTGTCGAATTTTTTAATTTATAAATCAAACCAAACTAATAAATCTTGGATTTTTTCGGTAAAGTTTGCATACAAACATATAATTAACTTGTGCTCCAAATATTTCTTTAATCCAACCAAAATATAATTATCAATGGTGTTTCTTAAGAAAATAACACAAAATATGAGATGAGTTTTTGAGATGTCCTGAAAATTTGACTTTTAGAATGATCATATGACTCATTTAGGCCCAATAAAATTATCGAGCTCGAGGCTATACGCATGTTATGTTGACATCGTAAGCTAATTGCTTAACTTATAAAATCTCGATAGTGTCTGTGACTGTATAAATAAATTTGCTTGTGATTTGAGGTCAGTTTTTTCTAAATTTTCAATTTCTTTTTAAAGTTAAATAATGATAAATGATCTTGTATTCTTGACAGACAATTGCAATCTCACTCACTAATTCAAAAATATGCTAAATAATATAATTATGTGCACACGCACAAGAGTAATTTATTACATTCTGAAAAGTCATACGTCTTTGTCATTGCAATTCAGCTATGAATTTTTTTTTTTTCTTTAGATATTTGAGCTTGAAATTGAGATTTTTCAAGCTATCATTTTACTTGAATTATAGGCTAATTTAACTATTTTACCTTTCTTTTTCTTTGATATTTATATATCATTTGATTTGTTTAAATCCGTCATGATGAAGCAATAAAAGGAGTACAACGTTACGTTATAATTGTCTCTTTTTTTTTGCTGAAATACGCATAAATCTTATGATTAATTGAAAAGATGACAAGTTAAATAATCTATAAATAATTCATTGTTTGATATTGCAAACAACATATACAATGAACTACATTGAGATAATGGTAAAAATAAAATAATGGTATGTGTGTTATATTGTGGCGTAGTTATGATATACATTTGCTTTAATGTTCGAGTCCATAGGTTTAAATATTTATTTTTAAATCTTCTTTTAGATAGATTTGCAAAAAGTTTGAATGATTCCTATAATCTTAAGTATTAAAACAGTTGGTGCACACTTTAGTTTCACACACTTGCAATGACAATTGAAATAGACTTGGCAAATAAATGTGTGTCAATTTACAATTTAAGAAGATCTAATTCTCAATGGATAATAAGAATTTTACTTGTTCAAAGTCATTTAACAAATAGACTTGAAGATGAAACAAATCAAAACCATTGACTTCGTCCAAAGATGAACTACTAATTGAATATTAAGTTCTGAAAAAGTTAGATAGTGTTTGAAGGATTTATTAACATACGTGTTGAAAATAATATCAATATTGCTAAGAATTGTAATTTCTGACATAAGATTATGAACTTGTTGGACACTTATAAATTGGTTTAGAGATTTTGAAGTCTATTGGTATGTATAAATTTTTAGTCGATTAATTAGTTATAAGTAATTAATTTTAGAACTTGCTAATTTTTATAGTACAATGCAAACATATCGTTTAAATAATATTTATGTTGTTATTATAAGGTTGTTTTTAACATTAAAACTAGTAAATAAAAAAATAAGAAAAATACAACATGAGTCATGTTGCAGCCAGCAAAGCAGAAATTTGCAATTTTTGACTACCAAACATTCATGGGCGAACGGTCAAAAAAATCCCTCAACTTTGATTTATTGTTTGACTTTACCCTCGCCGTTAAAATGAAGTTAATTTTATCCTTTTCGTTACTAATTTCACCAAATTTATCCCCATTAGACGGAATCCCCAAAATTGACCCAAATTGACCCGAATATAAAAAAAAAAACTTATTCCCTATTTTAACCCAATGACCCGACCCCATTTAGAATAATTTAGGAACAATTGAACCTACTCTTCTGAGATTATAAATTAATCGTTCTTCATCAGTCATGAGCTTCAATTTTAACTTCTTTGACCTTCGAATCTCGCTTAGGGTTTTGCTAGACTCATTTTGCATTCTAGCTGCCACTCTGCTCCTCATGCTTTTCCCTGACATCCACCGCACTCCAACATTGCAAATAGGAACTTTTACGTGTTTGACCGGGGAACTCACCATATTCCCACTGCTAGACATTATGTTAACAGAATGGTATCTCCTCGGAATCTCATGCCTGCGTTGTTCAATTTACACACTGTATCAAATAAGTGAAAATATAGTGCTTAATTTGTGGATTTAAGTAGTCAGGTAGCTGGATAGTAATATTTTTTCTTTCAAAAAAACAGATAAAAGGTCCATTAGAATGATTTACCCTAAACAAAACTAGAACGAAAAAAAAAAAAAAAAAAAAAAAAAAAGAGATGGAATATACTGTAAGGAAAATTGAGAAAATAGAGATGTTAGGGTTCTGAGAGAGCGCCGTTGAGTATATCTGGAAACGAACATGACGACGGCAATGGAGAACTCAGTCACTGAGTGATGGATATCCGCTTTCTCGGAGTTTATCGAGGTTTGCCGGAGAAGAAAGACTTTGGATTTTGGGATACTGAGTGTGGGGATTTGTTTGGCGTGGTGGCGTTCAGAGGGGTCCACCAGCTAGTGGTGGCTGGCGAGAGAGAAAACCAGGGAAGGCAGAAGAAATGGGCTATTCAGATTGGGTTAATTGTGGAATTGGTTTGGGAATTTGAAATTGGGCCACATTTGTAGAGACAAGAACCCAAGTAAGATTGGGTCGAGATTGGGTAAAGGAAATTTGGGAGAATGGGTAAAATAGGGTTAATCAACCGGATTATTCTAAATGGGGTCGGGTCATTGAATTAAAATAGGGAATAGGGTTTTTTTTTTAAATTCGGGTCAATTTTGGGGATTCCGTCTAATGGGGATAAATTTGGCGAAATTAATGACGGGAAGGATAAAAGTAACTTCATTTTAACGGCGAAGAAAAGTCAAACAATAAATCAAAGTTGAGGGGTATTTTTGACCCTTTGCCCAACATTCATTAAATAGTGGTACAATCATCACCATGAATTACATGTCTACAGTGCAAGCCAAACTAATAGCTTAGGCACATGTGAACTACTATAGTAATTACCTGCCCCTCACCGTTTTCTTCAATGTTCTTCTCATGATATTGGAGGTGTTTGTGGTGTGGTTTAGTTTCATTGGAACTCCCGTTCTTGAAAAGCTTTCATATTCATAAAGATATTACCCTCACATTTCCTGTTTTTTTTTTCTTAAAAAAATCATAAACAAAAAGTTAGTTTACTCTTAACTTTATTGAATGTAATCAATATTGTTTATTTATAAAAATGATTAATTTAAAGAATAAACTAAAAAGTTAATTTATTCTATTTAATTTTATAAATTAATAGGTATTTTGAGACGAACTTGTATCCATCTAGAGGGGACACATTAAAATTAGTAGGTATTATGAGACGAACTTGTATTCTAGAGGATCAAATTTCTTATAAAACAAAGTTTACTAGTAGTATGACAATTTGGTATGTCATCTATGACTAAAGGCCTAATAAAGCTATTATGTTACAAATCATGATTAAGATGCTTTAGATTAGTGTCTCATATGAGTACGTTATGAATCATGATTTAAAGGAGATATTCTTATTATTATGAAGTTTATGAATGATTTGGTATTACTAGATTCTTACCACTTCAAAGATTATGGTTATGATATGACTATGCATATCTTTCATTGGGAGTTTACTTAATTAGCACCGAGTGAACTTTGGGATGGAGGCTCACCCGTTAGAGATGACGGAGTTCTTTAGAAACAATAGCCTCATCCTATGACTATGTGCCCCGAAAGGCCGTTTTAATTTACCTTAGCTAGTGGATCCACTTTAGCTCACTGTCCTTACCTTGGCAAGTTTGGATCCTCTCTTTCAGTGTGGGAGGTTTACACTAGACTCCATGTTCTAGCTCACATGGTTTTTGTCGGTTAATGATATCTCCCACCACAGTTTATGATTTCCTCAATAGTTTATAATTTCTACTTATGATATGATTTTCATAATATGGCATTGACCTTGTACTATGTTTAATGAATTCAACTTATTAGATTATGTCATGTTTTACTTGGTCATGCATTATCATATTTTTAGACTCATTATGTTATTATGCTTATACTCATGCATTTTTCCTCATCCTCAGTACATTCCAAGTACTTGTTAGGGTTTGCCCTGATT
This sequence comes from Solanum stenotomum, assembly GCF_019186545.1. Lineage (NCBI taxonomy): Eukaryota > Viridiplantae > Streptophyta > Magnoliopsida > Solanales > Solanaceae > Solanum > Solanum stenotomum. The sequence continues at coordinate 15,231,247 of NC_064288.1, forward strand.
TTCTTACCTTATTTGAAGTTTATTTTTCCTAAAGAAAAGACGAAACATTACCATAAATGTTTTACTTTTCCTGAAAGGAAAACATTATTTTCTTTCATATTTGGTTTATTATTTCCTTAGAGGAAAACTTTGGAGATCTATAAATTGAAGATCCATATTCTCATAACATAACACAATAGAATCCACAATGTAGACGTTTAAGAGTTTAGTTTATGGGGAGATAATCTCTACAATTTTAATAATATTTTATTCGTTTTTAATATGTAGGCCAATTGGCCAAATTCCATATAATGATATTTTGATCTTTAGTATAAGTTTTTGTCATCTGATTTATCAACCATATGATATGCAATTGGAAACCTCCGCATGACGCCCTAATCACTTTCAAACCCAACAAGTGGTATCAAAGCATATGGTTCAATGATCCAATTGAACAAAGTTGAAGACATGTTCAAGGCGGTTTCGGATCCAGATCAATTTGCAAACGTGATGATAATGAAGATTTTATGTGCTACAACATGTGGAGAAAATTTTCAGATATATTTTCAATAATCTTGTTGCTCCATCCTTTAAAACAAAATCAATTTTCAACCTATGATTATTTTAACTCATGGGCTCCAACTTTCAACCCCTGCAAACTTTTAATGTTGGGGCTCCACTTTTAACTCATGCATCTTACTTTTAGCACATGAGCTCCACTTTTAATTCATCCATCTTACTTTTAATGCATGAGCTCCACTTTCAACTCATGCATATTACTTTTAACGCATGAGCTCCACTTTCAACCTTGCTTGTAACTTTTAACACAGGGCTCCAATTTTCAACTCATGTCAATTTTTAAATCATGGTAAGAAGCAGTCATACATGAAGATTTTGTGAAGAACAAGATTATCAAGCATATGAAGAAGCGCGGATCAAGTTTTGTCAAGAAAATCCAGTCAAAATGGGAGATTTGTTAGGATTTTGCCCTGATTTTCTTACCTTATTTGAAGTTTATTCTTCCTAAATGAAAAGACGAAACATTACCATAAATGTTTTTACTTTTCCTGAGAGGAAAACATTATTTTCTTCCAAATTTGGTTTATTCTTTCCTTAGATGAAAAGTTTTGAGATCTATAAATTGAAGATCCCTCTTCTCATAACATAACACAATAGAATCCACAATGTAGACGTTTAAGAATTTAGTTTATGGGGAGATTTCTCTGTACAATTTTAATAATTTTTTATTAGTTTTTAATATGTAGGCCAATTGGCCAAATTTCATATAATGATATTTTGATCTTTAATATAAGTTTTTGTCATCTGATTTATCAACCATATGATATGCAATTGTAAGCTTCCGCATGACGCCTTAATCACTTTCGAACCCAACAGTATTAACTGCATACATTTCTTGTGCATATATTATTTTATAATATAGGTCATGATGCACATTCATCCAATTGCAGTTAGCACAACTTCCATCAGCCTTTAAAGTTTTGGTGACTCCTTATGGTTAATAGCATGATCACCACATTATGAGTTCTAACACTTTCAATTTTCAGATTTATTTCGTGAGTTAGAACTTGTCCTAGCCATACCTATGTAGTAGAGACTTATGTCAGATATAGTATTTTCCGCGTTAAGGTCTTGTACTCTGATTTTGGTATCATATTAAGTTGAGACTAATATTCCACCTATTCTTTATTTTAGTTATGTTGCTTATCTTAGTGTTATGTATAACATCTCGCAACTAGAAAGAACTAGAAGGAAGTTTAAAATTTGGAAATAGTTATTTTAGGAAAGTGTAAGGAAATCTGGAAAATTTTAAGTAAGTTAAAGTGAGTTTTTGGTCAACTTCAAACGACTATAACTCCTAGCTCAGGATGAGTTAGGTGAAGTTCTAGATATGGTTGGAAATCTCTTGGAATGATCTTTCCAACACCGCTAAGTTTACGCAATTTCGAATTCATATGAGTGAGTTATGTCCTTTGGAAGTTGGGCTTTTGGAATAAGGAAATGTCTAATTCGGATTTTTGAAGGGAGATTTAGTCTTTTCCTTACCTAATTTTTCTAATCCGTTTTAGGAGATTAATTGGGGTAAAATAAGAATTTATTCAGTTTAGAAAATTAGAATTTACGCTAGGGCTTGGAGAGAAGAAGAAAGAAGAGAAAAGAGAGAAATCTAGAAATCGCCAAGAACGTTCAAGATTTGCGAGTGGAATTCGTCGGGGGTGATCCCTACAAGGTATGTAAGATCACACAACGTTGGGTTAGTTCACCCACACACCAAACTTGTTTCAATTCAGCAAATTTGGAGTTGTTTGAATGTTAAGAAAGTGAAGTTCTTGAATAACATTGTTGAATTCTTGTTGGTTGATTGTTGAATGCCTAGTGTTGATTTGATTCGTGTTTCCGGGTTGTTTTTCGAGTTAAATCTATTGGGTATGGAGGGTACTGTTGATCCTAAGTGTTTGGGAAAAGAACCATAGAAGTTAGGAGGGTTTAGAGATGAAAACGGAGAAGAAAAATCGTCATAAACCTGGGGAAGGGGGTGGGGCGTCGCGCCAGCCAGCGCCCCCCAAAAGGGGCTTTGAAGTTCACCCCTTGGGGCGACGCGCCACCAGCGCACCCAGTAGTTTCTCTGACCTTTGAGGGCTGGCGCCCTGCGCCTCTCAGAGCGCCAGGGACGCCAGTTCTCCCCATTCTCCTCCCACCTTTTTGTACTAGTTCCTAAGTGATGTACCTATGTTTCCTAGTTGATTCTAACACTCTAAGGTACATCTAAACATCATGATATCACCCATAAACATGAGATCATGAACCTTGAATCCATAATTCAATTCAAGGAAAATTAAGATCAAAGTCAAAGAAGTCAAGAGTCAAGTCTAGGAGTTAAGAAACAAGTCAAAGTAAAGTTTCCTAAGTTTTCAAGAGTCTTTAACAATGTTTTAAATTCATTTTAAGACTCAAGTTTTCAAGTTAAGCAACGAGTAAAGAGTTGAGTTCATTTCTCAAAATAAAAAGCTATTAGGGAACTAAGTATTCCCAAAGAAGTTTATAAATGTTTTCACATTTGAGCAAGAAAATGGAACATCGATTCCAAGAGAGCCTTTGGGCTAAGCCTTGAGTAATTATCTCAAACTAAAGAAAGAGTTATGTTTTTAAACATATGAGCTAAGCATATTTTTGGGAGTAGTATTGAGCACCGATATGGGAGTTCATATTAACTAAAGTCTCCATAAACCATGTAGCCATCATGGGTGTTAATGGGTCATACTTTTTAGATGATCACATAAGTTAAGCTAGTGGATCCACTAAGTTAAGTAGGTTCTATATGACGACAAAGTATAGGACCGTTCTGGCAGCGTGTCAAAAGACGTTGTATCACCACTTAGGCTCATAGTAGTGGTTGTCGGTTAGAGAAACTCCCACCTAAACTATATTACTTTGTATATGAGTAAAGTTGAGTTTGTTATTGCATTTTCTTTAATGAACTAAGTTGCTTTTACTGTTTTATAAAGCTTTTCATATAATGCATGTGTTTCATTGCTTTATTCTGAGTTAAGTTTATTCATGAGTTGAGAAGAGCCATGGTAAGTGTTTTCTTCAGATTCCTTTCAGGCCTATATCTTGTTTTAGCATTCTAACTCACATACTTGTACATTCAATGTACTGATGCCGGTTGGCCTGCATCTTCTTATAATGCAGACGCAGGTAACCAGGATCAGCATCCAGTGCCTCGTTGGTCCAGCTTGAGCACTCAGAGTCTGTGGTGAGCCTCCTTGCATTCGGAGGACTCCTTTATTTGCTTTCTAGTTTAGTTCATTAGGATGTTGTGGGGATTGTCCCAACATCCATTCACAGTTGTTTAGAGGCTTCATAGACAGTCGGTTATTAGTTCTTTAGTCTTCTCATTTTATCTTATGTTAAGACTTGGGTTGCTATTTTGGCCAAGTTGAATGTTTAATTCTTTTAACATTCTAAGTTATATTACTAAGCCAATTGAGAAAGTTCTTTTGATCATTGTAATCATGCTTAGAGTTTTCCGCTGAATTAAGTAAGCCAGGCCAAGGGTTCGCTTGGGGCCATCAATGCTTCTCGAGTGCCAGTCCCGCCCAGGGTGTGGGCTCGGGGCGTGACATTATGCTAATTCAAATGGCTTGTTTAGAGTCTTTAGGGATTATATTCATCACGTCACGTCTAGGGGATAGTCTTGGATCGTGACACCCATGCAATCAAACTATCTGTTAGATTTACATAATGGCTAACCTTTCTGAATTGTAAGTAACCTGATCAAAATTTAATAGGCGGATTTGGTCAATCTATCAATATTGACCTAAACATCATCAAATTTCCACAAAGTCTATAGCAATCCTACCATGAAAGTCATAACAAATATGCTCCTACTTCCACTTAGATATAAGCATCCTCTGTGTCATCCCATCTGGACTTTGATATTCATACTTCACCTATTGACAATTCAAGCACACCGAGACACATGTTCCATGATGTCCTTTTTCATCCTACACCACTAATATTGTTGCTTCAAATCAAGGTACATCTTTGCATCCTAGATAGATAGAATATTTAGGAGTCTGAGCTTTCTCTATGATCTCTGGTAAAATCACCAATTCTAGGAATACAAACATATCCCTTGATCCCCAATGAACACTACAGATCCATTTAAAACCATTTTTTTACATTACCAACGTGAGGTAAAATTGAGATGATTAATTATTCAATCAACTAATTATGTGTACTGACTATCACTGAGTAAAATAGTTATTTGCAAAAGAAGACTTATTACAACAATACAACAATTAATCGTGAATGATCTTAATTTGTAAAGTGAGATACATACTTAATTAAACACATGTTTTTTTTATATAAATTAATTTTTAAATCAATAAATATTCCTAACATAATTTATGATTAATTTATAAAACATAAGTAACTTAAAATTACATGTAAAATACATATTTTAGAGTATTTTTGTCAAACAAAATGGCAAAATATTACCAAATAATTTTGACCTTCAAACTCTCTCTCTCTCTCTCTCTCATCTCTCAAATCTTCGAAATCTTTTTCAGCTTATCTGTGATTTGTCTCGATTGGATGATATTGGGTTTCGCTGGAAAATCTTTAAGGAGCTTGAGTGTTGATTTTACAGTCTTTTGGAGACGATTTTTGAGTTGAATTTCATATTAAAAACTCAAGGTTAAAGACAACAAACATATGTTTATCACCACTATATCCCATGTATATCATATATATTTGTTTAATCCATGAAAATCTCTATAATATATACACTTATATACATGATATACAATGTGTTATATGCATGCGGCAATGTTGTCCATGAAAATTACACTAATATAACATGATATACATACACTGCAGAGACATTTTTGATGTGTTACTACTATTTTTGTAATTTTTCGAGGACGAAGCTTTTATAATAATTGATTGGATGAGTTGTTGTGACTTCTTCAATGGACAAATCCACTTTTCCCTCGTCGTCTTCTCTACAAATGGAGGCTGGAGCTCTCCGCTTTTGTATTATTTGAACAGTAAATGCATAGACGTCGGTTATACTGGGGAATTGTCTATAAAAGTGCCAATTTTTTTTAAGCTTATGTTGACAAACCTATAATATATTTGGTTAAAAGTATGTCCATACCAATTGGAGGTTTTTTTTGTGTATACAAGTGTCAATATCCCATATTTTTAAGATGGTGAGTTAACATACTTGGACCTTAGCAAGATATTTGTAACCTTGGGCCTTTACTAGATGTGGCATGTGTTCTATTTTAATTTAGATGGTCCACATTCTTGCTTGTTACTGCCTACACAATAGAAGAGTTGTAGACAGGCTGGGCTGTTAATGACATATTTGTACCAGTCCTCTTCACGTTTGGTTAGGGAAAATTACACGGATAAAAAAACATATACTAGTTAATTAGTTAATATAGTTACAGTTTGTCTTAATTACAATTTGTGACTTGCTTTTAGTTATAATTACGCGGCTTAGTGTTTTAATTTGTATAGTTCGTCATGTTTGTATTATTTGCCACATATGTATAATTTGTCACTAACAATTCTCCGTTTGATTTGTATTTGTATATGACGGTGATTTCCTTTGGTTTTTCAGATACAATCAATCTTTTTTGTATAACTTTTTAAAACTTGTATAAACGTGTAGTTTTCAGAATTTGTATAACTGCTAATGTTCAGAAGATTGCGTTAAAAATAACTTAATTATATAAATACACGCAAATTATACAAACATACCTGTGAATTATACGAATGAGGTGTGAATTATACAAGCAAACAAGCTATAACTACAGTCTGTAAATATGCAAATTATAGCTAAAGAGCCTAATTAAATTCATTATAATGCTTATTTGCGAAATTTCTTAAACTGCCTTATGCTCATGAGCTCTAAGTAAGCTTTGGGACGATATACATGAACTTCACTTTGAAAAAAAAAAGTTGGATTTGTGAATTGATCAATTTAGTATGTCAATTTAAAAGCTCCTCTAATTAAGAAGATTTTCATTATTTCATCAATATTGTGTATGAAGATACTGATGGTCAAACTTGTATTTGCACAAACAGTCGAATCATATTTCCTCATCCGTGTTTCCTTCTACGCTTTCATTGTTCATTTATTTATTTAATTTAAAATTTCACAGCTAGTGATTGATTATTTAAAATTTAACTTCGTTAGCTTTGATTCTCACCTTGTAATCGATTATTTTATTTTATTTTTTAATTAAAAGTTATCCTCTTCCATTTGCCCATACCCTACACTCAATTTTCCGAAAAATAAAATTTAAAAATATCAATAAGAGTTTGTTCCCCATATGATGAAATTCTCGACAATTTGATACTTCCTCAATTTCAATTTGTTTGACCTATTTTTCTTTTTAACCTGTTTAAAAAGAATGGTTATTCTCTTTTTAATAACTCTTTAATTCCAATTTTCCACATGATATGTTTAAGACTACAAGATTAAGAATATTTCGCACAATTGGCATACTCCCCCCATGCCATAGTAGATGGGCATGTTACTAAAAATAATTATTCCATATTACTTAATCACTATATAATTAATTAATATTTTTCTCATTTTACCCCTATAATTAATATGTCATTTTGAATGTGAATAATTCTCAATACTAGCTATAGCTATACTCAATGTGTATTTTTATGTATATTTTTTCTAACTTATTTTTTATATGTATTGATATGAACAAAGAATTAAATAGTAAAATTATTCAATCTATTAATGATTTCTTAATTATCGTGTAAATTTAAAAAATTGGTCATCTAGTATGGAACAAATTAAATGGTGTATCTTATATTTAAAACAATAAAATCGAAAAATTCCATTAATATTTTTAAGGAAAAACTACATAATTAGACATACTTAACTGTCATATATACATATTTTACCTATAGTTTAAAAATATTACTCATAATATCACTTTTTAATAATTATACCATATACTTTAAAAAGTTAAATTAGATACACAAATCTCTTAAATATGATATTGCATAATTATCTTAAAATTTGAACTCCTTAATTAAAGGTATATTAACAATTCAACCTCCCTCAATCTCCTCTGCCAACAATATCTCTCCCCCCACCCCCCATGTCCTCCACCATTTTTTCTCTTTTCCTTCATCCTCTCAACTCATAATTTTTTTCACAATATCTATCAAAAACGATTTTTGTTTCATTAGCAAATATATTTCTCTCTCATCAACCTCCCCCAATCTCCTCCGCCAACAATATATCTCCCTCCCATCCCACATTAAAATTGCACGTTCGTAAATATGATATTGAATAATTATCTTAAAATTTGAACTCCTTAATTAGAGGTATATTAACAATTCAACTTCCCTCAATCTCCCCTGCCAACAATATCTCTCCCCCCACCCCCCATGTCCTCCGCCATTTTTTCTCTTTTCCTTCATCCTCTCAACTCATAATTTTTTCACAATATCTGTCAAAAATAATTTTTGTTTAATTAGGAAGTATTTTTCTCTCTCATCAACCTCCCCCAATCTCCTCCACCAACAATATCTCTCCCTCCCACCCCACATTAAAATTGTACGTTCTTGACACGCCATTAAATTAAAGCAGGCACTCATGTTGCAAACCATACTACTTGTAATTTATCTTAATTCTTTCTTTCCTCCATTTTTACTACCATCACCATTTCTATTTTTCTATTTAATTTTGGAGTGGGAAGTGACAAACTCAGTGTTAAAAGCTCGTGATTTTTTCAGAATAACTATAAAAAATGATTCGATTCATCAACAATATATTTAGAGGTTTGTTACTATTCAACCATCATTCTTTTTATGTATCGGATGAGTGAGGCTATTTTCCTGCCTCATTGTGCCCTAGTTCAAGAACTAGGGCTTGAGTACTAGCGATTTTATTGGTGTTTTTATGTCATGTATCTGAGCATGTTATTTTATGTATAAGAGATCTTTCTGTCGTGATGTAGTATCTTCTTTAGTGTATTTGAGACGATTTTGTCATGTATCTGGTCATACTTCAACAAGATCGTTATAGATCACATTTTGATGAAATTACAGTGGTCACAAATTTTTTGATGGCGCAGTTAGCGATAATGAAGACCCATAAAAGTCGAAACACACTGTAACATCCTGTATCCGAAATACACCAAAAATGCAGATTTTGAGAAGTTGCAGGTGCAACCCACGGACCGTAGGTCAGACCACGACCAGTGCTGGTGGTCCGTGTTTCACCACTGCAACCCCTCCCCAAACCCAGCTTAGAAAATCGGCTAAGTCTCGACTCACGGACAGACCCACGGTCCGTAGGTCAGACCACGGTCTGTAGTCTATGTCCGTGGATCGAGGCCCTCTTTACCCAGCCTCTGATGCAAACGACGGCCGACCAGCACAGACCGTCGTTCGATCCACGGTCCGTAGGTCTGACCGTAGGTGAGGGTCAACAACCAGTTAGAGGAAAATTGTTGATTTGGGTCAACTTCAAATGGTCATAACTCTTAGCACAAAAGTAATTATGTGTCCCATGACCTATGATATGATAGATAATTGAATTCTCTTTCCAACGCCACCGACTTTGCTAAATTCTGACCTCCGAGTAAAGGGTATGCTCATTTTAGTGAAGCTATGTCGGGCAGACTTGACCTACGACCTCAATCTACGAACTGTAGATTGACCTACGGCCCGTAGGTCCCGTCCGTCGATCACTCCGACAACAGTTAAGTTAGGGGTCTTTTGGTCTTTTTCTATTTCGTTGGATCCCTAAGTTACGTCATTTAGACCCTAAATTATGAGGTTTTAGTCAGTTTAAGCCTAGAAACATAACTAGAACTTACCTAAGTCAAATCATTAATCAAAACATAAAAAATTAGAAGCAAGAGAGGAGAAATAGGTCAAGAACCCTAATTCAAGAACGCAACAACGTTCCATCAATTCCAACCCCAAAATCTAAAGATTTCTCTGTGGAATTCGTCACCAAGTATGTGGGATTTCACTAGTAGGTTCCTTTCACCCATTAGGTCCCTAGTTTTCAGTCAGTTTCTTGATCCCCTTATTATGACTAGACCTAGAGTTTCTTAAATGTTAGAATTATTGGGTTCTTAGCTGTTAGAATGATCCAAATCAGATTAGTATGTTAATATTCAGTTTATTACATGAATTTCAGAACCCTAGCTATGTATTTCTTTACTTCTTGAATTACACATGCTAGGTCAAATATTTCAGTTATTCAGTTATGCATGCCTCAGTTATTAATGCATCAATATCAGTTACTTCTGTTGCATACTCAGTTTCCATGTCCAGTTTGAGTTATCCAGTAACTTACATAAATTCAGTCATAATGTGTTAATCACTTAATCCATTGAGAGTAGCATAATACCGAGTTGGACTAGGGTTCAGCGTACCCAAATAGTCCTAGAACTACTAGCCACGTAGGTTGTAAGTCCCCTCTTTGGGCATCATTTCAGTGATCACGCCAGTATGACTCTATACATCTAGCAGGGTATATTGGGTCCTCTCGATGGGGCGTATACATCAAACTCCACATTTAGCTCATGTGGTTTTATTATCGGTTATTAGTAGCTCCCACAGTTCAGTCAGATTCTATTGCATTGACCATTTATCAGTATATCCAGTATTCAGTTTCAGCATGTTATAAATTGGTCACTGCATTCATTTATCTCAGCATTCAGTATCTATATCATGTTCAGATTATATCATTGCTTATTTGCTTTGTTCAGTTATATGTTATTTCAGTTGTATTCTATCATGCACGCTCAATACCTTTCAAGTACTGACGCATACTCTGTGCTACATCTTCTCGTGATGTAGGTTCAGGCTCTCAGCATCTAGATCACGCTTAGATCGATTCCCGATCTCCAGTTCAGCAGAATTAGTGGTGAGTCCTCTTTTTTTTTAGGACAATAGTCATGAGGTTCTTTTTCAGTATTTTGAGTCCTTTAGTTTCAGTTTTGCTAGACTTAGTTGGGGCCTATCCCAGCATTTCTAGTCAGTTAGAGGCTAGTTTTAGACATAGATAGATTCTGATTAGTATTGAGTTAATATCTTCCTTGTATTAAACTCATCAGTTTTCATATATCTCAGTTATAGTATATGAGTATTTCCCATATTTTCATTTTGTTTATGATTATAGCTTTCGCATAGTTTCTATTATTCAGTTTATATTTAATATGCTCATGATCATGCCAACAGGGTTAGCTTAGGATCACTTATGGTCTTAGGTCCTGTTTCCGCGTCTCGGGGGTAGCTCGGGGGGTGACAAACTTGGTATCAGAGCACTAAGTTTAAGTGTCTTAGGATGTCTGAAAAGTCGCACTAGGTAGAGTCATTTTCCTGGATGTGTAGTGCGCACCACATCTAATGAGAGGGAGGCCACATAGTGTCTTAGGAAAAATCTTTATTTTTTTTTTACTCTTATCGTGCATAAGGTATGATCTAATTCCATTTTAACTCGATTCTACGTTTCAGTGATCATGTCTCCTAGTAGAGCTAACACCAGGAATGTGAATGCCAGGAACGCAAACACGACTCCTCCAGTCCCTGATAAATAAGTGTCGAATGCACATTTTAGGAAAGCTCAGATGTTGGCTCAGAGTGTGGCCAACCAGAACAATCAGCGGGCTCCCATTCCAGTAAATGCCAATGTTAGGTCAGCTGCAGCCAGGGTGCGAGACTTTTTTAGGATGAATCCGCCAGAGTTCTTAGGATCGCAAGTTGGAGAAGATCCCCAAAACTTCATTGACGAGGTCAAGAAGATCTTTGAAGTGATGCAGGAACCTGGGAATGACCGGGTTGAGTTAGCATCTTACCAACTTAAGGATGTGGCTCATATCTGGTATACTCAGTGGAAGGAGAACAAGGGTACATATGCAACTCCTATTACTTGAGATTGTTTCAGTGAAACCTTTCTGGACAGGTTTTTCCCCATAGAGTTGAGAGAAGCAAGAGCCCAGGAATTTATAAATTTAAGGCAGGGTAACATGACGGTCCAAGAGTATGGGCTCAAGTTTAACCAACTCTCCAGGTATGCTCCTCACATGGTTGCTGACTCTAGGGATCAAATGAATAAGTTTCTTTATGGGGTGTCAAACTTAGTGAAAACTGAGCGCATGAATGCTATGTTATTGGGAGACATGAACATCTCTAGGCTCATGACTCATGCTCAACAGGTTGAGGGTGATAAGCTTAGGGAACAGGCTAAGGAAACTAAGAAAGCAAGAATAGGTAACTACGACTATTCCCAATAGAAATCGGGTGGTGGAAATCACTCGCAGTTTCAACAAAAGTCTTCGACTCCAGCCCCTTCATCAGCTAGTGTTCCATCCCACAAGTTTCGTAATGATCAGAAAGGTAGGGCGTCAGGCTCTAAGTTTCAAGGTAGTGTTTCAGGCACTAAAACTTACCCAACTTGCCCGAAATGTAGTAAGAACCATCCGGGCGAGTGCCTTACAGGTAAGGAAAGATGTTTTGTGTGTGGTCAGTCTGGTCATAGATTGAAGGATTGTCCTTCTAGACAGGGTCAAGGAGAAAATAATGGTAGAGCTCAGTCTACAACTTCAGTAACACCAGCAGGTCACCCGACTCAGCAAGGTAACTCATCTGGTACAGGTGGCAGACAACGGCAAAACAGGCTCTATGCTCTTCAGGCTCGTCAAGATCAGGAAGATTCTCCTAATGTAGTCACTGGTACGTTACGAGTCTTTGATCTTGATGTTTATGCATTGTTAGATTCAGGGGCTACTTTGTCGTTTGTAACTCCTTACATAGCAGTCCAATTCAGTGTTAGCCCAGAAACTCTTTCAAAACCCTTCCCAGTCTCTACTCCAGTCTGTGACCCAGTTATAGCTAGACGAGTATACAGAAATTGTCTCGTCACAGTCTCTCAGAAAGTTACCTCAGCAAATCTTGTAGAGTTAGAAATGGTAGACTTTGATGTCATTCTAGGCATGGATTGGTTACATTCCTGTTATGCCTCAGCCGATTGTAGAACTAGGATTGTTTGTTTACAGTTTCTAGACGAACCAATCCTAGAATGGAAGGGTAGTAACTTAGCGTCTATGGGTCGATTCATTTCTTACCTTAAGGCTAGAAAGATGATCTCTAAGGGGTATCTCTATCATCTAGTTTGGGTCAAGGATTCTAACTCTAAAGCCCCAACTCTTGAGTCAGTCTCTGTAGTCAATGAGTTTCCAAAAATGTTTCCAGATGATCTTCTCGGAGTTCCTCCCGTAAGGGAAATCGACTTTGTAATTGATCTTCTTCCAGATACCCAAGCTATCTCTATTCCTCCTTACAGAATGGCTCCAGCTGAGCTTAAGGAATTGAAAGAGCAGTTGAAAGACCTTCTAGATAAGGGCTTCATCAGACCTAGTATTTCACCATGGGGTGCACCAGTATTGTTCGTAAAGAAGAAAGATGGTTCTCTCAGAATGTGCATTGACTATAGGCAGTTGAACAAAGTCACAATCAAGAATAAGTATCCCATCCCCAGGATTGATGACTTGTTCGACCAACATCAGGGTGCTAGTCATTTCTCAAAGATAGACCTCAGATCAAGTTATCATCAGCTTAGAGTCACAGATAGTGACATTCCGAAGACAGCCTTCAGAACTCGGTATGGTCATGACGAATTTGTAGTTATGTCATTTGGACTAACCAATGCTCCTGCAACTTTCATGGATTTGATTAACAGAGTGTTCAAGTAGTACTTGGACTTGTTTGTTATCGTCTTTATTGATGATATCCTCATTTACTCTAGGAATGAGGAAGAACATGCGAGTCATTTAAGAGTTGTTCTGCAAACTCTTAAAGATTGCCAATTATTTGCAAAATTTAGCAAGTGCAAGTTTTGGTTACAATCAGTTGCCTTCCTTGGGGATATTGTGTCTAGTGAAAGAATTCGAGTAGATTCCTAGAAGATAGAAGCAGTGAAACAATGGCCCAGACCTACTTCTACTACAAATATCAGAAGTTTCTTGGGTCTAGCGAGCAATTACAGATGGTTCGTGGAAGGATTTTCATCCATAGCCTCACCATTGACTAGGTTGACTCAGAAGATGGTCAAGTTTCAATGGTCAGATGTTTGTGAGAAAAGCTTCGCAGAATTGAAAACTAGGTTGACTACAGATCTTGTCTTAACTCTACTCGAGGGTTCAGATGGTTATGTGATCTATTTTGATGCATCCAGGGTCAGCCTAGGTTGTGTGTTGATGCAGTGAGGTAAGATTACAACTTATGCTTCTAGACAGCTTAAGGTACATGAGAATAATTATCCGACTCATGACCTCGAGCTTCCATCAGTGGTATTTGCACTCAAGATTTGGAGACACTACTTGTATGGTGTTCATGTAGATGTGTTCACAGACCATAAGAGCCTCCAGTATGTATTCACCCAGAAAGAGTTGAATTTTCGCCAGAGAAGCTTGAGTTTCTCAAAGATTATGATATGAGTGTGCATTACCATCCGGGTAAGGCGAATGTATTAGCAGATGCTCTTAGCAGATTATTCATGGGTAGTGTAGCACATGTTGAGGAAGAAAGAAGAGAGCTAGCAAAGGATGTTCACAGACTTGCTCGCCTAGGAGTTTATTTTATGAGCATATTAGATGATGGTGTAACGGTTCAAAATGGGGCAGAATCTTCTTTGGTAGTGGAAGTTAAGAAAAATCAAGACATCGATCCGATATTACTTGAACTCAAGGGTGCAGTCCACCAAAGAGAATTGAGGTTTTCTCCCAAGGGGGAGATGGTGTGCTTCGCTACCAGGGTTAATTATGTGTTCCTAATGTGGGCGAGTTGAAATAACATATTCTTGCAGAGGCCCATAATTCCGTATATTCTATTTATCCAAGTGTCACTAAGATGTACCGCGATCTGTGGGAAGTCTATTGGTGGAATGGTATGAAAAGAGATATAGCATATTTTATGGTTAAGTGCCCGCCCCAATTGCCAGCAAGTCAAGGTAGAACATCAGAAACCAGGAGGCATGACTCAAGAGATTGATAGTCCTACTTGGAAGTGGGAAGTGATCAACATGGACTTCATCACAGGTTTACCTCGTACTCGCAGACAACATGACTCCATTTGGGTGATTGTTGATAGGGTTACTAAGTCTCTCGCTTTTTGGCGGTCAAGACTACAGATTCGGCGGAGGATTACGTCAAGCTTTACATTAATGAGATTGTGAGGTTGTATGGGGTTCCTTCGTCTATCATCTCAGATAGTGGTCCTCAGTTTACCTCTCATTTCTGAAAGTCATTTCAGAAGGGTCTTGGTACTCAGGTTAACCTTAGCACAACATTTCATCCACAGACAGATGGTCAGGCAGAGCGTACCATTCAGACCTTATAGGATATGTTGAGAGCTTGTGTGATCGACTTCAAGGGTAGTTGGGATGATCACCTTCCTCTTATTGAGTTCGCCTACAACAATAGTTACCATTCCAGCATTCAGATGGCCCCTTATGAGGCATTGTATGGGTGTAGATGTAGATCTCTAGTTGGTTGGTTTGAAGTAGGTGAAGCAGCCTTGATAGGACCAGATTCAGCCCTTGATGCTATGGAGAAAGTGCAACTCATTAGAGATAGACATAAGACTGCCCAGAGTCGCCAGAAGTCTTATGCAGTTGTGAGAAGAAGGGAACAAAAGTTCCAAGTTGATGATTGGATTTTCCTAAAAGTGTCACCTATGAAGGAGGTGTTGAGATTTGGCAAGAAAGGGAAGCTTAGTCCCAGATATGTAGGCCCTTACCGGATCTTGAAAAGGATTGGTAAAGTGGCTTATGAGTTAGAGTTGCCAGCAAATTTAGCAGCAGTGCATCCAGTCTTTCACATTTCACTTTTGAAGAAGTGTGTGGGTGATCTAGCATCCGTAGTGCCATTAAAGACTGTGGCTGTGAAATATAGTCTTTCTTATGAGGATGTACCAGTTGAGATTCTTGATCGTCAAGTTAGAAGGTTGAGAAACAAAGAAGTCATTTCAGTCAAGTTTTAGTGGAGGAGTCGGTCCGTAGACGGAGCTACTTGGGAAGCAGAAGTGGCCATGAAAGCCAAGTGTCCTCACCTATTTCCTTCCGATTCCACTCCAGCTTGACGTAATAGTTCCTCTTCAATTTTTCAGTCATTCATGCGTAAATTTAGTGTTAGAATATGTTCTTTCAATTTGTACTTGCATTTTCAGCGTATTTGCATGTTCTTGGAACTCAGTTCAGTCAGAAATTCAGTTCTCAGTGTTTAGTGGTAGGGATTGCAGCCCTCTCACTCCATTGCAGTTAGTTTAGTCTTCATTCGAGGACGAATGGTCCCAAGGGGGAGATAATGTAACACCCCGTATTCGAAATAGACCAAAAATGCAGATTTTGAGAAGTTGCAGGTGCAACCCACGGTTTCCATCCACGGACCGTAGGTCAGACCACGGCCCGTGCTGGTGGTCCGTGGTTCACCACTGCAACCCCTTCCCAAACCCAGCTCAGAAAATCAGCTAAGTGTCAACCCACAGACAAACCCATGGTCCGTGGTCCGTGTCCATTGATCAAGGCCCTCTTTACCCAACCTTTGATGCAAACGACGGCCAATCAGCACGGACCGTCGTTCGATCCATGGTCCGTATGTGAGGGTCAACAACCAGTTAGAGGAAAATTGTTGATTTGGGTCAACTTCAAATGGTCATAACTCTTAGCACAAAAGTAATTATGTGTCTCATGACCTATAATATGATACATAATTGAATCCTCTTTCCAACGCCACTGAGTTTGCTAAAATCCGACCTCTGATTAAAACATTATGCTCGTTTTACTGAAGCCATGTCGGGCAAACTTGACCTACGACCTCAATCTACGGACCATAGAATGACCTACGACCCGTAGGTCCAGTCCGTCGATCACTCCGACAGTAGTTAAGTCAGGGGTGTTTTGGTCTTTTCCTATTTCGTTGGACCCCTAAGCTACATCATTTAGACCCTAAATTATGAGGTTTTGGTCAGTTTAAGCCTAGAAACATAACTAGAACTTACATAAGTCAAATCATTAATCAAAACATAGAAATTTAGAAGCAAGAGAGGAGAAAAAAGTCAAGAACCCTAGTTCAAGAACGCAGCAAGGTTCCATCAGTTCCAGCCCCGTCTCCATGGGATTTGTCACTAGGTATGTGGGATTTCACTAGTGGGTTCCTTTCACCCATTAGGTCCCTAGTTTTCAGTCAGTTTCTTGATTCCCTTATTATTACTAGACATATGGTTTCTTGAATGTTAGAATTATTGGGTTCTTAGCTGTTAGAATGAACCAAATCAGATTAGTATGTTAATATTTAGTTTATTGCATGAATTTCAGAACCCTAGCTATGTATTTCTTTAGTTCTTGAATTACACATGCTAGGTCAGATATTTCAGTTATTCAGTTATACATGCCTCAATTATTAATGCATCAATATCAGTTAATTGTTGCATACTCAGTTTGCATGTCCAGTTTGAGCTATCCAGTAACTTACAGAAATTCAGTCGTAATGTGTTAATCACTTAATCCATTGGGAGTAGCATAATACTGAGTTGGACTAGGGTTCAGCGTACCCAAATAGTCATAGAACTACTAGCCACGTAGGTTGTAAGTCCCCTCTGTGGGCATCATTTCAGTGATCACGCCAGCATGCCTCTATACCTCTAGCGAGGTATATTGGGTCCTCTCGATGGGGCGTACACATCAGACTCCACATTTAGCTCATGTGGTTTTATTATCGATTATTAGTAGCTCCCACAGTTCAGTCAGATTCTATTGCATTGACCATTTATTAGTATATCCATTATTCAGTTTCAGCATGTTATAAATTGGTCACTGCATTCAGTTATCTCAACATTTAGTATCTATATCATGTTCAGATTATATCATTGCTTATTTGCTTTGTTAAGTTATATGGTATTTCAGTTGTATTCTATATTGCATGCTTAGTACCTTTCAAGTACTGACGCATACTCTGCGCTACATCTTCTCGTGATGTAGGGTTCAGGTTCTCAGCATCCAGATCACGCTTAGATCGATTCCTGATCTCCAGTGCAGCAGAATCAGTGGTGAGTCCTCGTTCTCCGAGGACAATAGTCATGAGGTTCTTTTCAGTATTTTTAGTCCTTTAGTTTCAGTTATGCTAGACTTAGCTAGGGCCTGTCCCATCATTTCTATTCAGTTAGAGGCTATTTTCAGACATAGATAGATTCAGCTTAGTGTTGAGTTAATATCTTCCGTGTATTAAACTCATCAATTTTCATATATCTCAGTTATAGTATATGGGTATTCCCCATCTTTTCAATTTGTTTATAATTATAGTTTCCGCACAGTTTATATTATACAGTTTATATTTAGTTTGCTCATGATCATGTCAGCAGGGTTAGTTTGGGATCACTTGTGGTCCTAGGTCCCGTGTCTGCGTCTCGGGGATAGCTCGGGGCATGCCACACACATTTATTGATTCAAATTCCATTGAAAAGATTAATATCGAATAATTGGATACATAATTCAGATACATAAACAAGTTTCAAATATATATCGGCTATATGCTACATTTAACTGGTACATAATTAATACATCTAAGTCACTAAGTATGTATCAGATACACGTATATAGTAGATACACGTAATGAAATGCATCTAATGAAATGAAATGCATGAATTAGATACATACTTTAAATACATTAGTAAAAGGCACATATCCTGGTCAAGATAATTAATGATTTGATTTATATAAGATTTTCAAAACAAGGTCCGTATTTTGTTCCAAAACAACAATATACTTTTATTAGATTATTCAACAAAGTAACAACCAACTAGAGTGCGAGAAACACGTTCTCTAAACATGAAAATTGAAAATAAAAGATCTCGAAATTCAAAGAAATAAATTCAAATTTCTGAAAATAAAAGTTTTTCACTTTTTTTGTTGCTAAAAAATAAATGGAAGAAATTAAAATATTTTTGAATTTTTTAGAAGTTGTTAGACTAGATATATTCAAAATCTGTTAATGAAGTGATTTCCTCCCTAAATCAAGCATTTTAGTTAGAATACTTAATTAAACATGTATCCTGCTTTGTCAATTCCTCGGATACATATATCTGTTGAATTAAGATACATGTATCCAATCAACGAAATGTGATAGAGGAAGTAACATTCAAAACTATCCTGAATACTTATAATTAAAATCTAAACTACATAAATTGTTGTTTACCCAACCCAATGTAAAATAAATATATGATCAAACAAATTAATGAAGTGAGTGTATGTTATTGACTTTTCTTTGTGGATTAGTAATGTGAAAAACAGAATCCGAGCATTACGGAGTAACAAGATTGGGTATTCCAAATCCTGCGGAAAGTAGATGACATTCAGATTTACAAGTTGCACACAAAGCAAAGCATTAGCACATGGGTACTTGTTGACAATAATGTGAAATCTCTTTTACTCTTTCTAATTTACTTTTTCCTTTTTTCTCAATATCATATCTCACTACGTTTACTAGTAGTACTTCTCAAAACAACAATAACTAGAAGCAAGCGCAAATCATTGCTCAATTACACTCCTTTGTAGTACCTAGGAGCTAGGGATATGCACGGTTTGGATAAAAAATTATTCAAATCGAAAAATTGAATTAAATCGACAAAATAAATTGATTTTATTTAGATTTTGTTTGGTTTTAGATTTTAAAAAATCAGTATTGTTTGGTTTGGTTACGATTTTGTTCATAAAAATTGAAGAAATAATCGAAATGAACCGATAAATTATATACATATATTTTATTATTATACATACATAGTAATATATTATTTTTATAAACAATTTTTACAATCTTATAAATGTCAGTCATTCTAATCATTTTTCATTTTGAATGGATTGGTTTGATTTTGCTAATTTTAAAATCGATTAAGTTAGTTTTATTTTGGTTTTTTATTAATAACCGATCTCAATCGACCCGTGAACACCCCTAGTAGTACCATATACTCCTTCCGTTCCTATTTACGTCCTTACTAAAAATAAATGTTCCTTAATACTTGTCATTTCATAAAATCAATGCATAAATAACAATATTCCTTCTAGTTTACCTTTAGAGTTATTAGTCTTGAAAATATGAATTTGACCAACATAGAAAAACTAAATAAATAATTCATGTCCTAACTTTTTCAGGTTCTATAAGTTTCTGACATAATAAAAAGACTCATAGTTTATATAACGAATTAACGTCACTAAATATTAATTTATTATACAATAAGACTTTTCTATAATAGCCAATTTTATTATATTTGTCAAAAAATATTTTTAAGATGTCCCTCATCGATAGAGGGATGAGAATTTGGTTTCCTTATATAGATTTGGACAAACTTTTTCTAATGAGCTAGTTTTTGAAATTGAGTTAAGTTCAGATGTCATATCAATATAATAAATGATATTACAGAGAAGTTTGAATATGTATTCCATCTATAACTAGCTTCTCGTTATTTTCTTTTTCTTTGAAAAGTAAAGATTGACCCCGTTTTCGTGCTAATTTATGAATGTTAGGTTATTGTGGTTTTGCAACTGACGCATACATACATATTCAAAATTTGAGAGTAGCAGTCTATAGTCAATGCTTTACTTATCACTCTATCATTAACTAAGTAACTCTTTCTTTTTAACAACTACGCTAGCTGTCCACATTCAATGTTCCATCCACCTTTGACTTTCTCACTCACCAGAATGTTTAGTATTGTTTCCACTCAATTCTTCTTTCATTTTCATGAATAAAATAGCAATATTTAACTACAAAATTAGATCTACTGTATCAAAGACTGCGTATAGTAGTTAATAGAAAAGTTATATATGGGATTTTTTTTCTCTGTCATCTAAAAATATTTCAAAAATCCCCACTCGGATACATCACTCTCCTCTCGTTGATACATCCCTATCTCCCTCTCGGATACAATCATCTCCTCTCGTTGATACATCCCTATCTCCCTCTCGGATACAATCATCTCCTCTCTGATACATCCCTCACATATGTATTAGGATGTCTACTGATGTATACGAAAGTCCAGTGATGTATCCGGATGTCTTCTCTCCTCTCTGATACATCCTTCCCCTCTCGGATACATCACTTACCTATATATCCGGATGTCCAGTGATGTATTCAAAATTCATAAATTTTAAGAAATTTTTGTAATTTGAATATAATAACTTTAACACTATGAAATTTATGTAAATTATAATTTAAATTTTTTGTTTGAATTTTGTGGGCCCAATTTGCTTTATAATGTCGGCTGAGAGGCGTCATTTAATATTTGTATATACTCCAAAATATAATACTAGTAGTGTAGTACTAGTAATTAACTACTCACTCCATTTCTATTTATATGTCACAATTTTAGATTTCACATCTCTTAAGAAATTATTTAAGTTTACTATTGTACCCTTATTTAGTATTTTCTTAAAGTCGAGTTTTCAATAAATGAACATAAATTAATTTATTTTGATTAATAAATTGACAATGAACATGAATTAATCATTTACTGTAGTATTTAATGTTGGTCAAATTCATACTTTCAAAGCTAATAACTCTCAAGGGGAAAATATGAAGAATAATGTTATTTATGCATTGATTTTATGAAATAACAAATATTAAGGATCATCTATTTTTAATAAGACCGACATATAAAAAGGAGCAGATGGAGTACTACTTTTACTATATTTCCAAAGAAATTAGCAGAACTTATTAGAAACAGTTATCCCATACAACTATTTATTACTCCCTCCGTCCACTTTTAATTATCATGTTACGCTTTTTGAAAATTAATTTGACTAATTTTCAAATTTAAATTAGATTACATTAATTCGATATTTTATAAAAAAAAATAGATATTCAAAAACTATACGAAAAATACTATAAATTACAATTTTTTACATATCAATATGATGAAAAATAACATCATAAAATATTAGTCAAATTTCTTATAATTTGACTCTAAAAAAGGAAACCATGACAATTAAAGTGGACAGATGTAGTAGTATTTAATACTTCCTCTCTCCCAATTTAAGTGACACATTTTATTTTTCGAGAGTCAAACAATTTAAATTTGATTGAGAGTTTGCTCATGGAATCTTTAATTTTTTAAAAAATTAAATTTATATAGTTGTAAACTACATAAAAAGTGACAATTCAAAATATTTAAAAGATATATGAAAATTTTACGGTCAAAGATAAACTTGTTTGAATCTCAAAATCTGAAATGTGTCACATAAATTAGATAGAGAGAATATTATTTTTATTTAAATTTATTGATTTTATTTTATTTTTATATTTAAAGATTATATGTAAAGTTACTGAAAGAAAGAGTACTATAAATCACAACAATAATTAACAACTTGACATATTTAAAAACTCTATAAAAATTAAGTTGACTTTGTATTTCATTTGTGCCGTATAAATTAGGATCAAAGAATAATATATGTATATATATTATTTAAAATAACGTAAAAATATTAATAAGTACAATAATTAAATTTAAAATATTTTATAAATTGGCTAACTCTCCAAATTTAATGACTATCACATATTAAAAAATAAAAAATAATATATATTGCACAAGCCTCTATATCCGTTTGGCCATGCGATATGGTATCATGATATGGAATCATGCTATGATATCATAATATGAAATTATGAGATGAAATTGAAGTTTTGTTTGGATATGCGATATGAAATTTTTGTATTGTATATTTTCTCATAAACATAAGAATCTCATAAGTTGTAAAACTATTAAAATAGCCCCAATTATTTATTCAATCTTACCAAATAAACAAAAATTTATAAAATCGCATAATAAATTATTACAAAGATATTTGTTCTCCACTTAAGTAACTATCTCATCTAACTTTAATTCATCAAACTTTAATTCAATAAAAAAAATAAACATAAATTGTAGTGTGCTAGTCTTTAATATTACTCAACAATCGATTGGTGTGAGTTAAAGTGACTATATGTTGGTGAGAATAATAAATTTTATTTACATATAAAATAAATGGTTAGTAGATATAAATGTGTGGATTTTTTAACAAAATATAAACTTGTGGATAAATCTTTGTATTAAAAATATCTCAAATCATGATATGAATTCCAATATCATGGTTTTTGGAGAATATGAAATCACATCTCATGATATGGAATCATGAGATGGAATCAATGTAAAATCACATGTCCAAATGTTGATTCAATTTCACGATTTCATAACGTGATATGGTATGCATGGCCAAACGCCTACTCAGTGTATAAAATATACTCCTTATTTCCAACAATACTTGTTCACTATTGACTTTACACACTTCTTAAGAAATTATAAATAGAAAAGTAATTTTACTGTATCACCATTTGAATGTACTCCCTTGGCCACAATTACTTGTCCAATTTTCCCTTTTTACTTGTTCATTTTGACAAAACAAGAAAGGACAATTTTGTTTACCTATTATACCATCAATTAATTACTTTGAAAAACTTGCAAATCTTAAATTTTTAATTCATCTTCTTCATAATTAATATGGGTCAAATAGTAAATTCACTATGTCAATCATTGTTTTCTTAATATGTGTGTCGATTTAAAAGTTGATAAATAATTAGGGAAGAGAGTAATAAAGACAATGTCTAGAAAAATATAATAGAAAAATAATTATAATTAATGATAAGGATAAATGAGGAACTAAGTGTAAAATTAACCACTGATTTCATAAAATGGACAAGTATTGTTAAACATTCCAAAATAATATACGGAAAAGGGTCATATTTACCCCTGTACTTTTAGAAAAGGGTTATATTTGCCCTTCGTCATACTTTCTCAATATATTTACCCCTTCCATCCAACTTTAGGTACATATTTGCCCTTGAACCGTTAAGTCTCATGTCTTCAATTTTAATGTCATATGTGACGCTTATGTGGCACGCCTACATGGATATATATATTCTTTTCCATTAAAAAATTCTCCTAATTTAATTATCATACCCATTCAATTTAACCCATAAACTCAATTCCTAATACTTATTTAGTTGTGCCTGTTGCGAATTCGATATCCATAAGCAATGTGTCCTGCCCAAATTGTTGTCCTTCCCCATCACCATCATCATGAACTTGAGGAAGAGGAAAACAGAGGGGTAACAAATCAAGTAATAAACTAAAGCATTTTTGACACTCTCATGTGTTGGAACTCTTGAAGACTGAAGTACAGGAAACAAATGAAATAATCTGTTCAGATTAGATCTGTGGCACTTCTTGTAAATGCACAAAATCCAATTGTGAATTCACCCTTCACAAATCATGCTTTGATTTACCAAGAAAAATACAACACAATTCTCATCCTAATCAACCTCTCACTTTGTACCCTACTTTACCCGAACGAGACTCGATCACTAGATGAAGAAGCAATCTTAACTCTCGATAATGATTTTTTCGTGGATCAAGAATCCCCAGCTCTCTGTCTCTCTATCTCTCTCAGTTAAAGAAACATAATGAATTAAATATTAGGAGTTGGGTTACATGGGTTAAATGGGTGGGTATAAAATTAGGTTGGGTATACTAATTAAATTAGGAGAAAATTTTTAATGAAAAAAAATATATATCCATGTAGGCGTGCCACATAAGCGCCACATCTGCTATTAAAAGTGAGGACATGAAACTTAACGGTTCAAGGGCAAATATGTACCTAAAGTTGGATGGGAGGGGTAAATATATCAAAAAAGTATGACAAATGGCAAATATAACCCTTTCCTAAGAGTGGAGGGGCAAATATGACCCTTTTCCGAATAATATACAAGACAACTATTGTTGATAAGAGGGAGTAACTAATACAAACTTTTAACCACTCAAGGCACATGACAATACAAACTTTTAACCACTCAAGTCACATGACAGCTTTAAATCTTTCCCTTTCATTAAATCGTAGATGTAAATTTTTTTTTGTATCTTTTTATCTCTTTATCTTTTTTTTGAAGTTAATTATATTAAATATAAACCCTTGTAATATGAATCAATTTCAAACTTTTTGTATTTTAAAATTAAATATTTATACTCTATATATTATGAAAATTCGATGCTTACACACTCTGAGTGATTATGCTAATGATTAAATATCAAGTACATAAATGGATACTAAATGGTTATTGCGGTCATTTCGTAACTAAGTATATTAAAGTAGTAAATAATTTTATTTTTTTATGAAATTTAAATAAGAAAATACATATATATCCATGTTTTTAATAAAAATAAAGATATTTTTTCTATAATATATGTCTTTTGAAATTCTTAAATAAGAAACAAACACAAATTACTTAATAAGATGACTAAAATTTTACATATTCAAAATAAGAGAGAATAGTTTCGTAGTTGGAAAATCTTAAATATAATGATGTCATTCCTATTTTTTAAAAGATATTTAATCCTCTTATATGATAAAAATCCTTCATAAATGGAACTTCATCTATAATTTTTTTTTTCAAGTATTACTATGTGGATAGTACTATTACTTCTTAAATGATTAATTGATTAATCATGCAATGTGTTCTTCTTTCAATAAAAAGAACAAAGAAAATTATGTATCTTAAACAGGAAACATAATTGATAATGAGATATTTTAAACCTTCAATAACACACTAAAGTTTGTATATTATTATTGCTCTAAATAAAAATTAATAATACATGGTTAGGCAATTGATAAAATTATTTCACGATTTTTTTAATCATAAACACAAGATTCAACCACTTCAATATTAGTAAAAATTAATTAAGAGAACTTTGTGGGTATTTTCCTGGATTATAATTTGATACCTAGGTAAATTCATATGAATAATACTCATTTAAAATCGCAACAATAAATTCGGCAAGTAATTTCCTTGGTAATATATTCCCAGGTAAATTTCCATGAAACATTTCCCATCTAAAATCGCAGCTATAATATCCCTAGCCAAACATCAGTTGAGAAGTTGATTGAAATCCATTCTATCTAAATTTACAAGGCCCAAACCAGGGGTGTTCACGGGTTGGTTTGGATCGGTTATTGGTCCAAACCAAAACCAAACCAACTTAATCGGTTTTAAAATTATCAAAACCAAACCAAACCAAATATAATATACATTTATCGATTTGGTGATTATCAGTTTCGGTTTGGTTTGGTTTGGTTATTCGGTTATTAACCATACACAAAAATAAAAGAAACAATTCATTTAAAATGTGAAAAAAGTGACAACAATCCATTCAAAACGAAAAATAGTTAGAATGACTTAAATTACCGAACTTTCGATCTCTAAATTTACTATCAATAAAGCTTTAAAATTCACTATATTGGCCTAGAAGGAAGAGACAATAACATTTTCAGTCCCACAAAGAATTGTCATAGACACTCATATACATGAAATCAATAAGATAAATGTTTCATCTTGGGCATTTTTGCTTTCAATAAGTAAATTATAAAGAAATTTTAATGAAAATATGTATTAGATCTTTAAACTTGTTTATAAAAACAATATATTACGTATGTATATTAATAAAATATATATATATATATATATATATATATATAATTCATCGGTTCGGTTTGGTTATTTCTTCGGTTTTTTTCGAATAAAATCATAACCAAACCAAATACTATCGATTTTCAAAAATCTAAAACCAAACCAAACCCAAATAAAATCGATTTTATTTTATCGGTTTGGTTTGGTTTTTCGGTTTGGATCAGTTTTTATCCAAATCGTGAACACTCCTAGCCCAAACCATCTCCAATCCCACTCTATTTTACTCTTCATTCTCTATATTTGGAGAGTAAAATAGAGAATGAGCTCTCCAACCAGGCAACCACCCTCCATTTCACTCTTTATTCTCCATATATAGAGAGTTGAATAGTACTTCTCCAAATTTGGAGAAAAACTATTCACACTCTCTATTTCACTTTTTCATTATTTTATTATTATTTCTATTGTTTTGTAATTGACATATTATTTTTCATAAAAGGCTATGAATTAAATCTCTAAAATTGGTAATCCGTTTTAAATGTAATATAATAATTTTAAAAATATATATTATTTAATATTTACTACTTTCATTTCAAATTGATAATATTTCAATTTTTTAATTCTTTTTTGTCAATTTAATATAATTTGATTTTATTATTAGTTTTCACTATAAAGAATGCACAATTTTAAATGGTCTACAATTGTTCAAACTATTCGTAATTCTCAAAAGAAGAAATATTATGAGATGAAACAAGAATCGAGCCGAAAAGATGTTGAACGTACATTCGGAGGTTTGCAATTATTGTAGGACAATCACGTTTTTGGAGAAAGGAAGTGTTGCATGATGTAATGACTACATGTATTATATTGCACAACATGATAATCTAGGATGGACGTAATCTTAATGCATCAATTCAAGATGTCGGAGAGGCTCCAATTGCAACGACAAAAATGGTGGTAGATGAAAATCTTCGATTTGAACAATTTTTAGTTAGACATAAAAAAATTACGGACAAAAATGCTCATTTTGAACTCCATAACGTGTTAATAGAGGATTTATATGAGCAACGTAATAATCTTGATAGTTGGGTATTTATGTAATGCTTATATAATTATTTTTCATTAATGATTTCACTTTTATTTGAATTGTTCATTAATTTGTATATTATATAATATTTGCTTCCAATTTATGTTATTTAGAAATTTAGAATAAAATATAATTTTATATTAAAAAAAAGTGAAAAAACAAAATTTTATATCACATGAAAATTATATAAAAGTGATTATTTCGAGAAAAAAGAAAGAAGAGGTTTATATTTATGAAATAAGAAAATAAGAATGAAATAGAAATAATAATATAATATTGAGGAGAGAGAAAAATATTCTTTTTTAGGAGAGTAAAATAGAGAATTAAGTTAGAGTTGATTGTCTGAAAAAATAGAAAACTCTATATTTGGAGAGTGAAATAGAGAACAGGGTTGAAGATGCCTTTAACGAGTTTAGAAAGGTTAATATAGGAGTTGAAGAATGGTTAACATCAGTTGAGAGGTTGATTGAAACAAGTTTGTCAGCATGTTGATTTGCTTCTCTGAGACAATGATCAATCGTATATACATGATACTTCTTGGAAATACATCGAGAGTACATGATCCATGGGGGACTCGCGAAGTCCATATATCGACATGGACGATATCCACGTGTTTATGCGGACGATCTCAACACACTATCATAAAATGAAATAATTCCCAACACAAATGATCTCCACATGCCCAACTTATAATCATAACATCTCACAATCCCCAGCACGAACGATCTCCATGTGCCCAACTTATACTCAATCTCATGTCAATGCATGTGCATAATATGCTTTCAATAAAAGGGGATGATAATGCATCTCAATCAATCAAATATCGGTATGATATATAATCACCTCAACTATCACAAATATACGGATTCAATAAAAAACACAATCAGACAAAAGAAATCAAGTCAATAATACATTAGCTAATGCCCATATGCTTTGGCATTCTCGGATTACAATCCGTCATTCTATAGTAATAAAATTTTCCTTTATAACAACGATACTCATATCAATGTCTGTCACACAATTGGTATGAGACCCCCATCTTTCGCCCTTACCCATTGTCTAATCTATTTTTTTTTATCTTTAATTAGAAAAATGTTCTTTAACGAAGTGTAAAAGTCTAAACATACCTGAAATGTCAGACATATGCCACAAATTCTCAAGATTTTGCCTTTCCCTTTTGTAAAGCTTCAAGACGTTCACCATCTATCACATATGCATTATTCATAAGTAAACGAGTTCATAGACACCTATATTACTATACCTCCATCCCAAACCCCAAAAAGTGAATCTAGGCTCATAAGGATAAATTGAAATTTTAGTACAACTATATCACCCATAAATCGTATAGCACAAATCTCTAATTAAGTTTCTAATTTTGATGCCAATTAATACGTCAAGTCGCATATTTCTAAATCTCAAGCTTAGGGTTAAGTCTCAATTCCTCAAAATATCATAAATTTAATTATATTTATATAATACAATACACTTAATATTTAATTACATATCTCAATATATCAAAACTTAAATCGTGACAACAAAATAATAATATTTAAATTTGAAGCCACTGGTTACGAAACCAGTGGCGACAACCATGAACCAAACTACCAGCGATCCTTACCCCTTTAAATTTGAACGAAACTGCAAGCAATCTTACCCTTTAAACTCTAAACCCATTTATATGATAATTTACCACTAAAAGAATACACACAATTTCAAGGACCCACGTAAACATTCACCATAGTCGGATCCTGCTCCCCTCTATTACTTCTTCCCTCCATTTCGTCAAGTGCGCGTCTAGATTAGAGACTTGTGTCATATTTAAAGTTTGAAGGTCAAGATTATATTATATTAACAAATATCATAACCATAGTTAAGTCCACTAATTTTAGAAAACTACTCTCCAAATTTGGTAAGAATTACAATATATTCCATACAAAATTTGATATTTATTAATATCTTTAATTTCATCTTATATTTTTAATTTACAATTTAATAATTAAATACAAAAACATAATATGAAATTAATGATTATAACTCAAAAGTCACTCAACTATTGATATTTTACTTAGAAAGTCACTCAACTATTGATATTTCACTTAAAAAGTCACCTAATCAATTTAACTATTTTTTTTCATTAAATTTTGTTGAAATCTAATTTTATTTTAAACTAATTTTATAAGAAATAAGAAGATATCTATTTTATTTATCTTACTAATCCACTCCAATTATTTAATTATATTGTTATTTTGAAAAACATACTGTAGCAATAGACAAAAAAATCATTTTCCGTTCTAGCAATTGTTTAGTAGAATTAAATAAGCTGAAAAATGATCCAAAAAAAAGGAGAACATTGAAATTGATTAGAAGTAATCAAAGAATGCAGAATAACAATCTTTTATCATTTAAAAATAATTGGTTTAAAACAAAAAATTTACAATTTAATATTTAAATACAAAAATATGATATGAAATTAATGATATTAATAAATATCAAATTTTGTATAGAATATATTGTAATCCTTACCAAATTTGGAGAGTAGTTTTCTAAAATTAGTTGACTTAACTATGGTTATGATATTTGTTCATATGATATAATCTTGACCTTTAAACTTTAAATATGACAGATGTCTCTAATCTAGACGTGCACTTGACGAAATGGAGGGGAGCCGGATATTGACTTAACTATGATTATGATATTTGTTCATATGATATAATCTTGACCTTTAAGCTTTAAATATGACAAATGTCTCTAATCTAGACGTCCACTTGACGAAATGGAAGGAAGGGGTAATAGATGGGAGCCGGATCCACCATATTCACTTTAATAATAATAATAATAATAATAATAATAATAATAATAATAATAATAATAATATTCATAATAATATTCATGCTTCTTAATAACTAATATAATATACGAATAGTAAAGAAGAATTAGTTAGGTTTTTACCCGAAATAATTAGTAATCTCCAAGTCCTCGCGGAAACAGTGAAAATTTCCTTCATCGACCGCAATATTTTTTCTTCTTTAATTATGACTCAAAAATAATTAAACCCCCAATTAACTTTTTTAATACATGAGCCAAGAAGTATACAATATTAAAATAAATTTAGATTTGGCCCATTAGTTATCAAATAAATTAATTATTTAAAAGTTATACATCAATTAAATAATCGTAGTTAATCGAATAGTCTAAAATTTCTATCTAAAATTTGCGAGAAGAGTTAAAACACTACTAGAACTCAAAACGATTTAACGGATCGTTACATCATCTACCACTAAAAAAACGTTCGTTCTCGAACGATAAAAATAATAGAATGTTCTTGAACGCTTACAAACCACTAGGATATCTCTTAGGCGTGTATGACTCAGTCTGCCAATTCATTAGTTTCTTCAATTGAGTAATATTTTCACTAAACCTTTACTAAAGCAATTTCTTTCAACCTCGACTTTCGAAGCTGCCTATCCAAGATGGTTACCCGCTCCTTTTGAAAAGTCAAATTCTTATCAAGTGACATTGAATCTCATTGACTCACACGAGCACCATCCTAATGATACTACTTTAACATTGAATATGAAATATATGATGAACATATGACAAACCAAGAGGAAAATCCAACTTGTAAGTCACCTAACCAATACAATATATACACAATCTTGAAAAAGGACAATTATACCTCGGACTCAACTTACGCTTCTTTCAAAATCTTACCACACCCTTCATGTCACGATCCAGGGGTACACCCTAGATGTAACATGGCGTACTAGACCCCGAAAGGCCTAACACAAACAACTTAACATATCATAACATAAAGTAAATAGAAATGATGCAGAAATTTTAAAACTTTTCTTTACAATCGAAGTCTTTATAAAAGCAAGCGGAAGTCTATAACACTTTGTCTAAAACAATCTAAAACCACTTTGAATAAACTTGAGACGCAGCCCATACAAAAGTCTAAAACATGAAAATAAAAGACATAAAGAAAGGTGATCAATCCTCGATGCTATGAGGACTCACCAAATCTTCAGCTCCTTTGCACTTCTAGAAATATATCCTCAAGAATGGAACTCAATAATCGCCGAACCCTACATTTGATAAGAATGTAGGCAAGAGTATGCGTTAGTACGAAATGTACTAAATATGTTAGCTAGCATAATCATCATAAGAGCATAACATAAACGTTAGCCAACATAAGACATAAGTCATAAGCATAAGAGACAATAACACAATCATAAGCATAATCTCCCACATAGGCATAATATAAGCATAAGTCAACATAAGGCATAATCCAATGACATAGGAAATACCACATATTCATAAGCATAGTCCATACTCAAATCCTCTTAACATAGGAGAAACTTCATAAGTAACCTTCAAGTTATACTTGTGCAATGCATAGATGAGACCCCATAATCCCATCTAAGCTAAGTACCCCTTTTAGGCCATCAAACCTCTTTATTATATTTGATCTTATCTCTAGCTTACTTCTCATAGACAAGGGAATCTCTCACCTTTAGTCAATCATATCATGGAAGACAACTATAGCAACAATCCATCTAAACATACACCATACAAAATAAACACTTCTTAGGTAGCCTTAAGTCATCATGCATATTGATCATCTCTTTGATCTCATGTTTAGTTCATCATAAAGGACAAGGAAACATCCACCTTTAGTCACACATGCATTGGAAGGGCCTTTCAAGCTACAATCCAAACTAAGCACACATCATAAGCATAAGTCATAAACATAGGTCATCATATCATAAAAGGAACATATCATAACTACCCTCAAAACATACTTGTGCCATGAATGAATAAGATCCCACAATCCCATCCATGCTAAGTAATGCTTCTTGGGTAACCATGATTTATAATTCATAATCATATTCTTGTTTTGGGAATTAGCCTTAACCGACATAGACCATGTGAGCTTAACATGGAATCCAATGTCTACCCCACACCGAAAATGGATTGTTCTACTTGCCTAAGGTAGAACCATACTCTGCTTAGGTGGATCCAATAGCTAAGTAACCTATGAGGGCTCATAGTTTATGGGATAAGGAGATTGCTACTAGAAACTCGGACTCAACTATGGTAGAAGGTTTCCATCTCATGAGATACATACTTTGGAAACCCGGACTCAACTAAGGTAGAAGGAGCCCATTTGGAAAGCCGGACTAAACTAGAGTAAAAGCTTTCATTGGGAAGCCGGACTCAACTAACGTAAAAGCTTCCATCTCATATTCATATCCATTCGGTGCTAAGCATAATTCCCATTTGAGTTCATAATAAGTCTTGACTTAAGTTTATATTTATGGAAGAATGTCTTGACACTCAATCCAACATAACTCATACTATAGCTCATTAGATCATACGTGAGAATAACCTTTCACTGTCCATGTCTACATATAGATTCATTAGGTGAGACTAGTCTTCCAACCTTAGAATCATTATATTGTGAGGAAACTACTCACATCATATCATATTCATGCATAAGTGTGTATATGAGAATAACCTTTCAACAACACAACAATTAGATCATGAACATATTCACTTTACTCTCAAAGTGTTTCTAAAACATGTACTAAACTTCATAAAACATGCATAATATCATATCTTTCACTTTCAAGGTCAAAGCTAATATCAAATGAACATATATAGAATGACTACATTAGACATGGATATAATCATAATTCAAGTAGTTCAATTACTACAAGCATAATCTTATACTTCACCTCTTTAAGGTTCAACACTTACTTTCAATCAACACACTTAGGGTTCAAGCACTAGACATGGAAATCATCCTAACTCATGTGATTCTATCACTTCATACATTCAACATTCATGAGGTAGATTAGGTGGGTAAAGTCCTTCCACAACAACAACTCTATCTAGCAGTCTACCATTTTCATATAAGCTTCACTCTTAAAGCCCTAACATACATAATTCATCATGTTGGATTTACTCTCAAAGCCTTAGTTATCAACATTCATAACTACAAGCCTTACTCTCAAAGCTTTACCTCTTACAATCATCATACATGTCTAGGTCACAAACTTCATTCTTAAGCCATTCTAACCATATTTCATCATAAAGACTTAATCTCAATCATTACTAGTCATGATCCATCATAATTAATTTAATCTAGTTCAATTCATATTTACATACTTCTATTCTTGAAGAATTACTATGCATGTCATCAATTCTAGAGGATCACCTATGAATCCTCAATTTCACTTCACAAGGCATAAACCCACATTCTTCAATTTCATCAATTAGAATAGGGTTAACCAGGGAAAACACATAATATCATCAATATATCATGATTCAATACTAAATAAATCATAAACAAGTACTATCCACTCAATTGGAATCATACTCAACTTAACCCACAATTTTGGAAGGAACCCTAACTTGAATTGGGGATTTCATCTTCACAATTGGGGGAATTCTAGGGGATCACTCCATGGATGGAAGAATCCATGGATGAATAAGCTAACATACCTTGATAATAAATCCCTCACAAAAGCTTGCAACAATGGAGGAATTTGACCTAACTTTCTTCTCTTCTTCTTTTTCACTTTATAGGGAGATAATTTCTTAGAAAGGAATTGGGTCTCTTTGGTGAATTAAAAATAATGATTTGGAATCACTTAATTAAGGGTCTAATAGATTTATATAGGTGGTCTAATTACTAATAACGTGACACCACTTAGCCCCTAACTAATCATGGACCCTTCCCTTAATCCCCCAACTTGACCCATTTAAGGACCAAGACAGCCTCACCCACAGACCGTGGGTGGGTCCACGGGGCATACTAGTGCTCCGTAGGTGGTGGCCTGAAGGTCCTAAGTTGGGGTCTTGACCCACAACCCTTCCCACAGGGTGTGGGTCCACCTACTGGGCATGAGTCCCATCCGTAGGTGGCCTATTTTTGGGCAGTTTCTAGGGGATGTTTTGGGTCCCCCTCAAGGACCCTTGGTTGGTCCTTGGGGGGTGTTACCTTGACGCCCTAGCCTTAAAACCTTCATTCTAAGTATGGGAAGTCATATTTCAGACTCTAACCCTCACATCAAACTCTAGAACCCTCACACAAGGCTCTAGTTTTGCCTACGAGTTTTCGGGTGTTACACTTCATGGGTGAATCCTCTTGTAGAACCTGCTCTCTAACCATGAAATTCAAATCACTAATCTTACAATCCACATAACTCATTTTCCTACTCTGATCCATGAGAAACCTATTCTGAATCAACTTGACCCTATCCAAGGACTCTCTCGATAGATTTATACCCCACAGCCTAACATCAAATGCATCAAACTAACCAATCAATATCAATATTTTCTACCATACAATGCCTCGAATGGTGGCATATCAATGCTCAAATGATAACTCTTATTGTATGAAAACTCCGGTAAGGACAAAAAATAGTACTAAAATCCACTTGAGTATCCAACTTCTTCAGCATAGACCGCTAGAAATGAAATGCAGATCGTGTGTCACGATCTGAAATGATAGAAATAAAAACCTCATGCAAGTAAACTATCTCCCGATTGAAGATCCTAACTAACTTCTCCAAATTATAAGTAGTTTGAACTGGTATGAAATGTGAGGACTTGTTTAATCGCTCCAAGATGACCCATATATCATCAAACTTACCCAAAGTATGTGGCAAACCTACCACAAAGTCCATAGCAATACACTCTCACTTTCACTCAAGTATGGACATACCTTGAGTCACACCTCCAAGGTTTTGGTGTTTATACTTCATTTGGCGTTAATTTAAACCTCAAGATACAAAATATACTATGTCCATCTTTTTACGACACCATCAATAATGTTGCTTCAAATCACGATAAATCTTAGTATCCAAAGAATAAAATATCTCAAATTATGGGCCTCTTACATGATAGCCCGATCAAATCACATGTACGAGAAATACATATGTGACCATTTATCCTCAAAATTCCCTCATCATCCAAAATCACTTCCGTTGCTTCTCTTTGTAACACCTTTTCTTGAATCTCAAACAATTTTTCATCATCAAACTATTGAGTTAGAATATGCTCCTATAAGGACGACATCGCCTCCATGTAAGACAACACCCTATCAAGTTTTAAAATATCAAGTCTCATAAAGTTATTGGATAAGGATGGGTCATTCATAGTCAAAATATGATCTCTCACCTGTAACAAACCTAGATAATCCATACCACATTTCGACTCAAGGCATCTGCTATCACTAGTTGCCCTTACATTAAAAGATAGTAACCACATAGTTCTTGAGCAACTCTAACCACCTCATCTGTCTCAAATTGAGATTTCTATGGTTGAATATATATTGGAGACCATGATGATCCTTGGACACCTTATAATGCACACAATAAAAATAATGCCTTCAATTTTTTTGTGCAAAGACTATAACTCCGAACTCTAAGTTATGGTTAGTATAGTTCTTCTCATGAACCTCCAGCTACCTCTAATATAAACTATCACCTTACCCTTCTATATCAATATACAACCAAGATAAATCTGAGAAGTATCACAATATACAATAAACCATTTCCCTCCATGAGTAGAGTCAAAATCAAAGTAATAGTTAATAAAACCTTGAGCTTTTAGAAACTCACCTTACACTCATCAGATCACTGAGAAATCACATTATTTTGGATCAACCTAGTCAATACAGATGCAATAGATTAGAACCCCTTCACAAATCATCAATAATAATCACCAAGACCTAAGAAACTCTAACTCTTGGTAATGGAAACACATTTGTCCCAGTTATGAACTATCTCAATCTCCTTGGGATCCACCATAGTACCTTTCTTGAACACTAATGGTCTAAATATGTCATCGAACTAATCAAAACTCACACTTTAAAAACTTGCATGAAGCTTAATCTTCTTTAGGTTTTAAAGAACAATCCTCTAATGATGCTCATGATACTCTCTACTACGGGAGTATACCAATATATCACCAATGAAGATAATAACAAAGGAATCCAAGTACGCTAGAAACACCCTATGAAGATATACTTGATCTAATAAATTTCTTACTCTACAAGTCTTGATACCGTTCTTTTAGTTCCACGGGAATATTCCAATAAAAACGATAGAAATAAGTTGAGTGTCCTACTCTATGCCAATACTAAATTCGATAACATGACCCGATGAAAACACTTTCAAGAACTCTTTTACCACTAGAACTGACTCTAAAAGAGATATATCTATACTATTATGACGAACATAAGTCACATAGGATAGGCATCACTTTTTTTTCTCACAATGCGTTACTTCAAAAACGGAAATATCTTTCTCAGATAAGTACGGAGACTTTCCTGCCACTTTAGCTTAGGAATAACTGACATATCTTAGGTTATTGTTTTAGCTTAATAGTTTTAAAATACATGATAGGGAGAAATTAAATCCATATTCAAATGAACTAAGCATGTCCACACATAATGTACTACCTATTCAACAACATAAGATCGATGTAATCGATCCACCACTAAGAACCATCTAGAGGTGTAGAAATATGTACATACATATCAAAAGATTCACAATGAATATTCAAATCCAAAATAAGGTACATATATACTTACGTAAAATGAAGTAGATCCACACTCAAGACAAAACTGTAGTCAATGGAGAGCATATTGAATGAAACCTTGAATAACCTTAGTTACCCCAATGCAATTAGTTATTTACTACTGTAATATTCCAATCACCATTGTATTGGTGTATGATCTATATAGTGATTCATAAATAATTTGCATATGTCTCTATAGATGTCCTCATATAGCTTCATACACGTATCCCTTCCAAAATCCTTTAACTAAAGAATCCTTTTCCCCTCTTACTTCCAATTAATATTACTGATCCCCAATTCAATATCTGAAGGCTCCTTACAATATGAATTTATCACTATTTATTATTAACCCTCTATTTAAATGTTCTTGCTGACCGATACTCGATTTAGCCTTTATAATCTCTTAATGTATTAGACTTAACTCACCTTATGACACCTATCAAATGAATATCAACATGACCATAGTGCCATCCAACTTGAACTATTCAAATTATATTCCGTATACCTCCACTCCAAAGGATAAAAAGGAAATCTGTCATACAAATCTTATAACAAGTCATACTCTCTCAAACATCATTAGAAGTGATCACATTTTATGTCTTTTAATTTCTTAACTTCTCCTCATAGACTTACCATAATCACTATCCTCTTATTTGATAATTTGTTCTTCCTAATCTTACACTTCTCATAGAGACATCAACATTATACCATTTCATTACTGAATTATTCACTTATCATAAACACGGGTCATAAAACTATCCTAGTAAATTCAAATGAAGTTCAAGTGTCCTCGTCTAAATTACACCTCGAGCAAACAATTCTTACTATTTCTAACCTCGTCAATTTCATTCTTTAGAATCGAAAAGCTCATTACCGAGTTATTTTGCTAACCACCTAACATTCATACTAAACTGCACAATGTCATCCCATTTTATAGGGGTTAAATTTGAGAATGTTTCCTCACTATTGGTGAGAGAATGGAACAAAAATTTGACCTTAAAACATATGCACGATAATGAATAAGGAATAGAAGTTTTCTAAAGTCTTACAACCTCTCGAAGATAAATAACAGACCTCTCTGCACCAATCCGCAAGACTCTACTGATACACTAAAATTACACTTCCCTAAAGAAGTATAAGCGATCGTTATCAAGCAAAGAACCCAACTTGGAGGTTGGGGTCGATCCTACGAGGAATATGATTTAGACTAAAACTTAACTCACAATTATATTCATTTAGTCAACTTTTCTCTGAGACAAGTAAGTAAAGGGAGGGGGGTTGTGAAACAAATAACTGATTGTTTTTAAGTAACAAGTGAGCAAGATTCGAACTTTGTTGTTATCAATGAGAGAGAAAAACTAGGGTGTATGTGTTCCGCATAAGATCTTAACGTGGTAATCCTAATAATAGCAATCCTTTCCTTGTGTATCATATCAAAGTTGGTAAGCTAGGTATCCCTAAGTGATTGGTCCTCTAAATAGGGAATTTCACCCCGCACCTTGGTCCGGCGACGTGTGTATAATTTACTAACCCTTACCTTTACCTTAGATTAGACCTCACATCAATCTATGGCTTAGTTTTCACCCTCGCACCAATTGACATTAGACTATTAGATTGTATCACACTAAATCTCTGTTGATAATTCTTTCCTTATTAACTACCTCCTTGGTTCGGCATGTAGCAACAAGGCCAGTTCTAACTTTGGCCACCGTTAAAAAGACTTCTAAGCGAAAGAATTACCAATACATGCAGCAACACTACTCAAGAATTACTTACTTATTATTTATACTTTGTTAATTACTCATGGTTCCCACAACCCTAGTATTGGATTTAGTTACTCATGCTTGAAAGAACACAATTCATATTTTTAGAAGAAGAATTCATGAACTTACGTATTGAGTAGAAGAAACCCGTAATCTCCAATTGAAATTGAAAGCAAAAATCTTATAAACGGAAATTAGGAAATCAAATTGCCAAAGTTTGCAAGTTCATTCCCAAGAAAACACCAAGAACTAAAAGTATACAATGGTGTCTAACCCCAAAAAATGAGGTTTACATACCCTATTTATAGAAAAAACTTGTCCTAAACCAAAAGGAAATGAAATAAGGAAATAAAACTTCTGGACGCGACTTTGATCGACGTGACTGACCTACGTACCATAGATTGACCTACGGTCCGTAGGTCCCTTCCGTAGCTTAATAGTTAGAACTTTTCTCAACTTTCAGATACAAATGACAAATGTGCAGTACAGAATGTAGACCTACGGTCCATGGGTCGACCTACGCTCTGTCACTCGCCTCTGTAGTTCCACACTTAGTCAGACTTCTCTGATGATCATTCCATGCCTACCCACGACGAACCCTGACTGGACCTACGGTCCGTAGGTAACCTCCGTGGGTGGCTCCTTCTGCAGAATTTCAACTATCATCTCTCTCGACCTCATTCAAGCCTATTTCCTGCAAATATAACACAATAAACATTAGTTCTAATACAAAATGGCCCTAGACACACATAACTCTTAAGTGAAATGTATTAAAAATATCGTAAACTAACGGTATATAATCTACTAGACTTAAATCTTATACTCGTGAGATTGATTAACCTGCACTTTGATACCAAGTTGTCACTACCTAAAACCACAAGTCGTGATGACACCTATCTTCACAACTGATAGGTAAGCCAACCCAATGAGTTAACCAATTCAACTTAAAATATGGAAAAAGAAATAACAAGAAATATCTTAAATACTAAGTCTTTTAAATAAAATACGGAAAATATGAAATACCATCCCAAGATTTAGTGTCATAAGTACATGAGCTTCTTAACTCCGATGCAAGTCTGGAACTAAATGACAAACCTAGATGTAAGAAATGTTCAGTCTAAATAATAAAATAAAATAATAACTAAATACATAGAGGGAGGTGTGGGCCACGAAACAACCAAGCAACTCACCACAACTCCAAGATAACTCAAGCTCAACTCTGAAAGATCCACGAAATGCATTTGAATTCAAAATACAACCACAAAAGAGTGCAGCAAGTGTAGTATGAGTACAAAACCACATGTACCTAGTATGTCTCATAGACTGACAACACAGAAGTAGTGACTTATCAGTCAAGATTCATCAATTGGGGTAATCAATTTCATGTAATGTCACGCCCCAAACTCAAGGGGCGCAACTGGCTCCTAATGCCAAAACTCAGTCTCGAACCGACCTTGCTGAACCATTCGCTACTAGCTGATGGGAGCCACACACAATCAAGAAAACAAACAAGTATATCTCGAATTAAAATTAAGCCCTCGGCTAGCAAGGCCCCTGTCAACAGATCTATAAAAGAAACAAGTACTCCCAAGAGTTCATATAAAGAAATA
This sequence comes from Solanum stenotomum, assembly GCF_019186545.1. Lineage (NCBI taxonomy): Eukaryota > Viridiplantae > Streptophyta > Magnoliopsida > Solanales > Solanaceae > Solanum > Solanum stenotomum. The sequence goes on from NC_064288.1 coordinate 15,271,340, forward strand.
GCCAACTAGCACATAAGTCCTGATTGGGCCCTCGAGGCCACCATGATCTCTATACCGAAACTGAAAGCAGGTATATATCAAGACAATACATCAAACAACTAACAAGCTTCAACAAACCAACAAACCAACAAACTAGGCCAGCATGGCCATAACGTAGCTATGCACCCCAGACACTAGTTTGAAAGCCTCTAAGAGTAGCAAAGATTGACGGGACATGGCCCCAACCTACCCAGAAAATATATACAACAAAAGCTAACAAACTTCCCAACTTTGACAACTCCAGAGGAAAGGGGCTAACCAACCGGATATAAGTTAATCCTGCCGCTGAGGAGGTCTATCGGGACCTGCATGCATAAATGCAATACCCCCTGGCAATGGGGCATCACTAAGAAATAATGTACCGAGTGTGAAAGGCAATAGACTATGAGCAGGTATCCTAATATACTGAAGTAATCCGATAAATAAATCAAGGATAAGATAAGTGTACTGACTTACTCCTAAATCTAAATATATCAAAAATAATAAAACAACAACCTAACCAAGCCCCCATAATCTCGGCAGGTACAAACAACACATAAGATCACCTACCTAGCCCCCATAAGCCCAGAAGGTTCCAATCAGTTTATATACCCCTATCGATAGTCCCCTAGCCCCGTAGGTAGAGTCCCAATGACCTCTTAGGGAATAATATAGCCCTTTAGGAAACACATAGCTTTCTTAGGCATCAATATTGCCTTGTAGGCAGCACATAACTTTCTTAAGTATCAATATAGCCCCGTAGGCAACTCATACCCCTTTTAGGCATCAATATAACCCCATAGGAAACTCATAGCACTTCTAGGCATCAATATAGCCTCGTAGACAGAACATAGCCCTTCTAGGCATAGATCACATTCCTGCAGCTAACCACAATAGCTCCAAGGGCAACAATAACAATCCAATAGGCTAAAAGCGAGTAATTTAGCTATAAGCAACCTATACGAATAGCCTATAAGTCGTGTTCAACATAGGGACGCTACTAACTGAATAAAAATCTCGACAAGGGAGGATTATATCCACTTGAGCAGCCAACAATCAACAATAGTGGCTACAAGTACAACAACGATAACAACCCAATTACAGTGCTCCTAAGCTTTAAGGAACCATGTCGTAAAAAGCGAATAGCCTTAACATACCTTTTTAGCTGAATTCATGTGGCCTAATTACTTTTACTCACAACCCCGCTTAATACTACAACAAGGTAAGACCATAGTCAACACACAAGAATATAAGATACCACGATAATCTGATAAAAGATATTTATTTTCGTCGTAAGTTGCTATTTGCGGCTTATCAAAGCTAGAGTCGATGAAAGAGGGGTCTTACCTTGATATTAAGTTTGTAATACACCTCAAAACCTTAAAATATGTGCAAACCCTTGTTGTCCCAACAACAAAGTATGATATGCTACAAAATCGATCAAACAAATTATACTATGATGACGAGCTCAACGCGTAGAACAACTTTTGTAAAGGACTTAAGTTGAGAAAATCTATAATTTGGTTGATCCTAGAAATGGGTTTTCTAAGTTTTCAGGTTCTTAACTAAAAAAAATGAAGAAAGGATCGAAGAAGAATATATATAAATTTTCCACCGACCTACGGCCCCACCTCACGTGCCTGCTTGCATAGTCTTGCAAAAACGCAAATATCTCTCTATTCTGAAGTCGTATGAACAAATGGTTTGATGCATTGGAAACTAGACTCGTAGATCTTAGATTTGATAGGTCATGGGTCCCATAAATCTTTATATATTAGGAGAAAACCTTCGAGACATTTGACCCAAATTTCAGAGAAATCTTTAAAAAGGAACTTACTATAACTTTCGCCAACTTTATTTTGCAACTTACCTAACTTCAAAACTTGAGAGACAACCCTTGAACACTTAAAATATGACATACCACATCATTATTAATTTATTACTCACCCTCTTTGTCTTTCCACGAAGGTATAAGTTAATTTAGACGTTTCGAAAAGTCGGGTGTTACATGCAATGTCCAACACCAATGACACACATAATCAAACAAGAATGAAGTATGTAATGAGATACAACACAATGAAACACAATGAAATGATATGCCTCAAATTCCAAGTACACTCTCAACCGTATATACATGATACTTCTTGGAAATACATCGAGAGTTCATGACCATGGGGGACTCACTAGGTCCATATACCGAAAGGGACGATCTCTACATGTCTGTGTGGACAATCTGAATGCACTATCATAAAATGAAACAATTCCCAGCACATACGATCTCCACACGCCCAACCTATAATCATTAAATCTCAGAATCCTTAATACAGACGATCTCCACGTGCCCAACTTATACTCAATATCATGTCAATTCATGTGCATAATATACTTTCATTAAAAGGGGATGATGATGCATCCCAATCAATCAAATATAGGTATGATATATAATCACCTCAACTATCAGAAATATACGGGTTCAATATAGAACACAATCACACAATAGAAATCAATTCAATAATACATCATCTAATGCCCATATACTTTGGCATTCTCAGATTACAATCCGCCATTCTATAGTAATAAACTTTCCCTTTATAATACCGGTACTCCTACCAATGCCCGTCACACCATTGGTACGAGACCCCCATCTTTCGTCCTTACCCATTGTCTATTCTATTTTTATCTTTAATTAGAAAAACGTCCTTTAACGAAGTCTAAAAGACTTAACATACCTCGAATGTCGAACATGTGCCACAAATCCTCAAGATTTTGCCTTTCCCTTTTCTAAAGCTTCAAGACGTTTACCATCTATCACATGTATGAATCTAGGTTCATAAGGATAAATAGAAATTTTAGTAAAACTACATCACCCATAAATCGTAGAGCACAAATCTATAATTAAGTTCCTAATTTTGATGCCAATGAATATGTCAAGTCTCGCATTTCTAAATTTTAAGACTAAGTTAAGTCTGAATTCCTCAAAATATCATAAATTTAATTATATTTATATAATATAATACACTTAATATTTAATTACATATCTCAATATATCAAAACTTAAATCATAATGTGATAACAAAATAATAATATTTAAATTCGAAGCCACTGGCTACGAAACCATTGGTGACAGCCATCACACTAAATCTTTGTTGATAATTCTTTTCTTATTAACTACCTCCTTGGTCCGATAAGTAGCAACAAGGCGAGTTCTAATGTTGGCCACCGTTAAAAAGACATCTAAGCGAAAGAATTACCAATTCAATCATCAACACTATTCAAGAATTACTTAGTTATTATTTATACGTTGTTAATTGCTCATGGTTCCCACAACCCTAGTTGTGGATTTACTTACTAATGCTTGAAAGAACACAATTCATATTCTTAGAAGAAGAATTCATGAACTTACGTATAATCTCTAATACAAATTCAAAGCAAAAATCTTATAAACCGAAATTAGGAAATTAAATTGCCAAAGTTTGCAAGTTAATTCCCAAGAAAATACCAAAACTAAAAGTATACAATTGTGTCTAATCCCCAAAAACGAGGTTTACATACCCTATTTATAGAAAAACTTGTCCTAAAAAAAGGAAACGAAATAAGGAAATAAAACCTCTGAACGTGGCTTCGATCGACGAGATTGACCTACGAACCATGGATCGACCTACGGTTCGTAGGTCCCTTCCGTAGCTTGATAGTTAGAACTTTTCCATAGAGGCTGGAACCTTCAACTTTCAGATACAGACGACGGACGTGCAGTATGGACCGTAGGTTGACCTACTGTCCGTGGGTCGACCTACGCTCCGTCACTTTCCTCCGTAGTTCCACATTTAGTCAGACTTCCCTGATGATCATTCCATGCCTACCCACGACGGACCGTGACTGGACCTACGGTCCTTAGGTCACCTCCGTGGGTGGCTCCTTCTGCAGAATTTCAACTGTCATCTCTCTCGACCTCGTCCAAGCCTATTTCCTTCAAATATAACACAATAAAAATTAGTTCTAATACAAAATGGCCCTATACACACACAACTCTTAAGTGAAATGTATTAAAAATACCGGTATATCAACACCCTCAACTTAAATTTGTTGTTTGTCCTCAAGCGACGTACTAAGACTTTAAACGACACTTGTGTAAAATCAGAGATTCAAACTCAAGCAATCACTTGGCTATTTCAATCCATTCCATTTTATTAGTGCAAATCTCTTCTCTTAGACTCAACAAGCTAAGTCATGCGGATCAAGATATTACAAAGATCGACCAATAAACACCATGACATACACTTTTTCACAATCACCAATGTACCAATTCTCTGACAATGTAACTAGTGCCCTCACTTCAAACGAAATCCATTTCACATAGAAGATATGAATTTTGAGTTTTAGGATTCTTTCAACACTCACGCTCAGAAGTGACTTCAAGTACAGTTAGTGCTAGGATCACTATAGGATCACTATAGGACTTTCTTAGCTTGTAACGTAGGCTCAGAGTCAGGTGTGGTACATTTGGGTACTTGTTAGTGACTTTTTTCCCTCGTTGACAGTTCATTGTTTTTTTACCTCTTTTCTCAACCTATTTTGACATTCTTTCATTTTACTTTCTTTTCCTTGTCTCCTTTCAATATGGATGTGACTTTTGACCTTGTGGCTCTTATTTTTCACTTTATTTTTCTTTATTTTTCAGCACTTTTATTTATCATCTTTTTGCTTCTTTTGCACAAAGTCACATCCTCTTCTATTTTTCTTTTTCTCTTTTCAACACAAAACCTTTTTCATACCCTTTATTTTCTTTTTGTTTCCTCTTTCATAGCCACCCTCAACTTATGAATTTTACATTAGTTGAGGTGCACAATATCCGATGTCGGACCAGGGCCAAGATTGAGGTTACTTTTTGCATTAGCCACCCTCAACTTAGGCTTTTGGCTTAAATCAAGGTGCACATGTACAAGGAGGGACCGGGGCCAAAACACTTATTTTAGGGAAGGTGAGTTAGGTGAATCAAAAGAAATGGTCTATTTTAGGCTCAAATATTTGGATCAAAGGGAACATTGATTTCATTTGGTTGGATCCTTTTAGGCTTAAATGGACTAATTTGAACAAGGGCCTATGATCACTTCCCAACTTCTAGCCTAGATCATCTTAGCAGGACCAACAGGGCAATATCTAGATTGGCACAACTGTCTGAACATTCAACTTTTATCACACACTCTTGGCACATTGTTTCATTATTAGATTATCAGATTACCCACTTCAAGTTTTAGCTTAAGTCATGAGGTCAACTCGGTTTTTTCATGTCACATTGAGATCCAACACATTCAACTCATCAAGACTATATATTTAGCACAATTCAACATTATTGGATAGGGATCATTTTTCTCATGCTTTTCATGCCATCAGGCTTTCATTTATCTACTTACTCCTACACATACATTCCTAAAACATGCCGGTTCAACATAAATTAAAACAGTCTCTTGGGGGAAAAGAACACAGGCAAGAAAACCCCAAGAGAGGATTATGGGTTGGGTTACTCAGATTTCACCCTATCACTCACAATTCATTTACCCCACCCCCAACAAAATAAAGTGCGATTGTCCCCAATGCACAAAAAAAAAATACAAAGCAAAGGATCGGGTGAAGCAAACCAGTGGCGCATATGCACAGAAGACCTTTCAAGCAACGGGTGGGTCCAATTTCCCGGAGCCCGCTGGATCAACACTTAGAATGCCATCAATATCGCTCCCATATACCCTCTCAGCACCCTCAGTAGTGCTATCATCAATTCTCACCGCACCATCAGTAGTGCTTACGCTGCTAGAGGCACCAATACCAATTCTTCTAACCCGCTGCTATCGCATCTCTTCCTCAACTATGGACGCCCTTTGGGCCGCTTCAGTTTGCTGGTGCTCCCTCTTGCTCGCTCTGCCAGGCTCAGTATCATTAGAAGTACGACAAGAGCGGGGGAATTTTCCAACAGTACAGGAAAAATTCGGCGGTGTCATATCATCTCCAAATAGAGCACTCATCACCACATCAACCGGTGTAGTAGGTGTAGACTCAAGCTCAGTATCTGGGGAGTGAGAAGTACAACAATATCAACACGGAGGCTCTCTATCTCTTTCTTGAGGGTGGTCACCTCAATAGTCAGGGCCGGTCTATCTAGGACTCTCAACTCAAAGGCATCCAGGAGCTTATGAACAACCTGGACCTTCTGGTCCTTCATATGCTCCATCCGCTGCTTGACCTTAACCTCAGACTCCGCTATAGCACGCTGCATTCATGGCCTCACATGCTGAAGTAAAGTGGCCATCTGTGCCTCTAGCCTCTAGACTTGGACTAGAGGGATGGCAGTGGAACCAGACAAATGATAGGTGGCTTTGGACGAGCTAGGGACCTGGCTGGCGGCCGGAGATGGATGAGTCTAGGCATCTGCTGTTGTGGGTGGAGGGGCAGTGTCATCATCCTACATCTGCTCAACATCCGCTACGAGATCATCGCCTAATGATGGCACCTCAACCCGTTGTTCCCTGCGAGCTGTAGCTACAGTTACCTCATCTCGAATAAGGCATATATCCAAAGTCTTGGTTGCGTGAAATAATCGGTCACAGTGCCAAACAGGTACACCAGAGTCCCTGCGAAGCTGGAAGATGAGGCAAGGAAAAGGCAGAGTGGTGGTGGCATTGAAGGCCCTCTCATGAATTTCATTGATCAGTATGCGGACAAAATCAACCTCAAGTCCCGCCACCATGGCTACAACTATCACCGCTCGGTCCTATGTGACAACATTATCTACCTGAGTCGGGGATACACAGTTACGCACTAGCAACCAAAAAAATTTAGCGGCAAAGGGCAGGGTCGCCTTCTTAATATCCAAACTAGGGGTCCGGATCCACTAGACACGCTCTCCATCAGTAGCAAGATTTCGTTCTAGCCACCTAATAAGTGACTCCCGCTGATCGACATTCTTTCGAAATGCCCCACTCCGGATGATGTCCATGAGATAGTCTAGCTCTGCTGTATTGATGGGTATAGTTTGATCCGAGCCATAGATGAATATGTGGAGAGTGGTCTCGAAGATATCCACGGACAAGCCCCGAACTAGTGTAGCCCCAAATGTAGGTTGAGCTATAGGCTTGGCCCTCTTGGAGATGGACCCTCTAATAGTGGTGGCATATGAAGCGTAGAACTCCCTGACGATTTCCTCACTGTATGTGCCTAGGGGCCGGGCCATCCACTCACACCTGTGTTTACGAAAGAGCCCCTAAATGACTAGAGTAGTGTGCAGGCTGCCTGTGAGCGCCTGACTCTCCTCGGTGAATAGTCGGGCCATCTTCTCCTTCTCATTCAGCATGCGGGAGTCTCTGTATATCTGCTACTGGCCACTTACGCACCATCGATTGAGCTCCTCAACAACTAGTGGAGGATCGGTATTAGGGGGAATTGGAATGTCACCCGCACTATCAGCCTCAGAGGATGAGGCAGTGATGCCATTAGAACTGGAGCCAGAGACGGAGTCGGAGCCGGACTCAGAGCCAGCCGGTGAACCGATTAGTGTGGTCCCCTCATCAGACTGGGCAATGACCACGTCGGGAATCACCAGCTGAGCTCGGTGCCTCGTAGTGTGAGGAGCAGTATGGGAAGTCCGGGTGTTGGGAGAAACATAGTCAGAGTCCTCATCGATCAGCCGCAATGAAGGTGCCACAAATTTTAATTTGCCCTTTGCGGCGTAAGTCAGAGCTTGCTTGGGGGACATAGTACCTGTAGAAGCTTAGTTACTACCAAAACAAGCAAATAATACACTCGCACAATTTTTAGAACAACCAACGAACCGAAACCAAAACTGAAACTTTTTTTAGGCAGTAGCTGAACTGCCCACCTACGGTGGGTACTTACAGTCCGTAGGTCCCCTCCGTAGGTCAGAGTTCCCACAAGTTGGGTCTCTGATGTGAGCCACGGTGTAGAATGGTCCATCGATGGAACGACAGACTGTAGTCCACCTCCGTGGTTCTATACTTTGTGATTATTTTATGTGCAACAGACCCACAGACCCGACCTACAGTCCGTAGGTTGACCTACGGTCCGTGGACGGGGTCTCATGGGTTAGGTCTGTGCCAGGTTTCAGACATGCTTCTCATTATACTCATTATTTCCACCAATCAATTAAACAACCTAAGTCTAATTATGCATTTCAACACAATATATGGTAGTTCGTCATCGTTAGCGTTCCTTTAACATACAATATGAGTTATTAACATACCAAAACTAGAAACCCTAAGTCAAAACTGTCATTTAGACTATTTACTGTGAGTTATTTGATTAAAAAGAACAACACAGTCACATTCTATCATCCCAAGGGTGGTTCTAGCATACAAATCATTGTTTACACACAAAAGTTAACACCCAAGGTCAAGATCCACTTCGGGACTTCATAATACCACCATGAATAGTGAATTCAAAGTCAGGGTGAATTTGTTTACCTTAAAAGTAATGGAAATGGGTGATTGTGTGATGCAATAGACTCCTTATACCCTTTGACAAGCCTTTGACACCGAACTCGGATTGAGAACTCTTTGTGAAGAGGAAATGGGGTGATTTTGGGAGAGAAAAAGGAGAATTATGGAAGAGGAGAGTGTTTTGTGGGATTTGAGAGTGATATGGGGAATTAATATGGGAGTTTTGGGATTTGGAGGGGTTAGAAACGGTTAGGAGGTAATTTGGGTAGTGGGGGATGAATTTAAAATGTGGGGGTTTTTATTAAAAGGGGTCCGGGTCGGGTCAGCAGAACCCTAGGTTTGGACCCACGAAACCCTGTCTACGAGCCGTGGGTCGACCTATGGACTGTAGGTGACTTAGACACGTAGAATTTTGGAGGATTGACCTGGGGGTTTACGAACACCATTCACGGTCCGTGGATGGTCCCACAGACCGTCGATGGGGTCCGTAGACCTCTGCACAACCTATTTTCTGCAGATTCGGTTGTTCGTCCCTGCATATGTAGCTGCCATGAGGTCTTTCTTTTTACATTTTCTAGACACTTTTTAGACACGGACCCTATTCTATATCTAGCCAACACTAATACAAAAATAAACACCTATCTAAAGAATTACAGAAATTAAAATAAAAGAAGAAAACTCCTAAATTGAAAAGAAAAACATATGGTTGGCTAGATTGTACATCTTGGGTTGCCTCCCAAGCAGCACTTGATTTAACGTCGCGGCAAGACACATGCCCCTTGATTACTCAGACTTCATCAAGATAATAGGCCTCAATCACTTCTTGTACACTCTCCTCTTTCTCCATGTAGACATTGATCCTTTGCCCGTTCACCGTAAACCTTATTTCCTACTTGTTCTCGAGTTCGACCGCTCCATGTGGGAACACTTGAGTGGCTATGAATGGCCCGGTCCACTTGGACTTGAGCTTGCCAGGAAACAAGCGCAACCTTGAGTTGAATAGAAGCACCAGATCACCCACGACAAATTCACACTTTCAATCTTGTGATCATGATACTTCTTCATCTTCTCCTTGTACAAGGCAGAAATTTCATAAGCTTTTAGTCGAAACTCATCAAGCTCATTCATGTCATTCACTCTTTGACTCGATGCGGCGCCCCAATCAAAATTCAACTTCTTTAGCGCCTACATAGCCTTATGCTCTAGCTCTACCGGCAAATGGCAAGACTTCCCATATACAAGTTGGTAAAGGGGCATACCTATGAGAGTCTTGAATGCTGTGCAATAGGCCCACAGAGAATCATCAAGCCTCCTTGACCAAACAGTTCTATTTGCATTCACATTCTTAGCAAGGATTTGCTTTATCTCTCTGTTGGACACTTCAACTTGCCCACTAGACTGTGGATGGTAAGCGGTGACTACATTGTGATGGACTCCATATTTCTCTAGCAACGCCTTGAACAACTTATTACAAAAGTTGAAACCTCCATCGCTGATAATCCCCCTAGGCGTACCAAATCTAGAGAAGATACGGTGACACTTTTCCCTTCATTGTTTGAAAGCGCAATTGCTTCCACCCATTTCGACACATAGTCAACCGCAACAAGAATATACTTCATCCCATGTGAACTCACAAATGGACCCATAAAATCAATTCCCCATATATCAAACAACTTAATCATTAACATCGGATTCATAGGTAGCTCTTGCCCCTTTGAAATTCCTCCTTCTCTTTGGCAACGATCACAAGACTTGGCGAAATCTTGAGCATCTTGGTGGATGGTAGGTCAGTAATACCCACACTGCAAAATTTTATGAGCAGTCCGAATACCACTATGATGCCCACCAATAAGCAAACAATGACACACCTCTAGTATACTCATCATCTCAACCTCGGGCACACAACGACGAATAATCCCATCAGCACAAATACAGAACATGTAAGGCTCATCCAAAAAGAACTTCTTGACATCATCATAAACTTTTTCCTTTTGTGAAAAGACAAATCTGATGGAACCAGATCACTTGCCAAGTTGTTAGCAAAGTCTGCGAACCAAGGAATCAGATTATGAGAAGCAGCCAATACCCATTCATCTGGAAAAACATCATTAATTTCAGCCCCATCTCTTAGATTGAGCATATCTTCCTCCTCTAATCTGGACAAGTGATCGATAACTTGATTTCTTTCCCCTTTCTATATTTCACCTCAAAATCAAACTCTCGCAGCAATAACACCCATCTAATCAACCTCGAGTTTGCATCTTTCTTAGCCATCAGATACCTCAATGCAGAATGGTCAATATGCATTATGACCTTAGTACGAAAGCAAGTAGGATCGAAATTTATCGAAGGCGAAAACCACAACAAGGAGTTCCTGTTCAGTCACCGTATAGTTCTTTTGAGCCACATTTAGAGCTTTGCTGGCATAGTAAATAGGATGAAGAATCTTCTCTCGCCTCTGTCCTAATACCACACCAAGCGCCACTCCACTCACATAAGATATTACTTCAAATAGTTGCCTTTAATTCGGTGAAATAATGATAGGTGCGGAAACTAGCTTTTCTTTCAACTCTCCAAATGCACTCAGACAAGCATCATCAAAATCAAACTTACACTCCTTTTCGAGAAATTTGCACAATGGGTGTACAATTTTAGAGAAATCCTTGATGAACCTCCTATAAAAGCCTGCATGCTCAAGAAAACTTCTAACACCTTTAACAGAGATAGGTGGTGGAAACTTTTCTATTACCTTGAATTTTGCTCTATCAACCTCATACCCTTCTTAGAAATCTAATGACCCAGAACGATCCCCTCTTTGACCATGAAGTGGTGCTTTCCCAATTGTGTACAAGATTGCACTCTTCACACCGTTTAAGTACCTCGGCCAAATGATCCAAACAACTATCAAATGAGTCATCTATCACAGAGAAATCATCCATAAATACCTCAATAGTGTCCTCCACCATATCAGAAAATATCAACATCTTGCAATGCTGGAAGGTCGCTGGAGCATTACATAACCCAAATGGCATTAGTTTGAAGGTGAAAGTCCTGTAAGGGCAAGTGAATGTGGTCTTCTCTTGGTCTTCCGGAGCTATGGAGTTCTGATTGTAGCCCGAATAACTATCAAGAAAGTAATACCAACCCTTACCAGCAAGGCGGTCCAACATCTGATCCATAAACGACATAGGGAAGTGATCCTTTTCTGTCTAAGCATTCAGTTTCTGGTAGTCCATGCATACTCTCCATCCAGTAACTAGCCGTATCGGAACAGACTCGTTTTTCTCATTAGGAACCACGGTAGTCCCACCGTTCTTAGGAGAACACTGAACAAGACAAGCCCAACTACTATCTACAATGGGATATATGACTCCAACATCCAACCACTTGATGATTTCCTTTTTCACTACCTCTTGCATAAGTGGATTTAGTCTCCTTTGGTGCTCGATACTAGGCTTGTGATCCGGCATGCGTTAGAATTTATGAGAATAAATGCCAGGAGGAATCCCAATAATGTCCGCAATAGTCAACCCAATAGCCCGCTTAAACCTCTTCAACACAGAAACCAAAGCCTCAACTTGTTCCGTATTCAAATTGGCCGCAATGATGACCGGTAAAGTACAATCTCTCCCCAAGAATACATACCTCAAATGTTATCATAAAGCCTTAAGCTCCAATTTTGGAGCCTCTTAAAACAGATGGTTTTGCGGGTGGAGAGTCACAATTCTTCATATCTAACTCCAATTTTTTCGGTTTGGAACAGAATTCGAACCTATCAAGTGCGGCAACTTACTCATCATAATCCGCAATACCATCACCCTCAAAATTCATCATTATCGCTGCAAGTGCATTGACACCCAACCGCTTTTCAATAGACACATCAGAACCTCACTCCACAATATGATTCACCATTAATAGTGACTTGAGATCGCTTTCCTGCTTCATGGACCTACATATATTAAAAGTTACCTCTTCACTATTCAATCGAAACTTCATCTTCCCTTTCTCCATATCGATCAAGGCGTTCCCAGTAGAGGAATGGACTCCCTAGGATGATGAGAACCTCAAAATCAACCTCACAATCAAGTATCACAAAATCCACCGGAAAAATAAATGACTCCACTTTCACAAGTACGTCTTGGAGAACACCAATGGGCCTCTTCACAATTCTATCGGTCATGAAAATCACATCACAGTTAGTTTTGGAGCCCCTAAACCCAACTTCTTGTAAATAGACAATGACATCAGATTAATACTTGCACCCAAATCACATAACGGCTTCGCAAAATGCAATAACCCAATGGTTCAAGGAATAGTGAAAGCAGCAGGATCCTCTTTCTTCTGCACAAGCGACTGAGTAGAAATAGCACTACAATGTTGCAACCTATCATCTTCAAAATTGACGACCCTCTTCTTAGTCACCAAATCTTTTATAAATTTCACATACCTAAGCATTTGCTCCAAAGCCTCTATCAATGGAACATTGATGGAAAGCTATTTCAACATAGTAATAAACATGCGGTATTTCCCTTCTTCATTCTTCTTTACCAACCTCTGTGGGAATGGAGGTGGAGGTCTAGGCATAGGGATAAATTTTTGAGTTATCTCCGCTTCCTTCTCTGTAGCATTCTTGGACTCTCCGGTAACCTCAATCTCATCATCATCATCTTTTTCAACCATAATTTCAACCTCAAACGACATAGGTGGATCAATGGTCTACTTACCCCCTTGAGTAGTGACTGCCATACAATGCCCATCATTTTTCGAATTCTGGATGGTATAGCTAGAAAGTGTGCCAGGCTGACGTGGGTTTACTATAGTGGACAACTTATTCATTTTCTGCTCAAGTTGCTTGATCGACACTATATGGGCATCAACTTTTTGACCAATTCTAGACAAGTTGTTTCGCATCTCCTTCATATTCTCATCAGTCGTATCAAACCTCTTCATCATCTTTTGCATCATATCCTCAATACGTGACATGCTACCCCTAGCTTCCCTATTGCTAGATTCCCTATTTGCAGAAAAAACATAAGGCCCAACCCTATCATTTCTGTTGCCATAGTTGTTCCGGTTGTAGTTGTTATCGCGATTGTAGTTCCCATCCCGAACATACTGACCCTCTTGATTGTAGTTACCATAGTTACGACCTTGATTTCCTTGACCTTGGAGCCAATTTTCCGAATTGAAACCTTGGGCGTTGGCTCGGAAACCCCCCGTCTGATCATTCACCAAATAAGCATCCTCTTCATAGTAGCATTCCTCAACTGGTGGTGGTGGAGTTCTAGTCAAATAATTTATAGCATTCACCTTTTCTGCACATCTGCTCACATGCTTCAACACCAACCCAAGTTCTGTCCTCATCTGAGCCATCCCCCCACGAATGTCATCGACAGATTAACTAGGTGCAGCTTGAACTGCAAAAGTGTTTCTTCCGGTGTCTGACTTTCTAGTGCTCCATGCTTTATTATTTCGGGAAATCTTCTCCAATTTCTCAACACTATCCTCAAAAGTACACTCACCATATGATACTCCAACGATAGTATCCAGCACGGCCTTACCATTGTCATCCTGACCTCTGTAGAAATACTTCTTCAGTGACTCATCATCAATGCGGTGATTTGGAACACTATGTATAAATGCAGTGAACCTATCCCATGAATTACTCACAGACTCTCCAGGTAGTGCTACAAAGTTATTCCGTTTGTCCTTGTGATTCAGCTTCTTGGACAACGGAAAATACTTTGCCATGAACATCTTGTGCAATTGATCCCAAGTGTGAATCAAGTTATACAGAAGCTCAGAAAACCAAGTCGCAGTATCTCTAGTCAATGATAAAGGGAAGACTCTCAACCCTATTACGTTCATATCCAACTCTAGTTGCCCTACATAACTCTTGCAGACACTTCTCAACTTGGCCATGTGCCCATGTGGATCTTCCGAAGCCATACAAAAAAACAACCCCCTCGCAGTAAGCATCTGCATCAGACTGCTCGTCACCACAAATGTATTCCCTGGCGGTAGTGGAGAGAGAACAATGGATCCTTCAGATTCAACGGTATTAAAGTCAACCCTCTAATTATCAGGCAATCTTGGTTCAGGTGTATTCTGCACCCTCAATGCATCTCCGAGTAGATTATCACCCTGAACCTGAGCATTCTCATTATTCAATTGTTCCTCAGGCTCCTCTATGATTGGATTATTATGGACCCCTTGATTATTCATCTTTCTCAAAGTTTTGCTCAACTCTGGATCGTATGGGGTCAAAGGTTCGCCTCGACTCCGTGTACTTGGCATACACTTGAGTGGAAACCTGAAGAAAACAAAAACAAAAGAAAACGTAAAATTAGGAAATAATTGACTAAAGTTCAATAATGTAGTTATACTTAATCCAAAAGCCTTATTCCCCGGCAGCGGCGCCAAAATTTGTTACGCTCAAATTACACTTCCCTAAAGAAGTATAAGCGATTGTTATCAAGTAAAGAACCCAACTTGGAGGTTGGGGTCGATTCCACGAGAAATATGGTTTAGACTTAAGCTTAACTCACAATTATATTCATTTAGTCAACTTATTTCCGAGATAAGTAAGTAAGGGGGGGGGGGGTTGTGAAACAAATAATTGATTGTTGTTCAGTAACAAGTGAGCAAGATTCAAACTTTATTGTTATCAATGAGAGAGAAAAACTAGGGTGTATGTGTTCCCCATAAGCTCTTAACGCGGTAATACTAATAATAGTAATCATTTCCTAGTGTATCACATGCAAAGTTGGTAAGCTAGGAATCCCTAAGTGATTGGTCCTCCAAATAGGGAATTTCATCCCGCACCTTGGTCCGGCTATGTATGTATAATTTACTAACCCTTACCTTTACCTCAAATTAGGCATCACATCAATGTATGACTTCGTTTTCACCCTCGTACCAATTGACATTAGACTATTAGATAGTATCACACTAAATCTCTGTTGATAATTATTTTCTTATTAACTACTTTCTTGGTCCGGCAAGTAGCAACAAGGCGAATTCTAACGTTGGCCACCGTTAAAAGGACTTCTAAGTGAAAGAATTACGAATACATGCATCAACACTATTCAAGAATTACTTAGTTATTATTGATACATTGTTAATTGCTCATGGTTCCCAAAACCATAGTTGTGGATTTAGTTACTCATGCTTGAAAGAACACAATTCATATTTTTAGAACAAGAATTCATGAACTTTCTCGGATAAGTACGGAGACTTTCCTTTAGCTTAGGAATAAATGACATATTTTGGGTTATTATTTTAGCTTAATAGTTTGAAAATACATGATAGGGAGAAATTAAATCCATATTCAAAAGAACTAAGCATGTCCACGCGTCTTGTACTACCAATTGAACAACATAAGATTGATGTAATCGATCTACCACTAAGAACCATCTAGAGGTGTAGGAATATGTACAGACTTATGAGAAGATTCACAAAGAAAATTCAAATCCAAAATAAGGTACATACTTACGTAAAATGAAGTAGATCCACACTCAAGGCAAAACTTTAGTCAATGGAGAGCATATTGAATGATACCTTGAACAACCTTAGTTACCCCAATGCAATTAGTTATTTACTACTGTAATATTCCAATCACCACTGTATTGGTGTATGGTCTATATGGTGATTCATAATTACTTTACATATGTCTCTATAAATGTCCTCATATTTCATACACGTATCCCTTCCAAAATCCTTTCACTAAAGAATCCTTCTCCCCTCTTACTTCCAATTAATATTGCTGATCCCCAATTCAATATCTGAAAGGCTCCTTACAGTATGAATTTATCACTATTTATTATTAACCCTCCATTTAAATGTCCTTGCTGACCAATACTCGATTTAGCCTTTATAATCTCTTAATGTATTAGACTTAACTCACCCTATGACTCTATCAAATGAATATCAACATGACCATAGTGCCATCCAACTTGAACTATTCAAATTATGTTCCGTATACCTCCACTCCAAAGGATAAAAAGAAAATCTGTCATACAAATCTTACAACAAGTCATACCCTCTCAAACATCATTAGAAGTGATCACATTTTATGTCTTTTAATTCCTCAACTTCTCCTCATAGACTTACCATAATCACTATCCTCTTTTTTTTCCTAATCTTACACTTCTGTTTGAGACATCAACATTAGACCATTTCATTACTGATTTATTCACTTATCATAAGCACGGGTCATAAAACAATCCCATTAAATTCAAATGAAGTTCAAGTGTCCTTGTCTAAACTACACCTCGAGCAAACCATTCTTACTATTTCTAACCTTGTCAATTTCATTCTTTATAATTGAAAAGCTCATTACCGAGTTATTTTGCTAACCACCTACCATTCATACTAAACTGCACAATGTCATCCCATTTTACAGGGGTTAAATTTGAGAATGTTTCCACACTATTGGTGAGAGAATGGAACAAAAATTTGACCTTAAAACATATGCACGATAATGAATAAAGAATAGAAGTTTCCTAAAGTCTTATAGCCTCTCGAAGACAAATAACAGACCTCTCTGCACCAATCCGCAAGACTCTACTGATACTCTAAAATTACACTTCCCTAAAGAAGTATAAGCGATCGTTATCAAGTAAAGAACCCAACTTGGAGGTTGGGGTCGATCCCACGAGGAATACGATTTAGATTTAAACTTAACTCACAATTATATTCGTTTAGTCAACTTATATCTGAGACAAGTAAGTAAAGGGGGGGGGGGGTTTGTGAAACAAATAACTGATTGTTGTTAACAAGTGACAAGTGACCATGATTCAAACTTTGTTGTTATCAATGAGGCAGAAAAACTATGATGTATGTGTTCCCCATAAGCTCTTAACACATTAATCCTAATAATAGTAATCCTTTCCTAGTGTATCACATGCAAAGCTAGTAAGCTAGGTATCCCTAAGTGATTGGTCCTCCAAATAGTAAATTTCACTCTGCACCTTGGTCTAGCGACGCATGTATAATTTACTAACCGTTACCTTTACCTCATATTAGACATCTTATCAATCTATGACTTAGTTTTCACCCTCACACCAATTGGCATTATACTATTAGATAGTATCACACTAAATCTCTGTTGATAATTCTTTTCTCATTAACTACCTCCTTGGTCTGGAAAGTAGCAACAAGGCGTGTTCTAATGTTGGCTACCGTTAAAAAGACTTCTAAGCAAAAGAATTACCAATACATGCATCAACACTATTCAATAATTACTTAATTCTTATTCATACGTTGTTAATTGACCATGGTTCCCACAACCCTAGTTGTGGATTTAGTTACTCATGCTTGAAAGAACACAATTCATATTTTTAGAAGAAGAATTCATGAACTTACGTATTAAGTAGAAGAAACCCGTAATCTCCAATTGAAATTGAAAGCAAAAATTTTATAAACCGAAATTAGGAAATCAAATTGCCAAAGTTTGCAAGTTAATCCCCAAGAAAATACCAAGAATTAAAAGTTTACAATGGTGTCTAACCCCAAAAAATGAGGTTTACATACCGTATTTATAGAAAAACTTGTCCTAAAAAAACAAAACGAAATAAGGAAATAAAACTTTTGGATGCGCCTTCGATCGACGACACTAACCTACGTACCATGGATTGACCTACAGTCCGTAGGTCCCTTTCGTAGCTTGATACTTAGAACTTTTATACAGAGGTTGGAACCTTCAGATATAAACGACGGATGTGCAGTATGGACCGTAGGTTGATCTATGGTCCGTGTGTCGACCTACCTTCCGTCACTCACCTCTGTAGTTCCACACTTAGTCAGACTTCCCTGATGATCATTCCATGCCTACTCACGACGGACCGTGACTGGACCTACGGTCCGTAGGTCACCTCCGTGGGTGGCTCCTTCTGCAAATTTCAGCTGTCATCTCTCTCGACCTCGTCCAAGTCTATTTCTTTCAAATATAACACAATAAACATTAGTTCTAATACAAAATGGCCCTAGACACACACAAGTCTTATGTGAAATGTATTAAAAATACCGTAAACTCACAATATATCATCTACTAGACTCAACTCTTATACTCGTGAGACTGATTAACCTTGCGCTTTGATACCAAGTTGTCACTACCTAAAATCACAAGTTAACCCAATAAGTTAACCAATTCAACTTAAAATATGGAAAAATAAATAACATGAAATATCTTAAATACTAAGTCTTTTAAATAAAATATGGAAATTATGAAATACCACTCCAAGATTTAGTGTCATAAGTACATGAGCTTCTAAACTCTGATGCAAGTTTGGAAGTAAATGACAACCCTAGACGTAGGAAATGTTCAGTCTGATTAATAAAATAAAATAATAACTAAATACATAGAGGGAGGTGTTGACCATGAAACAACCAAGCAGCTCACCACAACTCCAAGATAACTTAAGCTCAACTCTGAAAGATCTATGAAATGCATTTGAATTCAAAATCCAACCACAAAAGAGTGCAACAAGTGTAGTATAACTACAAAACCATATGTACCTAGTATGTCTCATAGACCGACAACACCGAAGTAGTGACATGAGTATATAAGAAAATCATCCTTTAATTTTACAAGTTTACATTACACTTATCAGTCAAGATTCATCAATTGGGATAATCAATTTCATGTAATGTCACGCCCTAAACTCAAGGGGCGCAACTGGCTCCTAATGCCAAAACATAGGCCTGAGCTGACCTTGCTGAACCATTTGCTACTAGCTCATGGCAGCCATACGCAATCAAGAAAACAAACAAGTATATCTTTGCTTAAAATTAAGCCCTCGGCCGGCAAGGACCCTGTCAATAGATCTATAAAAGAAACAATTACTCCCAAGAGTTCATATAAAGAAATAGCCAACTAGAATAGAAGTCCTGATTGGGCCATTGAGGCCACCATGATCTCTATACCGAAACTGAAAGCAAGTATATATCAAGACAATACATCAAACAGCTAACAAGCTTTAGCAAACCAACAAACTAGGTCAACATGGCCATAACGTAGCTATACACCCCACACACTAGTCTGCAAGCCTCTAAGAGTAGTAAATATTGGCGGGACAGGGCCCCAACTTACCCATAAAATATATACAAAAACAGCTAACAAACCTCCCAACTTTGACAGCTCCGGAGGAAAGGGGCTAGCTAACCGGATAGAAGTCAATCCTACTGCTGAGAAGGTCTATTGGGACATGCAGTCATGAATGCAGTACCCCCAGGCAATGGAGAATCACTACGAAATAATGTACCGTGTATGAAAGGAAATAAACTATAAGCAGGTACCCTAATATACTGAAGTAATTCGATAAATAAATCAAGGATAAGATAAGTGTATTGACCTGCTCCTAAATCTAAACATATCAAAAATAATAAAACAACAATCTAACCAAGCCCCTATCAGCTCGACAGGTACAAACAACACACAAGACCACCTACCCAGGCCCCATACGCCCATAAGGAGCCAATCAATCTATATACCCCTATCGGTAGTCCCTTAGCCCCGTAGGCAGTCACATAGACCTCTTAGGCAATAATAATACCTCGTAGGCAACACATAGCTCTCTTAGGCATCAACATAGCTTATAGTCAACTCATAGCCCTCTTAGGCAAGAATATGGCCCTGTAGGCAGCACATAGCCTTCTTAGGCATCAATATAGCCCCGTAGGCAACTCATAGCCCTTTTAGGCATCAATATAGCCCCGTAGGAAACTCATAGCCCTTCTAGGCATTAATATAGCCCCGTAGGCAGAACGTAGCTCTTCTAGGCATAGATCACATTCCTGCAGCTAACCATAATATCCCCAAGGGCAGCAATAACAATCCAATAGGCTAAAAGCGAGCAATTTAGCTATAAGCAACCTATATGAATAGCCTCTAATTCGTGTTCAACATAGGGACATTACTAACTGAATAAAAATCCCGACAAGGGAGGATTATATCCACTTGAGCAACCAACAATCAACAATAATGGCTACAAGTATAATAACGATAACAACCCAATTACATTGCTCCTAAGCTTTAAGGAAATATGTTGTAAGAAAGGAATAGCCTTAACATACCTTTTTCATTGAATTCATGTGTCCTAACGACTTTTACTTACAACTCCGGTCGATACTACAACAAGGCAGGACAATAATCAACACAAAAAAATAGAAGATACCACGATAATCCGATAAAAGATATGTATTTCCATCGCAAATTAATATTTACGGCTTATCAAAGCTAGAGTCGATGAAGAAGGGTCTTACCTTGATATTAAGTTTGTAATACACCTCAAAATCTTAAAATATGTCCAAACCCTTGCTATCCCAACACTAAAGTATGATATGATACGAAATCGATAAAACAAATTATACCATGATGACAACGCATAGAGCAACTTTTGTCAAGGACTGAAGTTGAGAAAATATATAATTTGGTTGATCCTAGAAATGAGTTTTCTAAGTTTTTAGGTTCTTAACTAAAAAAAATGAAGAAAGAATCGAAGAAGAAGATATATAAAAAGTTCCACCGACCTAGGGCCCCACCTCACGTGCCTGCTTGCGCAGTCTCGCAAAATTGTAAACATCCCTCTATTCTGAAGTCGTATGAAGAAATAGTTTGATGCATTGGAAACTAGACTTGTAGAGCTTAGATTTGATAGGTCGTGGGCCCTATAATTTTTTATATATTGGGTGAAAACCTCCGAGACATTTGACCCAAATTTCAGAGAAATCTTTAAAAAGGAACTTACGATAACTTTCGCCAACTTTTATTTTGCAACTTACCTAACTTCAAATATTAAGATACAACCCTTGAACACTTAAAATATGACATACCACATCATTCTTAATTTATTACTCACCCTCTTTGTCTTTCCACGAAGGTACGAGTTAATTTAGACGTTTCGAAAAGTTAGGGTGTTACATGTAATGTCCAACACCAATGACACACATAATCAAACAAGAATGACGTATGTAATGAGATGAAACGCAATGCAACACAATGAAATGATATGCCTCAAATTCCAAGTACACTCTCAACCATATATACATGATACTTATCGGAAATACATCGAGAGTTCATGACCGGGGGGGGACTCACTAGGTTCATATACCGATAGGGACGATCTCTACGTGTCTGTATGGATGATCTAAATGCACTATTTTATAATGAAACAATTCCCAGCACATACGATCTCTACGTGCCCAACCTATAATCATTAAATCTCACAATCCTCAGTACAAACGATCTCCACGTGCCCAACTTATACTCAATCTCATGTCAAGTCATGTGCACAATACACTTTCAATAAAATGGGATGATGATGCATCTCAATCAATCAAATATAGGTATGATATATAATCACCTCAACTATCAGAAATATACGGGTTCAATAAAGAACACAATCACACAATAGAAATCAAGTCAATAATACATCAGCTAATGCCCATATGCTTTGGCATTCTCAGATTACAATTCGTCATTCTATAATAATAAAATTTCCTTTTATAATACCGATACTCCTACCAATGCCCGTCACACCATTGGTATAAGACCCCCCATCTTTTGTCCTTACCCATTAGCTATTCTATTTTTATCTTTAATTAGAAAAACGTCCTTTAACGAAGTCTAAAAGACTTAACATACCTCGAATGTCGAACATGTGCCACATATCCTCAAGATTTTGCCTTACCCTATTGTAAAGCTTCAATACGTTTACCATCTTCCACATATGCATATTCACAAGTAAACGAATTTATAGAAACCTATATTGCTATACCTCCATCTCGAACCCCAAAATATGAATCTAGGTTCATAAGGATAAATAGAAATTTTAGTAAAACTATATCACCCATAAATCGTAGAGCACGAAATTATAATTAAGTTACTAATTTTGATGCCAATGAATATGTCAAGTCTAATATTTCTAAATTTAAGCTTATGGTTAAGTCTCAATTCCTCAAAATATCATAAATTTAATTATATTTATATAATATAATACACTTTATATTTAATTACATATCTTAATATATCAAAACTTAAATCATAATGTGATAACAAAATAATAATATTTAAATTTGAATCTACTGGCTACGAAACCAGTGGTGACAGCCATGAACCAAACTGCCAGCGATCCTTACTCCTTTAAATTTGAACCAAACTGCTAGCAATCCTACCATTTAAATTCTAAACCCATTTATATGATAATTTACCACTAAAAAGAATACACACAATTTCAAGGACCCATGTGAACATTCACCATATTCACTTCAATTTTTGAAAACTTTATCTTGATATAGCCATTACGTTTGATTTTCATTGAAATCACATCAATCGAGTTACAGAAGAAGAAATTGAAGGAGAAAGTTTATTGAGAAAGAGAAGAAGAAGTCTCGATTGAGAGAGCAGTTACACAATACATCTGATGATCAATGAATGATTTGGAAATATCCGATAAATGTAATCTACTTATAGTAAGTGTTGTAACTAACTCTGACAGCTCACTAACTAACTAAATATGTAACTGATCATGTACAACTAATACGCAGTTTTCACTCAGTGTACCACACTACACTGCATATTGGAATTAAGTCACATCAACACATTTAGATAATTCTTTAACACCCCTGCAAGCTAGGGGCTATAAACAAATTCATCATCCCTAGCTTGGACACAAAGTAGGAATGTTGAATTGTGGTAACACCCTTAGTCAAAATATCAGCCTACTCAGTAGTAGACAAAACAATAGTCTCAATATGACCTTGCAAGATCTTTTCACAGATGAAATGACGGTCTATGTCAATGTGCTTCGTATGTTCATGAAATTCAAGGTTAGCTGCAATTTGTACAACTGACTTGCTATCACAATGCATAGGGACATGAAGTGCTAGAGTAATGCCAGTTCAATAGACAATCTCTTCTATGATTCTATACTCTGTTACTACTAAGCTTCTGGAGATGGTAGGTTGTTTCTTGGCTTTCCAAGATATAAGAGAGTCACCAAACTTCACCAAATAACCAGTAATAGACCTTCTAGTATTAGGGTATGAGGCCCAATCAGCATCACAAAAGGCTTGTAATTTTGGAGATGCTGAGGCTGAAAGAAAAATCCCAAGACCAGGAGACTGTTTGACATATTTGACTACTCTTATAGCTGCCTTCATGTGGGATTGCTTTAGCTGATGCATATATTGGCTAAGACTTTTCAATGCAAAGGAAATATCTGGTCTTGTAACTATCAAATACAACAACCTTCCAACCAACCTCTGGTATTCACATGGATCTTTAAGAAGCAAATCAATACTTGATCCAACATGCTCATCAAATTCCACTGATGTGAGCTTATGATTCAGTTCAATAGGAAATCCACAAGGTTGTGAACCAGAAAACCCTAAATCTGTAATGAGTTCCAATGAGTACTTTCTCTGATGCTTCACAATACCATCTTTGTTCCTGGCAAATTATATTCCAAGAAAATATCTAAGCTCCCCTAGATCCTTTATCTTGAATCTGGTTTGAAGCAAAAGTTTAGTCTCTTGAGAGTTCTTTCGAGTCCATTTGAGGAGTCTTTTACAAATCTTTTAAAACTTGTTTTAAGACTTGAGTACTTGAGTTTGAGGATGAGGAGAGTTGAGTTTCATTTTTCAAAATAAATATATGAGAATTAAGTATTCCCAAGAGTAAATATTTTTACATTTAAAATGAGGAAAAACACCGATTTTTAAAGGAGTTCATGAGAAGTTTTGAGTACTATCTCTTTTAGGAGAAATCTTTTGAGTACTAATCTCAAAGTTGAGAATGAGTAAATGTTTTTAAACATATGAGCTAAGTTATATTTTGGAGTAGTATTGAGTACCGATATGGGGACGAGTTCAGATAACTCAAAGTTTTCATAAACCATGTAGCCAACGTGGGTAGATACTTTTTAGATGATTTCTTATTGCGTTTTAAGCATAGCTTAGTGGATCCACTTAGTTGAGGAATTCTATACCTCAGAAATGTATAGGATAGTTCTAGGAGCATGGGCGAGATGATGTATCATCACATAGCTCATAGTGGTGGTTGTCGGTTAGAGAATCTCTCAAACAGAGTTATTTTGTATCTTTAGATGCAAACTGAGTTAATACTCCCTCCGTTTCACAAAGAGTGACCTGGTTTGACTTGGAACAAAGTTTTAGAAAATAAAGAAGACTTTTGAATCTTGTGGTCCTAAATTAAAGTTATGTCAAATGTACTAAATTGCCCTTCAATCTTATGGCTTTAAACATGCCACATGGAAAGCTGAAATTAAAATGTTACCAAAAAAGGAAATAGGTCATTCTTTTTGAAACTGACTAAAAAGGAAAAGAAGTCATTCTTTGTGAAACGAGGGGAGTATTATATTTTTAATACATTGATTTGTTATCTATTGTTTTAAATACTTTATATAAACTGCACTTTTATTGTTGTTTTATACTGCATTGAGTTAAGTATCTATGAGTTGAGGTTGAGTTGAGTGGAGGTGAGTAGGTTTCCTTCTTTCCAATTTCAAGATTTCATGTTATGTTCACTATTCCCCTTAAATGCTCGTACATTCAATGTACTGATGTCATTTAGCTTGCATTGTTTCATGATGTAGTTACAAGAGATCATGGTCATCAACAGGTGCTTCGTTTATACCACTTATAGTTCCAGAGTTGTTTGGTGAGCCTCCTTTCTTTTAGGGGATCCCTTATTTATTATTTCAGTTTTGTTCGGATGATTAGGGGTCTTGTCCCGACATCCCTCATAGTATTAGAGGCTTTATAGATAGTAGCAGTTGAGAAGTTTATTTCATTTTCTAATGTTAATGTTCTAGACTTGAGTTGACCTTGTGGCCAGTTTGAATATTTTTAAATGTTCTAAATTAAGTATTTGAGAGTTTTGAGTTAAAATGTTATATTTGAGTTTATCTAATGTTGAGTAAGTCTTCCGCTGAGATAAGAGCAATGGTTCTCGAGTGCTGGCCATGTCCAGGGTGTAGGCTCGGGGCGTGATATGAATACCCACGTACCTTAATGCCAAAAAGCTCAAGAAGAATGAAGGATTGGAAACTTGAATGAAACCCTAACTCTTCTTCTTTTTCCTTAGCATTGAGAGAATTTGAGAGGATGAATTTGATGAGTTCTAGGGAATTTAGGAGGATGAATTCGAAGTGGGTAATTTGGGGTTTAAACATTTATATAAGGCTTAGGGTAGAAGGAAAAATGATATCAATTTTTCTTAAAACGATTAGGGAAAGACCCAAAACCTCTTAAAATAACTGGCAGAGCCCTTTTACGGTTTGGACGTACTACAGACCGTACTGGTCAACCATAGCAAAGTTCATAAACATACATTTTGACCAACTTTTGTCGGAGCCTATCTACGGCTCGTAGGTCTTCCTATGGTCCGTAGATACCAAACGTAGAAACCAATTTCAATCCTCAAAATTTCACTAAGTCTGGGACTCTCCTACGAGACATATCTACGACTTGTACAAGGAATATCGGACCGTCCTGGTGAATCGTAAAAAGGGTACTGGGACAAATTTTTAGAAAAATATTTTCCCTCTTCCTACGGTTGCCATCTACGAACCATAGAAGCTTTTAACGGTCCGTAGATTGGAACCGTAGACACAACCCAATTTTCCCCTTCTTGTCCAAATTCGAGGTGTTACATTATCATTTTGGGATTTTCCCTATTTCAGAATTTGTTACTTGGCGACTGGATGCGATAACTTTAGGTGTCTTTGTTGGTTGTTGTCCATCGTTTTATGTCTGTCCTTAGCTTCCCTTCCTCCCATCATTTCCTCCTTTTTCACTTGTTGCTTTACGTGTTTGGTTTCTCTGTAGTACAACTCTGTATTTTTTATTTGAGTGTTCCTTCATCATGCAATGACTGTAGAATTCTGGTAGATCTTCATATTCTACCATTTGAGTAAACCTTTGTAAACCTCCTTCTGCATTTCTAATCTTAACTACGACCACCCTTATTTTGAGTTTGGCTAAGTCCAGTTCTACCCTAAATTTAGCTATAGTTGGTTTGCTTTTTATAAATTTGGCTTTGTCCATGGTTAAAGAATAGCCATTAGGGTCCACAATTCTACACAGACATTCCACTAAAAGAATTGCAAGGAGAGGTCCGGGAGTGTAACCCATACCAAGTTTTGGCCTATGTTTTTGTCTGGTGCAATGTCCACTTTTGCGATAACCACAATTACTGTAAAAGAAATCGCATGTGCGATATCTGACATTTATTTGGCAGACCCCCCAAATAAGGATTATTGAGTTTTTAATCTTGAAATCTCCTTTACCAACAAATTTCAATAACTAAAATATATGATGAGATGAATGTGATATCTCTATCACTTACTAGCATTTTTGGGTTGGTGCTTTGACAATAAAAAAACTTATAGGGCCTGTTTGGAAGGACACCTGGTAATTGAATTTGGTGTAATTAAGTATGATTACATTGTCTGTCCTGTTTGGTTGGACAGGTAATTGGTGTAATTAGTAGGGGGTAATTACACTCTCCAATATAATTCACAGGCAGAGGCTGTGAATTGTTGGTAATTACATCATGTAATTACCAGCTGATTACTTTTTATTTTATTTTTAATTTCTATTTTATATTTTTTTTGTTTTAGTTTTTTTACTTCTATTATTTTAAGTTTTTTTTTTTGTTATTATTCTAAAAATTTCTAAAAGTTTATTTTTTATTTTATATTATTATATTTCATTTTCTTCTCGTTCTCAACCTTAGTTCATGTTATTCTATGCAATTTTTTTCGTATTATCTATTTTTTTATGTCATGCTTATTTTCTCATTAGTATAATTTTATTAGTATTCTAATTTTTAAATTAAAATATAATTTATTGTTAAGTAAGGTTATAGACTTACGTTTTTTTTTAAAAAAGTAAAAAAAAATCATATTTATGTATGCTATGTTGAAATTTGCGATAAGTTAAGAACATATGTTTATTAATTAATATATTTTCAAAAAATAATATATATCTTAAATATTTAATTTAATATCATTTATATAGTTTCTTATTTGTCTTGTATAAATTTTAAATAATTAATTTTTATTTTAAAATTTAATATAATTTTATGATTGCAATTGTGCATCCAAACACAACATGTGTAATTACACTGTGACATTCAAATAGGACATGTGTAATTACATTTGTGGCAACCAAACAGGTCAGTGTAATTACTAGGCTGTTAATTACTACCCTAGTAATTACACCAATTCTAATTATCTGGTGGCTTTCCAAATAGACCCATAGTCGATAACACTTTTCCTCCCTACATGGAGAAAAAAATAATTGAACGAGTACGAAAAAAAATAGGAGTAATAAATAGAGGAGAGGTTGTTAAGTATTTCCCTCTCCAATCTTAAAATTACGGATTTGAGTCATTGAGGAAGCCGAGCAAAAAGGTAGATGCTTCCGTATAGAGGTAAAAAAGAAAAAAAATGGTGCAATACTACTAAATACAAGAATACAAAAAGAAAAGGGGAATGTGCATTTGCTCGTATAAGATTCCGTTCCTTAACGAGGAATTTAGTCACATGATGTTGTTTAATTTGAGATGTTGTTCATAATGTAGATGCAGAAATTAATTAAATCGTGGAAAGTTAAGATCAAAATTAAACAATTTTGAATTGTACATGTTGGTGGCATATCCACTTGTGTCCTTCGTATTCCCTTCCATCCTATCATGTGGTGTAGCAGCTAATGGCTTCAACGCTCCCAACTGGATCCCCAAATTTCCTATAAAATCCCCCAATATCCCAAAATATCCTCTTAACACTCTTCTTTCAAAACACCTAGAGTTACCTCCTCAAAAATGGCATCTAATTTTATTAGCCTTTTCTTCACCTCTTTACTTGTTCTACTCTTCCACATCTCCCCTTCCACATCTCTCACATGTTCCTCTCAAACTTTCTCAGCCAACACTCGTTTCACCAATTGCACTGATCTACCTTCTCTCAAATCTTTCCTTCATTGGACATTTGATCCAGCCAAATCGACTCTCTCTGTCGCTTTCCTCTCATCTCCAGCTTCCCCTGATGGCTGGGTTGCTTGGGGAATTAACCCGGTTGCACCAGCTATGATTGGAACACAATCATTTATTGCATTCAAAGATTCCAAAGGGGTTATGACTGTTAAGACTTACAATCTTACATCTTACAAATCAATTACAGAGTCTAAGCTTATGTACAATGTTTTGGATTCAAAAGCAGAGTCAGCTGATGGGGTGATGAAAATCTTTGCTACGCTACAGTTGCCGGCGAATACGAAGACGGTGAATCAGGTATGGCAAGTGGGATCGGCGGTGACTGATGGAATGCCCCGGATACATAAGTTTGAACCTGATAATTTGAAATCTAAAGGGATTTTAGATTTGTCTACTTCGGGTGCTGCTGCTGGTGATGGGGGTAAGAAAACAAATGCTACTTCTTCTTCTGCTAGTAGTGGACAAAGTGGAAATGAAACTGGAGGATCTTCAAGGATTTTTAACACTGAAACTACTTTTTTTGCCTTTTTGTTATTGTTTGGAGTTGCGCTTTTGCAGCTTTAATTTAGATGTCGTTCAAGTTTTTACCCTTTTTTCTTCCTCGATCTTCAGTTTCGTCGATGTAATAACGACTGTTTAATTAGTGGTAGTCCAAATTTATGTTTGATTATATACATTTTGTAATAACGTTCTTCTTTATCTAATGTGTTCAGAAACTCATTTCTTTGTTATAATTTGCTTACAAAGAAGCAAACTTATCTGCTTTTACCTTAATTTTATGTCTAATGGTTTAATAATATCTTTTAAAATTATGAAAGCATTTTTTTCATGTGTATCAAGTATGGATTTTCTGACACTGGACATGAAGTTTCGAGGTAGAAGTGCTGCTGATAGGCGTGTGTTGGACATAATTTGATTTCAGCTACGGATCCAGGCGGAGGGGATGATTAACATTTGAATTGACTTATAAAAAGTAACTTATAGATTTAAAAGTTAAAAGTCATAAATAAACTTTTAACTTATTTTTTTATTATCTAAAAGTAAGTGCTTAAAAAAATACTTTTAAACTTTTTCAAATACTACCAACACTAAAAAAAATATTTAAAAGTCAAAAACGCTACTAAAAAAAAGTTAATTCAAACGGCAGTACATACCTTCCATTTCATTTGGGTTTTCTATTTCTGTTATTCTTTCTCGTAGAAACTTTAACATTAACTAATGCTACATTTGGATCAATTATTCAACATCACTTCTTTGTTATTATAATTGCTTTGCATATTTGTCTTTTTATGCCTTACTTAATTAAGCTATAGTCTATTGGAAACATCTTTCTATCTTCACAAGGAAATGACATATGTAAACACTATTTTTCAGACTTTACTTGTGAAATTATACTGAGTATGTTGTTGTTTTTTTCTCTTATTTTTCTGGTAGAACTACTAGTTTTTTTTTACTTTCCTTTTTCGAATTGCAAACGCAAAGAAGATGACCTATAACTATGGAAAAGGACAAAGATTAACATATAAGGCCTCATTTACTCATTTTTAAGTGTGTTGTCTAGTTATGATTAAGTGAAAATGCCCTTCATATTTCTATTCATTGATTTTATATAAATGTAATTAACATTTTATCAGAATAATATTATCGGTTGGGTACAGATCTTGTTTTGAGATGTAAGATAGGTGTGCTGTGGAATTAATTACTAGATCCTACCAACTCAATCGTCTACTTTACTACTATATTAATGGTGTTTATAATATTAGTTGTTGATGAAGTAAATAATTCATTATGTATTGACATCTTCTTTTTCTTTAATTTAAATTAAAGAAAGAAAGAGGCATCTCAAAGTTGATCTTTCCACCAAAAGAGGAGACAGAAAAGTGATAATACAATGCTTCTTTTATGGAAAAAGGCAAAACTGAAATATCACAAGACCCTATTATGTCTTGCTCACTATTCTTGATTTACATTGATGACAAAAGCCACAAGAGAATGTTATTCTGTTCATCTTCAATTCTAAAATTAGTGACAACTTTTTTTTTTCTTTCTATCAATGATAGAGGTAAATGGAAGAAAAGAAGATGACTGACAACTTTTTTTCTTATAATTGACTATAACGACTTGTTATAAATTTAAGTCATAGAGACTGTTTGCTTTTCAATTATAGACTATTGAATCATGTGGCATTAACGTTTTCTTCACGTACTATCCGGTAGTCAAGCAACGGTAATTTTGCACTTCTATGCATGTGCTTACAAGTATTCCACATTGTATAATCTTTGTATAGGACTTAAATACGACATAATATGACTTTGTAGTTAACATTGAGTAAATTTTAGGTTTAGCAAATATAAAAATCATATTTGTATGCTATAACTATAGTTTGTATAATTGCGCTCCATAACAAACATAATGTTTGCTATGGAGCATCAGATTTGTATAAATTGCTGACAGCCTTTCTTATGTCCTCAATAATATGAAGCTACATCAAGTTCTGTCTAATCACCTCTCCCCATTACTTTTTTGGCCTAATTTGACCCCTCCATGTGCCCCCTATAATCAGGCACTCTCACCTCCTCACTAGGGTGTCAACACACCTCCTCTACACATGCCCAAACCATCTCAATCTTGCTTCCCTAATCTTCTCTGCCACAAAGGCCATTCCAACCTTCACCCGAATAGCCTCATTTATAATCTCGTCACTCCTAGTATGCCCACACATCCATCTCATCATCCTCATCTTTGAAACATGCATCTTATGAACATGTGAGTTCTTGACTAGTCAACCCTTCACTCGATAGAACAAGGACAATCAAAACACCATTTAGAATTTACCTTTTATTTTAGGTGGTACCTTATTAACACACAAGACTCTAGAGGCAAGACTCTATTTTATCCATGTCACCCCAGTACGATGTGTGACATCATCATTGATGTCACTACTACCCTTGAGTACAAACCCAAGATACTTAAACTTTTCTCTCTTGGGAATAGGCTTGTGGAAAATCTTACTTCCGCGTACGCTTCATCAAACGCAACACTAAATTTGCACTCTAAATATTCTATTATGATCCTGCTCAACCTGAACCCTTCGAGCTTTAGAGTCTGTCTCCAAACATCCAACCTAACATTAACTCTGTGTCACGATCCAAGCTACAATCTAGATGTGACATGGCAAATAGAGTCCCAAGAGACCCTAAACAAGCCACTTGACATAAGCAATAATAAAAATTGAAAAAAAACAAGATAATATTCTCATTCAATATTCATTGATACCAAAAAAACAAAGTATAACTTATAAGCGGAAACATCTAATGTCTGACATAAACTTCTAACCTTATAGTACGTGGCTAGGGCAAACTCCTAACTCACGGAATGTAACACCTCGGAAATTAAGGTTGAGTTGGAAAGAAAAGTTGCATAAAAATGCACTAAAGCGGTTTCTATGAGTTCATCTACGGACCATAGGAAGTTCTACGGGCCATAGGAAGGCTGTCATAGGAGCTGGATGAGTTTTAGAAAATGTCAAGTCTTTGAAGATGGTCTACGAGTGAGCAAGAAGGATCATAGAAAGTGCCTGTAGAAGTTGTTGAGACTTAATGAGATTTTTGAATCGTTTCTAGTTCTACGACTAGGCCCTACGGACCGTAGAAACTTTCACGACCCATAGGAAGGGTTTTGTGGAAGTATGGCCAATTAATGAGCCCCAATAACAATTCTACGGTTGACCAGGACGGTCCGTAGAAAGTCTTACAGACTATAGGTCCAACGGTAGACACTATTCGACAATTTTAATTTATGGTGTTTTGGTCTTTTCCTATCTAATTAGCGCCTAAACTATGTTGTTTTGGCCCTATGACTACCCATATAACTGGATTTACTCTTCAAAACTTAACTCATTCCCTTCCATACACTCAAACTCACAAATTCTCTCAATGATTTCTTCTTCACATCCTCTCCAAGTATCTTCAAGGCAAGATAGGGTTTCTTTAAGCTTCAAGGTATCTTCCTCCGTTGCTAGTGATTTGATTACCCAAGGTATGTGAGAATTCATCAATGGATCCCTTTCTTCTATTGGGTTAAATCTCAATTCAATTTCACCCAAATTACCTAGGGTTTCAAGTTATTCTTTATGGGTCTAAATTGTTACGATTCAATTATTATTATTTAACCTTATTATGCATGATTTGATTCAATTATATATTTTCTAGTAATTTCATATGGACCATACCTTATATTTGATTATGAGTATGAACTTACAAACTTCAATTTATGAATTGATTATGAATACAACATGTTTTATAAAATTGATAATTTATGACTAAATGATGTTTTAAGCTTTAGTGAAAATTAATATTATAAAAACATAAAAGCATATGAATTCCGCACCCCTCAAAAATGATATCAGAGATATGGAAGAAAAGAAACGAAATCATAAACGATTAAGAAAAGTAAAAAGAAAATTATCCAGATTATACCCAGAATATAAATAATTAAATACTACTAAGACAGATAATTATAAATTAGAAAAACTAATAGATACTATATCTAAAATAGAGTATAAATATATCAAATATTTAAAGAAATAATGAACGAAGAATAGTCTAAACAAAATCTTATGGAAACAATTAAAACAAAAAGACAAGAATTAAAACATAGGCAAAATAGACTTAACAACAATATATTTGCAGGAACTTGTGAAAAATCTATAATAGCACAGAGGAAAACTATTTTGTATCTACAAATACAAATAGAAAATTTAGAGTATAAACTTCAACACAATTTATAAATGAACAAAGAAGAATATGCAATAGATGAAAAAACATATGAGAATTACGATGGATTAAAAATAAAGATAGTATTTTCTAATCTAGGAAGAAGATATAAGAAAATATGTGACAATCTAAGTTTAATGTTAGAAAAAGAAACAGTAAAATTAGAAGATAGTTTAATTGTTATGGTAAGAACAACAAAAGAAAATGAAGAGATAGATAGACAAAAAGAAATTGAAAAAATAAAACATCAGGCAAAGAAGGAAATACAACAAGTAGAAGAAATAAAAAACACTAAAATATTAGAATTAGAAAAAGAACTAGCAATGTTAAAAGAAATGTATCCAATAAAACAGAAAGAAAAAGAACAAAAAGCAAATTTAACAGCTGAGATAAATAAATTTAAAGAAAAATTACAACTAGAAGAAAACCAAGATAATCTACCTGAAATAGGAATTGATGAAATAAATAATAATGATCTAGAAGAACAGCATTCAGAAACAAGCGAAACATATACGAAACTTTTAGCAAACATAGATACAAAGAATCTAGAAGTAAATACAGGAGACGTAGGCATGAATGAAAAACCTAGTATATCAGGAGTAAAAAACCCAAAAAATTTAAATCCAAATATTATAATGCAAACTATGACCAATATGATAGAGAAAAACTACTATATGGGATAAAAGATTGAATAAAAAATGGACACCTAAACCGATAACTGAACAACATAATTTTTTAGATTTAGATTGTGTAGCAGATATAAATAAAACAATTCAATTATGGATGAGATATATATCAAAACAATTAATAGATAACAAAATAGGAATGACAGAAACACCAAGATACATAGAAAGAACACTTATAGGAACAGTAAAATTATGGCTACAAAATTTATCAGATGAAAGTTTAAAAACATTAAGAAGTAATAAAAAATTTGATGGTGAATTAGCTACTACAACTATGGGAATATTATATAAATACGAAATAGCTATAAGAAACGAATTTAGTAGTATGACAACAGAAGTAGAAGAACAAAATAAAGAAAAAATCATAAACAGGAATTTTTTCTTTATTTTGTTCTTCTACTTCTGTTGTCATACTACTAAATTCATTTCTTATAGCTATTTCGTATTTATATAATATTCCCATAGTTGTAGTAGCTAATTCACCATCAAATTTTTTATTACTTCTTAAAGTTTTTAAACTTTCATCTGATAAATTTTGTAGCCATAATTTTACTGTTCCTGTAAGTGTTCTTTCTATGTATCTTGGTGTTTCTGTCATTCCTATTTTGTTATCTATTAATTGTTTTGATATATATCTCATCCATAATTGAATTGTTTTATTTATATCTGCTACACAATCTAAATCTAAAAAATTATGTTGTTCAGTTATTGGTTTAGGTGTCCATTTTTTATTCAATCTTTTATCCCATATAGTAGTTTTTCTCTATCATATTGTTCATAGTTTGCATTATAATATTTTGGATTTAAATTTTTTGGATTTTTTACTCCTAATGTACTAGGTTTTTCATCCATGCCTACGTCTCCTGTATTTACTTCTAGATTCTTTGTATCTATGTTTGCTAAAAGTTCCGTATATGTTTCGCTTGTTTCTGAATGTTGTTCTTCTAGATCATTATTATTTATTTCATCAATTCCTATTTCAGGTAGATTATCTTGGTTTTCTTCTAGTTGTAATTTTTCTTTAAATTTATTTATCTCAGCTATTAAATTTGATTTTTGTTCTTTTTCTTTCTGTTTTATTGCATACATTTCTTTTAACATTGCTAGTTCTTTTTCTAATTCTAATATTTTAGTGTTTTTTATTTCTTCTACTTGTTGTATTTCCTTCTTTGCCTGATGTTTTATTTTTTCAATTTCTTCTTGTCTATCTATCTCTTCATTTTCTTTTGTTGTTCTTACCATAACAATTAAACTATCTTCTAATTTTACTGTTTCTTTTTCTAACATTAAACTTAGATTGTCACCTATTTTCTTATATCTTCTTCCTAGATTAGAAAATACTATCTTTATTTTTAATCCATCGTAATTCTCATATGTTTTCTCATCTATTGCATATTCTTCTTTGTTCATTTATAAATTGTGTTGAAGTTTATACTCTAAATTTTCTATTTGTATTTGTAGATACAAAATAGTTTTCCTCTGTGCTATAATAGATTTTTTACAAGTTCCTGCAAATATATTGCTGTTAAGTCTATTTTGCCTATGTCTTAATTCTCGTCTTTTTGTTTTAATTATTTCCATAAGGTTTTGTTTATACTGTTCTTCGTTCATTGTTTCTTTAAATATTGGATATATTTATACTCTATTTTAGATATAGTATCTATTAGTTGTTCTAATTTATAATTATCTGTCTTAGTAGTATTTAATTGTTTATATTCTGGGTATAATCTGGATAATTTTCTTTTTACTTTTCTTAATCGTTTATGATTTCGTTTCTTTTCTTCCATATCTCTGATACCATTTTTGAGGGGTGCGGAATTCATATGTTTTTATGTTTTTATAATATTAATTTTCACTAAAGCTTTTATTGTAATATTCTTTGGCTACGTGTTTTAATCTTGATATTTCTTTAATATTATTTTAATCTAGGAAGTTTCCCGACTAGAACTTCCGGCAGCTGCCCCTTTCTGACTCCTTTTAGGGCCCGAACCACTTGCAATATTTCCCTTGGGAGCCATCTTCACACCCAACAATAGAAGAAAAGAGGAAAAGAAAAAAATGGAGAAAAGGAGATGGGGGTCGGGTGAATAGTGGGGTGGGTGGGGTAAGTGGGTTTTGAAGTTTTGATGGATTTTAGTGGTTGGCAGGTGAGGAAAAGGTAGGGGAATAAGATTTTGGTAAAGATTTATGGAGGAGTTCGGGGTTTTTTGGGAAGAATTAGATGGAGAAGAAGAAGAAGGGTTGGGAATTTAGAGAGAATCTGAGAGGAGGGGTCGGTTTAGAGAGATAGAAATTGAGAGAAAGTGAGTTAATTTTAGGTAGGTGAAAGATTTAAGGTGGGTTTTGGGGTTACGTCCCATGGGAAAGGAAAAACATTACCAATTTCAAACTTTTGGGTGGGCATGGCACGCTGGTGGTGTGGTGCGTTGTCAGTTTGCTCGAAATAGGACTTTATACTCTAGGCTCTGGCGCGGAGCGCCCAGTCTGCGCCTGATCAGGTGGCGCGATGCACCCTGTATGCGCCTGCCCTCGACATTTTTCTGTGGTCAGGCGCGATAGTGGTGCATTGCGCTGCTTGTGCGGCACAAATGGGCCTTAGTACTTGTGCCTCTGGCATGGCGCTCCCAGTTTGCGCCCAAACTCATTTTCTGACATCGTTGATTCTCTTTTCATGTGGTTTCTACTCCAAGGACATGCGCATCAACCAAACAATGTAACATAATAATGGTGGGTTGCCTTCCACCCAGCGCCTTAGTTTTGATCGTGGCACGACTCATCTTTTTGTATTTTTCTTTATATTTCCTAGCTTTTACAAAGAAATCACACTTTGACCAAAGTCCTAAAATAGCAAACTAAAAATAAGAACTCTACACCTAGAAACTTGAAACTAAGCTAAAATTTCAAAATTACGCAAAACTACTACTTATTACATATCATTCACGGGTTGCCTCCCGTGGAGCGCTTGGTTTAATGTCGCGGCTTGACTCAACTTGGATCATTCAACA
Source organism: Solanum stenotomum (assembly GCF_019186545.1). NCBI lineage: Eukaryota > Viridiplantae > Streptophyta > Magnoliopsida > Solanales > Solanaceae > Solanum > Solanum stenotomum. The sequence continues at coordinate 15,308,288 of NC_064288.1, forward strand.
TTAAGCTCAAGAGCCTCTCGATCACGATCAGAATCTTTGCCAAAGTAGTGCTTGACCCTTTGACCATTTACCAAGAACGACGGGGCATTTTTACCTTTAAGTTCAACAACACCATGTTGTGTCATCCTCACCACTTTGAAGGGACCACTCCATTTTGACCTTAGCTTTCTGGGAAATAACTGAAGTCTTGATTTAAAGAGTAGTACCTTTTCTCCCAGAGTGAAAGGGCGAGGAACTATGTGCTTTTCATGCCACCTTTTTGTCTTTTCTTTGTAGAGCTTGGCATTTTCATATGCATGGAGCCTAAACTCCTCAAGTTCATGTAATTGATCAACTCGCTTCCTACCTACCAGCTCGGGGTCGATATTCAACTTCTTAATTGCCCAATATGCTTGGTGTTCTAATTCCGCCGGAAGATGACATGCTTTGCCGAACACCATGTGATAGGGAGAAGTCCCTATGAGTGTCTTATATGCAGTTCTATACGCCCACAACACATCATCTAGCTTCTCAGACCAATCCTTTCTTTGCGCATTCACCGTCTTTTGCAAGATTTGCTTCACCTCTCTGTTCGATACTTCAACTTGACCACTTGTTTGAGGATGGTAAGCTGTAGCAACTTTATTCCGAATACCATACTTAGCAAGAATATTCTTCACAAGATGGTTCAAGACATGCTTACCTCCATCACTTATGATTTCCCTTGGAGTTCCAAAACGAGTGAAAATGTGCTTCTTGATGAATTTAATCACCATTCTTGAGTCATTCGTGGGAAGAGATATTGCCTCAACCCATTTGGACAAATAATCAACAGTCACCAGAATATATTGGTTTCCACTAGATGGTGGGAAAGGACCCATGAAGTCAATACCCCACACATAAAAAATTTCTACCTCAAGCATGTTATTTAGTGGCATCTCATGTCTTTTCGATATAGTACCCAATCTTTGGCATTGATCACATCCCTTCACATAAGCAATAAAATCTTTAAACAATGAGGGCCAAAAGAAACTAGATTGTAGTACCTTGTGCGCCGTGCGCTCTCCTCCATGGTGTCCTCCATATGGGCTGGCATGACAACTTTCGAGTACTTTCTCTTTACCTCATAATGTGGAATGCATCTTCTTACCACCCGATCCACACATTTCTTGAACAATAATGGTTCATCCCAAATATAGAACTTAGAATCATGAGTCAACTTCTTCTTCTGTTGAGTAGTAGACCCTGGAGGATACTCTCCACTCACTAACAAATTCACTATATTCGTATACCAAGGCACTTGAGAGATATCCAACGCCATTAATTGTTCATCTGGAAACTCTTCCCAAATTTGTTCCCCTTCATGTACATGGGAGAAATCTTACAACCTAGACAAATGATTCGCTATTTGGTTTTCAGTACCCTTTCAGTCTTTGATCTCAAGGTCAAATTTTTGGAGAAACAATATTTGCCGAATCACCCTTCGTTTAGCATCCTTCTTGTTGAATAGGTACCTAATAGCTGCATGATCAGTATAAACAATTACCTTGGTACCCACCAAATACGATCTAAACTTATCGAAGGCGAACACTAGGCCAGTATCTCCTTCTCAGTCACTATGTAATTAGCTTGAGCAGAATCAAGGGTGTTGCTCACATAGTAGATTGAATGAAACACTTTATCTTTTCTTTGTCCCCATACTGCACCCACTGCTACATTGCTTGCATCACACATGAGTTCAAATGATAACTCCCAGTTAGGAGCAATCAAGATCAGAGCTTCAATTAAGTTCCTCTTCAACTTCTCAAAAGCCTTCAAACACATCTCATCAAACTCAAATTCCACTTCCTTCTCCAAAAGACTGCACATAGGTCTTGCAATCTTGGAAAAATCGTTGATGAATCTCTAGTAAAAACTTGCATAGCCAAAGAAACTTCGCACCCCTTTTACAAAGATAGGAGGGGGTAATTTTTCAATAACTTCCATCTTGGCATTATCTACTTCTAATCCAGACTTTGACACCTTATGACCCAATACTATGCCTTCTCAAACTAAGAAGTGAGACTTCTCCCAGTTTAGCACTAAATTGGTGTCTTTACATCTGGCAAGTACTTTATCAAGATTCCAGAGACATACCTCAAAATACTTCCCAAAGACCGAGAAATCATCCATGAATACCTATACAAATTCCTCTACCATATCATGAAAAATGTCTATCATACACCTTTGAAAAGTCGCCGGCGCATTGCAAAGTCCAAATGGCATGCGTTTGAAAACATATGTTCCATAAGGACATGTGAATGTGGTACTCTCCTGATCTTCGGGTGCAATCAAAATATAATTATATCTGGAATACCCATATAATAAGAAATAGTACTCCTACCCTGCTAGTCGATCAAGCATCTAATCAATGAAAGGGACAAGATAGTGATCTTTTCGCGTGGCCTCATTTAGCTTCCAGTAATCCATGCACATTTTCCATCCGGTGACGGTTCTAGTGGGGATCAACTCATTTTTCTCGTTCTTCACCACTGTCATACCTCCCTTGTTTGGGACACACTGCACAGGACTTACCCACTTGCTATTAGAAATTGGGTACACGATTCCAATAGCTAACCACTTTATCACTTCCTTTCTCACCACCTCTTTCATCAAGGGATTTAATCTACGTTGATGTTGTGAACTCATTTTGTGATCCTCCTCTATATAGAATTTGTGCATACATAACGCTGGACTAATCCCATGGATATCCACCATCTTCCAACCAATAACTTTCTTCCTCCGCTTTAAGATTCTCAATGCAACCTCAACCCGTGTTTCAGATAATTCTACAGAAAGTATTATGGGTAAGGTTTCTTTAGTACCCAAATATGCATACCTTAGGTGAGATGGCATATATTTTAATTCCAATTTAGGTGCTTCTTCAATCAAGGGTTTGGGTGGAGGCCTCACTTCACGATCCAATGATTCTACTCTACCTCTATTTGTTCCCATAGCTACCACATTCAAACACGATGCTATGTCTTGAGCTTCAGTATCTCCATCTATGTCATGTCCCACTAAGACTCTTTCCAAGGGATGACCGGAAGAATGTAATGCGACTCTACTGCTAGATCTACAACAGTAATGTCGGACAACTCTTCATAGACGAAAGGCAATTTCAAGGCGCGATAGATGTCAAAAACCTTAACCTTATCATGTGACCTCTTAGTCAACTGCCCAGCTGCTACATCAATCAATGCTCGCCCCATGGCCAAGAAAAGACACCCCAAAATGAAAGGAACTTCTGGATCAGGCTCAAAGTTTAAGACCACAAAATCCACAAGAAAGATCAACGAACCAACTTGTACTAACACTTCCTCTACTACCCCCTATGGCCTAGCGATGGACCTATCCACGAGTTGGAGAATGACAATGGTTGGTTTTGGATTGCCCAACCTAAGTTTCTTATATAATGATGCATACATGATATTAATGCTCGCACCCAAATCACATAAACCCCGAGCATGAACACTTTGCCCAATTGTAATTTGCACCGTGAAGCTACCCGGATCTTTCAATTTCTTGGGTAGTCTATTCTGAATTTGAGAGATGCACTCCTCAGTAAGTGCTACCATTTTATACTCTGTGAGCCTCCTCTTGTTTGCCACTATATCTTTCATATACTTGGCATACTTTGGAATTCCTTGCAAAATATCAACCAAAGGCAGGTTAATGTGAACATGTTTAAGGAGAGAGAGAAACTTACTGAAGCATTCATCTTCATTCTGCTTTCTAAACTCTTATGGAAATGGAGGGGGTGATTTCATTTGAGGAACAGTCTTCTCAACAATGGAGTTCTTTACCACCTCTTCTTATTTCTTTTCTTTATTAACTACCTCGATGTCTCTTTTCTTTGGAGCTATTTCCTCTAGTTGCAGCCCACTTCTGGTACTCACTTAGTGTCACCCGAAAACCTTCTTGAGGACGCAAGTTTAGTGCATTAGCCACTTGCGCAACTTGTTTTTCCAAACTCATTTGGGACATTTGGATGTTTCTTATGTTCTCATGTTGCTTATCTATCCTAGTATTTATCTTCGTACTGATTCCTGCCATTAGCTTTTGGAGTAACTCTTTATTAGTCATCCTTTTGTGGTGCACTCGGGTTTACGCCCCGGATAGGATGTTGATATTGCTGCCCCATTCCTTGTGATCAGTATTGGTTAGACCCTTGCGCTTGGTTTTGGTTTTGGTTTCCACCTCTTGAGAAGTTAGGATGGTTTCTCCAACTAGAGTTATAAGTATTGCCAAACTTTTGCTGACCCTCTCCCCTTTGCGCATTTCCAACACAGTTTTCGAAATCTGGATTTGCCTCACAAAATTCAGTTTCATGTGCTCCACTACCACATACTTTGCACCCACTTACTGATTGCTGTATAGCATTCAAAGGTGCTTGATTTAGGGTAATTTTTTTGAACTGTATGGTTGTGTTGTGGTTCATTGTATCTAGTTTCGCGTTTATTATGGTAGCTTGATCCACATCTAAAATTCATGTTGCCCTATGTGTTGTGTTCCTTGGCATTTCCCCTCCATAAACTGGGTTTCCTTCTGAGAGTCTATCTAGGAGGTCGAATAGCTCCTCATGGATTCTTACTAATGCTTGTCCACCTACTGCACTATTAAGAAGTACCCGTGCATTATAATCCAAACCTCAAAAAAAGTGTGAGCAAGTAGCTCATTCGCTTGGTAGTGATGTGGACAAGCATTGAACAATTGTTTGAATTGAGCCCATGCTTGGTACATATCCTCCCCATTTTTCTGCTTAAAGCTCAATATTTCACTCCTCAATCGTGCAGTTTTACCTGATGGCTCCTAACAACGAGATTGGAAACAATGTCAACCTCACATAGTTCGATGAAATGGCACTCGGGATATATGTATCACTTATCTCCAAAAAGTTCCAAATGTAGTTTTAAGGATCCTCATGAGGGGGACCGGTGAATTTTCCCATTGAGTGGATAAGATGTACCATGTTCTGTTTAGTTCAAATCTGCCACCCAGTGGTGGTTTCCTTATACTAGACGCCACATTGGTTGTGAGTGGGACTGCCACGTCACGGATTGGTCTTGCAAGTATGATCGGGGGTACTTCGTGACCTTCGTTATTCATGTTACCTCCTCGGTCACCCTCAATATTTTCCAATAGACCTAATCCCAATTCCTATTCTTGGTTCGCCCGCTTTCTTCGTAGTCTTAACGCTCTTTTAGGTTCGTCGTCTGGTTCGACAAATTCTCCTTTCCGAGTCAGACTTGAGAATCAAGTGCCTACAATACACAAGAGCTAAGAACAAGTTATTAACACTTGAACAATCTAATTTTTGACTTAAGAAAATCAAATATAAATCAATTTTTAAGTCCTTGGCAACGGTGCCAAAAACTTGTTGCTCCCAAATGCACACGCAAGTGTACGCAGTCACTCAAGTAATATACTTTCTTGTAGAAATTAGTTTTCGTTCCCAAGGGACTTATGATTAACTTCTATTTAGTAACTTAATTCCATAATTTGACAAAAGTAACTTTTCCAAAGAGTTTGAATGTTGTTAACTACTACTACGACTTATGCAATAACTAAAAGTAACTAATAAGAACGACTTCAAATTGATGTTTTAAGCAAGTAAGAGACAATTCTAGGGCTACATCATGTATTAGATTTCATGTATCATATCTCAGGCAATGAACTAATTTAGGTTATCAAGTTACTCATTTACAGGGTTAATTATATGATTAGGTTCCCAAGGGACTTATGATCAAGTTATATTTAGTAACTTAATTCCACAATTCGACAAAAGTAACCTTTCAAAAGAGTTTGAATATTATTAACTACTAGTACGACCTATGCAATAAATAAAAGTAACTAATGTGAACGACTTCAAATTGAGGTTTTAAGCAACTAAGAGACAATTCCAGGGCTGCAACATGCATTGGATTTCATGTATCATATCTTAGGCAATGAACTAATTTAGGTTATCAAGTTACTGATTTTACAGGGTTAATTATATGATTATGGTGTCCCGACCTCTAATTGCCTACTCTAATTAACTGTCTAACTACATCGTTGAGCGGAGATAGGCAGTCCTAATTAGCGAGCATTTATATTTCCTCTTGTTTATTAACCAAGCTAGGTGTTCGTCCGGGTGTCACTCCTAAATACAAATCAACTCAACTTGATGGAAGATCAAACTTTCTATATTATTCGGTCTATCTACCTTAGCCTCTCCCAATTTTAAGAGTAGACAATATGTTTATCTCTATGATGGCCAGTCAAGAAATACTAAAACAAGAAGATAAAAGTAACTTATAAACGATAATCAAGAATTAATTCAAAAGCCTTTAATATTAAACAATCAATTCGTAGCTACAGCCCCAGAACAAGGGCGTTTAGCCACTCATAATATTCGAAAACCGCAAAATATAATTGTTCATGCGATTTCCAAAATAAAGAAGAGTTGGAGAATCAAAACCTATTACAAAACTCGAATTCTTGCTCTTGCACACCAAAAAGTAGTCGACAACTTACAAAATAAACCTAGGGTCCTATTTATAGAATTTAGGAAAATATTCTCCAATTCTAGCCCAAAAAGGAATCCTACTTAAATTAATTTTTGCCAAAACACCCGTCAAACCTTGGGGCGTCGCGCCAAAATTGCACCTAGCTGCCTAGGGCGCCGCACTGCCAGTGCGCCCAAAATAAGCCTCTTAACTTTTGGCCTAGCGCATCGCGCCCTTGCTGCACTAGTGACGCTGGGGCGCCGCGACAACTCTTGTTATGGGCTTCACTTGTCGTCCTTGATTCCTTTCCTTCCCTAATTAAATCACTTTTCTAAGGAACCCACAAAATAGCTAATCATGTATATTAGTATGCAATCATCGCAATCCTAAGTCAAACATGCTAGTTAGATTAGTGAATGTTCATAAACTTACGTTAAATATGGGTTATTCGTAATAATTTGGCATATAAATATGCCTAAGATCACTCACCAAAAGGTGATGCAATATTTAATGGATCTATACTAACTACGGATTGGATACTGAGCATAAGAACCTATATGATCAAACAATATAAGCATAAAGTATGTGGTCAGTACTTTAAATTTACTGAGTATGAGGAATATGCACAATAAACATGATATATGAATATACCGAATCTGCAAAACATGTTGGTATAATGACCAAGTAAAATAAATGACAAAGCTAAAATATACTGATCTGGAATATATAAGTATATGGTCATGCAATAACTGAAGATCTGATTGTGAGAGATACTAAAACAGATATAAACGATGTGAGCTACAAAATGAAGTTCAATATACTACCTCCATACTGAAAAGGTGGTGTCCAATACTTGCCATCGTAAGAGACATGATAATTGAGCAAAGTGGACCCACGAGCTAATATCTATCTAAGATTTATATTATGGTAGCATGTAGTTCTTGGACTTAGAGATTGCTACTAAAGGTCCACAGATTCTAACCAGAAACCTCCTGTAGCGACCCTCTCGGAAGGATGCTACTTCTTAAAAAGAAAGCTAATATAATACATAGGACATTTAAAAGACATTAACATAGGAGATATTAATTATAATCTAATAGAGGAATTAGGCCCATAAAAATAGTGAATGATGTGAAGTTTTGTCATTTAGAAATTTTAAATTTAAACAAGGTAAGAATTTCAATTTTCGGTGGAGGAACCTTTCCAACTAATTTAAGTAAATACCTTAAGAGATATCCATGTATATATGATCCTTACTCCAATACCGCACATTACAAATTATTACCAGCTTCCAATTATCAAAATAAATTATTTCATGCTTCACACAAACATCATAACAACCAGTAGATTTAGTATATTACAAGACTGGGGTTTACACACCCCAAAACAACAAAACATATCACCAAAATTATGTTACAACCCATGGTTTCATGATCATACAAGCCTTCAAAGTTACATGTAAATTTACATCTCATGGATCACATATGAATCCCAAGATTTCTAAAAAATATAGATACGTATAAGTGTAACACCCTAGAAAATTTACAAACTAAGACTCGAACCATTCTTCGTAGTGAGTAAGTTTTTACCGAGGAAATTAAAATTTCTTGAGTGTTAAGGCCACTAGATGTATCACATTGAGTTCCAACAAGAACTAAAGAGAGTTCATTCAAGTCATTCTTAAGTTCCTTTAAGTTTTAGGTCAACTTCAAACGACCATAACTCTTAGTACAAGATGAGTTAGGTGGGCTACAAGGAATCCAATGAAAAGCCTTTGAATTATCTTTCTAATGCTACCGAGTTTTCAAAGTCTCGAGTTTGGATGAGTGAGATATGCCCTTTTGATGCCAGCTTGTCCTAGTTAAGGAAAGTTACCCGAAAATAGTAAGGGGTATTTTGGTCTTTTTCTTATCCAATCAGATTTAATTCATTTTTTGTAAGGTTTTAAGGGTCTAATCCTATTAGGTTCAGTTTTATAATCCAAATATACACCTAGGGTTTTAGTTGAGAGTTCAAGAAGAGAAAAGAAGAGAAAAGAGGAGAAAAGAGGAGAGGATCAAGTGTTCGTTGAGATTCTTGCGTGTTGTTGCGGATTTTCACCATGGGTTTGATACCTAAGAGGTATGTAAGCTTCCATAGTGTTGGGTTAGTTCACCCACATGCCAATCATGTTATTTTCAGCGAAATTTCATTCTTGGAGTTGAAGGATTAGAGTTATTGATGCGTTCTTGATAGGTGTTCTTGAAGTTCATTCTAAATCTTGTTGTGTTGGGGTTTTGATGATTTCTTGAGATGAAATTTAGTGATTTGAGTGTTATTTTGAGTATATTAGAGTTCAATTATGTAAAGTAATCGAATCCAAGTGATTGGGGAAGACATCGTTCGATTCTAGGTGAGTTAGGGTGAGAAAACGAGCAAAGAAAGTCGTCGAAGTTTTCTGGGTTAGGGCCTGGTGCCCCATGCCAGCCAGAGCGCCTCAACCACTTCTCTGAAGTTTAGGGGCTGGCGCCCCACTCCACTCAGAGCGCTAGGGTTGCCTGCCCCCACCCGTTCTTCATCATTTCATCCGTTTGAGTTCTTTGAAAGGGTACCTTTACTCCCCTTTGTATCTAAACACTCTAAAATACTTCTAAACACGTAGAAATCATTCATAACATGATCATAATCTTGAATTCATAATTAAAATTCAAGGTAGAGTTAAGAGTTAAATTTTTGAGAATTCATTCAAATATTCTAAGAAAGTCCATTTGAGCCCTTTTGAGGAGTCTTCTACAACTTCTAGTAACTTGTTTCAAGACTCGAGCAAGTGAGTATGCAGATGAGGAGAATGTATTCATGAGTCTACTTTTTCATCATGAGATATTTCATATCATGAACCATAACTCTTGATTTCATAATTCACATTCAAGAGGGAGTTAAGAGTAGAGTTCAAGGAAGCCTTTGAATTGTGAATCCTTTGAGATCTGTCATCGATTTGAGTTAAGTTTTGAGTAAGTAAGTATGAGAATAAGAAGAGTCGTATACATGAGTTCCTTATTGATATTTTGACCCTTGAGTCGGGTCGTTCATGTCCATAACTTCCGCATGAACTCCATCAGTTGAGTACCTTTGAGAGGAGTAGTATCTTCAAGTTCTAAGTTTTGAGTATTGAGTTCCTAATCCCCATTGAGATTTTATTTCTAATCATGGGACTATTACATGTTACCCATGAAGTACTTGAGTTGAATTTTTAATGCCCATAATTCTGCATGAACCCTATAAGCCGAAAGTCTTGAGATGAGAAGTATCTTTGAGTCCTTGAGTTGAGTAGTTCATGCTCATAATTCCGCATGAACCCTATTAGTTGAGCATTCTTGAAATGAGTAATATCATTGAAGTTCTTGAGTTCCAAGTATTGAGTTCTATCTATGGTTATTGAAAACCTTGCATTGAGTCGTTCACGTCCATAAATCGGCATGGACCACATTTTAAGAAGTCTTTTACGAACGTTTTAACTTTGTTTTAAGACTTAAGCTTTGAGTTGAGTAAAGAGTAAGAGTAAAGTTTATCTCTTCAAAGATTATACGGGAACTAAGTATTCCCAAGAGTTAAAATGTTTTCACATTTAGTAAGAAAGAAAACATCGATTTTCAAGAGAGCCTTTGAGCTAGTTTTTGAGTAATTATCTCAAATCACAAAAAGAGTTTTGTTTTTAAAACATATGAGATGAGTATATTTTGGGAGTATTATTGAGCACCGCTATGGAGAGGCGAGTTCATAATAACTCAAGTCTCCATAAACCATGTAGACATCATGGGTAGAAAGGATCATACTTTTTAGATGATTCCTTAGTTCTTTTTAGCATAGACTAGTCGATCCACTTAGTTAAGGAGTTCTATTTGGCGGCAAAGTATATGACAGTTCTGACAGTGTGGGCAAGATGATGTATTATCACTTAGGCTCATAGTGGTGGTTATCGGTTAGAGAAACTCCCACAGTGTTATATTGTATTTTTTATATACACATTGAGTATTATTGTATTTTTCAATACATTGAGTTGCTATCTACAGTTTTACAACTTTTCATATATATTACATATTTTACTATTGCTTTATCCTTGAGTATCATGAGTTGAGTCTTTCCAGTTGAGTGTCTTGAGTTGAGTACCTTCGAGTTGAGTATCTTGAGTTGAACTGTGCTTCATTTAGTCAAGTACCTTATTGTTGAGTTGAGCCCCATTTCACTGAGTTGAGAACCTTATTACTGAGTTGAGTATCTTATCCTTGAGTACTTCTGAGTTGAGTAAGTTTGAGTAGTTTTGAGTATCCTTGAGTATTCCTTGAGTTGAATAAGTTTGAGAAGAGGTAAGTATGTTTCCCTTTTTATCAAGTTTCAAGCTTATGTTATGCTTTAGAATTCCCCTTACATGCTCGCACATTCCATGTACTGAGCCATTTGGCCTACATCCTTTCATGATGTAGATTCAGGTATTCAAGATCATCAACATGAGCTTCGTTTATACCACATGGAGTTCGAGTTAGATATGGTGAGCCTCCGTGCTTATGGAGGATTTCATTTACCTTTCAGTTATATCAGTTGTTAGGCTGTCGTGGGTCTTGTCTCGACTTCCATCTTTGTCATTTAGAGGCTTCGTAGATAGATAGTAGAGTTTGAGAAGTCCGTTTCATTTATCTTATTAAATGTATTAAAGACTTGAGTTGCCTATTGTTGGCTAGTTGGATATTCTATTTTTTTATTCAGAGTTATTCATTTGAGTTAAAGATTTGTAAGTTTCATGAATTTTTATTCAGTTTTTAAGCTTTGTATGCTTGATTTAGTCTTCCGCTTGTAGTCAACCATGATGAGGGTTTTCTTGGGGACCAACAATGGTTCTCGAGTGTCGGCCACGTCTAGGGTGTAGGCTTGGGTCGTGACAATAAGCAAATGTGATTTTCTTTAAAGCTCTCAAAAACTCTATCTCCAATTTACAACTTCAAGTATCTCCTCAGACAATCCCTAAAAAACAACTATCGCTAAGCATAAAGCTTAGTGGTGTAAAAACTATAGGTTTGGAGCCAACAAATTCTTCAAGTTACCTTTCTCAAGTCACGAGCAGGATAATTGAGACATAATAAATAAATTAAGTAAACAATATATCAAGAGTATCAAGTTCGATATTTAAAGATCTAAGTGTCAAGAACGCTCATAGCACCAATTCTCAAGAGATCCAATAACAAGTCTCGCCCAATATATATCATACCATCACACCAAGAATAATCAAATATTAAGATGGATCAAAACCCAATAATCAAGAGGACCAAGAACCATATTAAAAATGGATTTCTAGTTCATACTCAAAATGGACAACTTCCATACTTAAGATGAACCAAAAATCCAGAGTCAAGATGACAAAAGATCCGAATCAAGAGGCATTCCAATAGTGACAAAGCCACAACCACAATAAGGACAAAGTCCCAACAAGAATGCCAAGTGATCAAGCAATTCGTACAAGTGGACGAGTTACACAAGTGAGAGGATACCATCACAACAATACAAAGCGACAAAATATATCCAAGGTACCAAGAATAACTTTGAATATACTAGCATGTAACAAGATTGCAAATACAAGTTAATACACAAACCTCAGCCTTTTAGCATAAAAATAGTCCAACACAACTTCAAGAGTTTGAACCATAGACCAACCAACGTATCAAGGTCCTCAACTTATACATGAGTATATAAAACTTTAAAAATTCAACAAAATAGCATCTTTAATTTCTAGTATCTCAATAATGTTGACATAAAAAAGGATTATCATCACAAGTAAGCCTAGTCTATACAAATACAACTATGCTCCCAAAACAGTAAATCTGACCAGCCTGGTTCCACATATCGTAACTTAGTTTTGAATAGAAAAATGACAAAACTGGACTGTATATCCTTCATGAAAGATGTAGGTAGAACTCTTAAGGTTACAAATAATCAAGAATCACCACAAAATATATATAATCAAAACACTAACAGTTGAATATATAAGATTTCTAAATCAAAAATCTTGACATAACTTGTCCTATATTGCATCCCATATTTCTAATCTATAACAGCAAAATTATATTTTCACATAAGCCTAAGAGTTTTAGATATATGGATAGCTTTTCAAATAATATTTTTTTCACTGAAAGCGGAGTTCTCCAGAATGTGATATGCTCAAAATACTAAATATTACCAGATCACAAAAAGATTTGATCACTTATCACAAAGTAAGGTGTCTTCAGTTTTAGTCAAATGAAACAAGTTTTTCCTTTTGATTTTGGAACTTATAAAGTTATGATAGAGTTATCCAGGTTTCCTATTCTTAAAGGAACCGAAATCTATAGAGGAGGTGTGATGTTCCTAGATAAATATAATAGAATAAAGGAGGGGCTGCCCAAAATATAAGGTGGCTGCCCAAAATCCTAGATACATCTCACTTTCTTTACTATTATTAGAAATGTCATATATATATATATATATAGAGAGAGAGAGAGAGAGACTAAATTACCCTAAGACAATCATGTCTAATACAATCACAATTAAAGAAAAACAAGTTTTCTCACATCACAAAATTCAAGTTAAGGAATTGCAAAGTAGGAGTTAATCCTAACATCAAGGAATGACTTGTTGGGGTGCCAATATTATCTTAAATAACTGGGGCGTTACACCTCCATCCCTAAAGTCTATTCGGTGCTAAGTATAATCTCAATGAAAACAACATATTCTTGAAATAGTTGTAATCCAATAATACTGAATTATATTGATAACTAATACATACTGAGTAGCTACTAAATTATGATAATTGAAAACATACTGAGAGATACTTTATTTGAAAGAATCTTATATCATGATAATTTGAAAATAATCTGAAAGATACTTCTATTAAAAGCATCTGACAAATCCGAGTCAAGACAATACTTGCATGCTCTGGGCTAATGTAATTAATATTATTGAGAACATGGAATTATACATGAAATCTTGCAATTCATGAGTAAAACATGCAATTAGAGACTGATCACAAAGAAACTTGATTTACAATAAAAACACATGAAGATCATACAAAATTATTGCCTACAGAAATCACGATCTTAAGAAATTAGGGGTTTCTTTGGACTCAATGGGTGAAGAAATACCCATTGATGAAATCCCACATAGATGGATTAGAAATCTTAGCTTGATTCTTCGAATGAATCCTTGAAGCTGATACACTCAAATTACACTTCCCTGAAGAAGTATAAGCGACCGTTATCAAGTAAAGAACCCAACTTGGAGGTTGGGGTCAATCCCACGAGGAATATGGTTTAGACTTAAACTTAACTCATTACTATATTCATTCAGTCAACTTATTTCCGAGACAAGTAAGTAAAAGGGGTTTTTTCGTGAAACAAATAACTTATTGTTGTTAAGTAACAAGTGAGCAAGATTCGAACTTTGTTGTTATCAATGAGAGAGAGAAACTAGGGTGTATGTATTCCCCATAAGCTCTTAACGCGGTAATCCTAATAATAGTAATCCTTTCCTAGTGTATCACATGCAAAGTGGTAAGTTAGGTATCTCTAAGTGATTGGTCCTCTAAATAGGGAATTTCACCTCGCACCTTGGTCCGGCAACGTGTGTATAATTTACTAACCCTTGCCTTTACCTCAGATTAGACATCACATCAATGTAGGGCTTAGTTTTCACCCTTGCACCAATTGACATTAGACTATTAGATAGTATCACACTAAATCTCTGTTGATAATTCTTTTTTATTAACTACCTCCTTGGTCCGACAAGTAGCAACAAGACGAGTTCTAAGGTTGGCGACCGTTAAAAAGACTTCTAAATGAAAGAATTACCAATACATGCATCAACACTAGTCAAAAATTACTTAGTTATTATTCATACGTTGTTAATTGATTATGGTTCCCACAACCCTAGTTGTGGATTTAATTACTCATGCTTGAAAGAATACAATTCATATTTTGATATAAAGAATTCATACACTTACGATTAGAGTAGAAGAAACCTGAAATCTTGAATTGAATTCCAAAGCAAAAATCTTATAAACCGAAATTAGGAAATCAAATTGCTAAAGTTTGCAAGTTAATTCCAAAGAAAATACCAAGAACTAAAAGTATACAATGGTGTCTAACCCCCAAACACGAGGTTTAAATACCCTATTTATAGAAAAACTTATCCTAAACACAAAGGAAACGAAATAAGGAAATAAAACTTCTGGACGCGGCTTCGATCGACGTGACTGACCTACGGACCGTGGATCGACCTATGGTCCGTAGGTTCCTTCCGTAGCTTGATACTTAGAACTTTTCCACAAAGGCTGGAACCTTCAATTTTCAGATACAAACGACGGATGTGCAGTACGGACCGTAGGTTGACCTACGGTCCATGGGTCCCCTTCCATGGCTCCACACTTAGAACTTTTCATCAGGTACTGGAACTTCAACTCCTAGTGATCATTGATGGATGTGAACGATGGACTGTGCGTCGACCTATGCTCCGTCACTCACCTCCGTAGTTCTACACTTAGTCAGACTTCCCTTATGATCATTCCATGCCTACCCACGACGGACTGTGACTGGACCTACGGTCCATAGGTCACCTCCGTGGGTGGCTCTTTCTGTAGAATTTCATCTATCATCTCTCTCGACTTTGTCCAAGCCTATTTCCTGCAAATATAACACATTAAACATTAGTTCTAATAAAAAATGTCTCTAGACACACACAACTCTAAAGTGAAATGCATTAAAAATACCGTAAACTCATGGTATATCAACACCCTTAACTTATATTCGTTGTTTGTCCTCAAGCGACACACTAAGACTCTAAACGACACTTGTGTAGAAGCAGACATTTAAACTCAAGTAATCACATGACTTTCTATCCCGACTCCCTTTTATAGTGCAAATATTTTCTCGTAGACTCAACAAGCTAACTCATGCGGATGAAGATATGACAAAGATTGACCAATAGACACACAACATACACTTTTACACAATTACCAATGTACCAACTTTCCGACAATGTTACTAGTGCCCTCACTTCAAACGAAATCCTTTCCACACTGAAGATATGAATTTTGAGTTTTAGGATTCATGCAACACTCACGCTCAGAAGTGACTTCAAGTACAGTTGGTGCTCAATACCATAGGCTTTCCCTTATTTTTACTGCTTAAGACTCTCCAAACTAGTTGCTAGGATCACTATAGGACTTTCTTAGCTTGTAACGTAGGCTCAGGATCAGGTGTGGTACATTTGGGTTCTTTTTAGTGACTTTCTGCCCTCCTTGACATTACATTGGCTTTTTACCTCTTTTCTCAACCTATTTTTGACATCCTTTCATTTTACTTCCTTTCCCTTAACTCTTGACTTTCAACATGGATGTGACTTTTGATTTTGTGGCTCTTATTTTTTTTTCACTTTATTTTTCTTTATTTTTCAGCACTTTTATTTATCATCTTTTTGCTTCTTTTGCACAAAGTCACATCCTCTTCTATCTTTTCTTTTTCTCTTTTCAACACAAAACTCTTTTCATACCCTTTTTTTTCGGTTTCCTCTTTCATAGCCACCCTCAAATTATGGATTTTACATTAGTTGAGGTGCACAATATCCGATGTCGGACCAGGGCCAAGATTGATGTAACTTTTTGCATTAGCCACCCTTAACTTAGGCTTTTGGCCTAAGTCAAGGTGCACATGTCCAAGGAGGGACCGGGGACAAAACACCTATTTTAGGAAAGGTGAGTCAGGTGAATCAAAAGAAATGGTCTATTTTAGGCTTTAATATTTGGATCAAAGGGAACATTGATTTCATTTGGTTGGATCCTTTTAGGCTTAAGTGGACTAATTTGAACAAGGGCCTATGATCACTTTGCAACTTCTAGCATAGATCATCTTAGCAGGACTAACGGGGCAAGTTCTAGATTGGCACAACTGTCTGAACATTCAACTGTTCTCACACACTCTTGGCACATTGTTTCATTATCAGATTACAAAGTTCAAGTTAGCTTAAGTCATGAGTTCAAATTGGTTCTTATCAAGTCACATTGAGATCTAACACATTCAACTCATCAAGACTATAGATCTAGCACAATTCAACATTTTTTGATAGTGATCATTTTATTTTTCATGCCATCATGCTTTCATTCTCTACTTACTCCTACACATACATTCGTAAACATGCATGTTCAACAAAAATTAAAACAGGCTCTTGGGGGAAAAGAACACAGGCAAGAAAACCCCAAGAGAGGATTATGAGTAGGGTGACTTAGACTTCACCCTATCACTCACAATCCATTTACCCCACCCCCAACAAAATAGAATGCAATTGTCCCCAATGCATAAAAAGTAAATAATAAAGGATCAGGTGAAGCAAACTTGTGGCGCATAGCGCTGAAGACCTCTTAACCAGCGGGTGGGTCCGATTTCTCGGAGCCCGCTGAATCAACACTTGGGTCACCATCAATAGTGCCCACATCTACCATATCAACACCTTTAGTAGTGCTAACATCAACTCTCGCCGCATAATCAGTAGTGCTCACATCAACTCTCAGCACACCATCAGTATTGCCCACACTGCTAGAGGCACCAACACCTACCTCCCTAGCCCGCTACTGACGCGTCTTCTCATCAACTACAGATTCCCTCCGGGCTGCATCAAGCTCCTGACTCTCCCTCTTGCGAGCTCTCCCAGCCTCAGTATCATCAGATGTTCGACTAGATTGGGGGTGTTTCCCAGCATGACGGGAAAAAGTAGGAAGTGGCATCTCATCTACGAATAATACATCCAACACTGTATAATCAACCGATTCCATGGGGGATGACTCAGGCTCAGTCTCTGGTTGATCTAGGAGGGTATCAAGATCAACCCAGAGACTAGCTAACTCTGTATGGAAAGCAGAAACATCAGTGGTGGGAGCTGGTCTCTCTAGGACTATCAACTCGAATTCATCTAGGCGCTTATGAACGGTCTAGACCTTCTGGTCCATCATGTGCTCCATCATAGCCTCGGACTCCGTTATCGTACGCTGCATTCACGGCCTCACATTCTCAAGCAGGGTAGCCATCTGGGCCTCCAACTTCTAGACACGAGCTAAGGGCACGACAACAGACCTTGATGAGGGAGTGGTTTTGGAGGAGTTAGGTGCCTAACTGGCAGTCAGAGATGGGGAAGCCGGGGCATCCACAATAGTGGCTGGAGGGGCAGGTTCCTCACCCTGCCTCTGCTACCAAGTCTGCTCCCAATGGTGGCACCTCAACATGCGGCTCTCTACGAGGTACAACTACTTTGTCCTCATCCCGAATCAGGCTGATATCTAGAAGCTTGGTCACCGAAAGCAATGTGTCACAGTGCCAAACTAGTACTCCAATATCCCTACACAGCTGGAAAATGAGGCATGGTAAGGGTAAGGTGGTGTTGGCCTTGAAGGCCCTCTCGTGTATCTTCCCAATCAGCATGGAGGCAAAGTCGACCTCCATCCCAATACCTAAACCTGCAACCATGAGCGCCAGATCTATGTAAGTACATTATTTGCCTGAGTAGGAGACACACGGTTCCGCACCAGCAACCAGAAGAATTTGGCCACAAATGTCAGGGTGGCCTTCTTGATACCCAAGCTCGGGGTGTTGACCCACTTGGCACGCTCTCCATCTGTAGCAAGATGACGGGCTAACCAGCGCAAAAGAGTCTCTCTTTGATCAACATTCCTCTGAAATGCCCCGCTCCTAATGATGTCCCAATGATAGTCGAACTCGGCCGTGTTGATTGGCAGAGTGTGGACCTGACCGTAGAGGAACCTATGGATAGTGGTCTCAGATATATCAATTGAAAACCCGCGCACTAGTGTAGCCTTGAGTGGAGGCAGGGCGGCGGGTTTGGCCCGTTTTTAAATCAAACCTTTGAGGATGGTTGCGTAGGAAGAATAGAACTGCTTGACTATCTCCTCATTGAAGGATCCTGGGCTACGGGCTGTCCACTCACATCTGTTCCTCTTGAAGAGATCATGGATGGCGGGCACGGTGTGGAGGCTGCCTGTGAGAACTCGGCGCTCCTCGGTGACTAATCGATCCATCCTTTCCTTTAAAGTCAGCATGCGAGCATCTCTGTATATCTATAATTGGCCGCTCACACACCATCTATTGGTGTCTTCAGCAAATGGTTTAAGATCGGTGTTTGGTGGCACTGGAATGTCGCCCACACTAGTAGCCTCGGAGGATGAGGCGGTGGTGCCATTGGAACTGGAGCCGAAAGAGAAGCTGGAGCTGGATGTGAACTCAAAACTAGCCAGTGAACCGATCGATGTATCCCCCTCATCAGACTGGAGGGTAGTGACCACGTCAAAAATCACTCCCTGGTTTGATTCCGTGTAGTGCGTGGTGCAGTGGGGGATGTCCTGGTGGGAGGTGGGACACATGCAGGGTTAGTCTCCGCATTAGTTTCCTCATCGATCAGCCAAAAGGATGGTGCCACTGATTTCAACCTGCCATTCGCGGCGTAAGTCGGAGCTTTCTTGGGAACCATGGTTCTGTGGAGGCTTAGTTAGTACCAAAACAAACCACACTCAAAAATTTTTTAGAACAAGGAACGTAACAAAATGAAAACTAAAAAAAATATTTGACAGTAGCAACAGTGACCACCTACGGTCTGTAGATAGACCTACATCCGGTGGGTCCCCTCCGTAGGTTAGAATTCCCAGAAGTTGGGTCTCTGATGTGAACCACGAATGTGCAGAACGGTCCGTCGATAGAAGCACGGACCATAGTCCACCTCTGTGGTTCAACACTTAATGATTATTTCATGTGCAACAGACCCACAGACCCGACCTACAGTCCATAGATTGACCTACTGTCCGTGGACGGGGTCTCGTGGGTCAGGTCTGTGCCAGGTATCAGACATCCTCATTTTTGTACCCATTTTTACAACAAATCAAACAATCAACCTAAGTCTAATCATGCCTTTCAACACAATATATGATAGTTTGTCATTCTTAGAGTTTTGATTGCTCACAATTTTAAATTTTTTACATACCGAACTAGGAGCCTAAGTCGAAACTTCCATTTAGACCTTTTACTCTGATTCAGTTAAGTTTAAGAAACTACACACTCACATACCATCATACCAAGGGTTATTATAGCATACAATTCAACATTTAATGCCACAATTGACAATCATAAGAACCCAGGGTTAAGTTCAAATTTCATGACTTCATAATACAACAATGAACAGTGAATTCAAAGTTAGGGTGAAGTCCTTTACCTTTCAAGTAAGCAAAGTGGGTGAGTGTGTGATGCAATGAACTCCTTAGACTTTTTCTAGCCTTTTGACACCGAACCCAGACTGAGAATTCTTTTATGAAGGGAGAATAAGGTGATTTTAGGGGAGAAGAAGAGAATTAAGGAGAGGATAGGATAATTATGAGAGATTGGAGTGATATGGGGATTTAATATGGGACTTTTGGGATTTGGAGGGGTTAGAAACGGTTAGGAGGGAATTTGGGTAATGGGGGGTGTATTTGAAATGAGGGGTTTTTATTAAAGGAGGGTCCGGGTCGGGTCTCCAGAAACCCTAATTTACACCCACGAAACCCCATATACGGGCAGTAGGTCGACCTACGGACCGTAGGCCAAGTCCATAGGTCACTCTTACACTTAGAAATTTTGAGGACTCTACGAACACCATTCACGGTCCCTGGATGGGGTCCTTAGACCTCTGCACAACTTGTTTTCTGTAGATTCCGTTATTCGTCCCTGCACATGTAGCAACCATGAAGTCTTTCTTTTTACATTTTCTGGACAATTTTTAGACACTGACCCTATTCTATATCTAGCCAACATTAATATAAAAAATAAAATACCTATAGTTAGCTAGATTGTACATCTTGGGTTGCCTCCCAAGCAACACTTGATTTAACGTCGCGGCATGACGCTCTCCCCTTGATTACTCAGACTTCATCAAGGTAGTAGGCCTCAAACACTTCTTGGACACTCTCATCTTTCCCCATGTAGACCTTGATCCTTTTCTGGTTCACCTTGAACCTTGTTCCCTCCTTGTTCTCGAGCTCGACCGCTCCATGTGGGAACACTTGAGTGACTATGAATGGCCAGGTCCACTTGGACTTGAGTTTGCCAGGAAACAAGTGCAACCTTGAGTTGAATAAAAGCAGTAAATCACCCACAACAAATTCACGCTTTTCAATCTTTTGATCATGATACTGCTTCATCTTCTCCTTGTACAGGGCTGAACTTTCATAAGCTTTTAGGCGAAACTCATCAAGCTCATTTATGTCATTCACTCTTTGACTTGATGTGGCGCCCCAATCAAAATTCAACTTCTTTAGTGCCCACATAGACTTATGCTCTAGCTCTACCGGCAAATGGCAAGACTTCCCATATACAACTTGGTAGGGGGACATACCTATGGGAGTCTTGAATGCAGTGCGATAGGCCCATAGAGCATCATCAAGCCTCCTTGACCAATCAGTTCTATTTGCATTCACAGTCTTTGCAAGGATTTGCTTTATCTCTCTGTTGGACACTTCAATTTGCCCACTAGACTGGGGATGGTAAAGAGTGGCTACATTGTGACGGACTCCATATTTCTCTAGCAATGCTTTGAACAACTTATTACAGAAGTGGGAACTTCATCGCTGATAATCTCCCTAGGTGTACCAAATCTGGAAAAGATATTATTTTTCAGGAATGCGGTGACATTTTTACCTTCATTGTTTGAAAGCGCAATTGCTTCCACCCATTTTGACACATAATCAACCGCAACAAGAATATACTTCATCCCATGTGAACTCACAAACGAACCCATAAAATCAGTGCCCCGTACATCAAACAACTCAATCACCGATATCGAATTCATAGGTAGCTCTTGCCTCTTTGAAATTCCTCCTTATCTTTGGCAACAATCACAAGACTTGGTGAAATCATGGGCATCTTGGTGGATGGTATGCTAGTAATACCCAGACTGCAAAATTTTATGTGTAGTCCGAATACCACTATGATGCCCACCAATAGACGACGAGTGACATGCCTTTAGTATGCTCATAATCTCAACCTCGGGCACACAACAATGAATAATCCCATCAGCACAAATACGGAACAAATAAGGCTCATCCCAAAAGAACTTCTTCACGTCATGCATAAACTTTTTCCTTTGGTGAAATGACGAATCCAATGGAACCAGATCACTTGCCAAGTAGTTAGCAAAGTCTGCGAACCAAGGAATAATCGTCGGGAAAAGCATCATTAATTTCAGCCCCATCTCCTAGCTTGAGCATCGCTTCCTCCTCTAATCTGGATAAATGATCGGCAACTTGATTTTCTGTCCCTTTTCTGTCTTTCACCTCAAAATCAAACTCTTGCGGAATGGTCAATATGCATTATGACCTTAGTACCAAGCAAGTAGGATAAAAAATTCTTGAATACACAAACCACATCAAGGGGTTCTTGTTCAGTCACTGTATAGTTCTTTTGAGCCACATTTAGAGCTTTGCTGGCATAGTAAATAGGATGAAGAATCTTTTCTCGCCTCTGTCCCAATACCACACCAAACGCCATTCCACTTGCATCACATATCACTTCAAACGGTTGCCCCTAATCCGGTGAAATAATGATAGGTGCGGAAACTAGCATTTCTTTCAACTCTTTGAATGCTCTCAGATAAGCATCATCAAAATCAAACTTGCACTCCTTTTCGAGCAATTTGCACAATGGGTGTGCAATTTTGGAGAAATCCTTGATAAACCTCTTATAAAAGCCTACATGCACAAGAAAACTTTTGACACGTTTAACAGAGATAAGTGGTGGAAGCTTTTCTATTACCTCGACTTTCGCTCTATCAACCTCAATACCCTTCTCAGAAATCCGATGACCCAGAACGATCCTCTCTTTCACCATGAAGTGGCACTTTTCCCAATTGAGCACAAAATTGCATTTTTCACACCGTTTAAGTACCTCAACCAAATGATCCAAACAACCATCGAATGAGTCACCTACCACAGAGAAATCATCCATAAATACCTCAATAGTGTCCTCCACCATATCAAAAAATATCGACATCATGCAATGTGGAAGGTCGCTGGAGCATTACACAACCCAAATGACATTCGTTTGAAGGTGAAAGTCCCATAAGGGAAAGTGAAGGTGGTCTTCTCTTGGTCTTTTGGAGCTATGGAGATGTGATTGTAGCCTGAATAACCATCAAGAAAACAATACCAACCCTTACTAGCAAGGCAGTCCAATATCTGATCCATGAACGACATAGGGAAGTGATATTTTTCTGTCCAAGTATTCAATTTTCGATAGTCCATGCATACTCTCCATCCAGTAACTGGCCGCATCGAAAGAAGCTCATTTTTCACATTGGGAACCACAGTAATCCCACCTTTCTTGGGCACACACTGAACATGACAAACCCAACTAACTATCTGCAATGGGATAAATGACTCCAGCATCCAACCACTTGACTATTTCCTTTTTCACTACCTCTTGCATAGGCAGATTTAGTCTCCTTTGGTGCTCAATACTAGGCTTGTGATCCGGCATGAGTTCGATTTTATGAGAACAAATGCCAGGAGGAATCCCAATAATGTCCGTATTAGTCCACCCAATAGACAACTTGAACCTCTTTAACATAGAAACCAAAGCCTTAACTTGTTCCGCATTCAAATCGGCCGTAATGATGACTGGTAAAGTACAATCTGCCCCTAAGAATACATTCCTCAAATGTGATGGTGTGCCTTAAGCTCCAATTTTGGAGCCTCTTTAACAGACGATTTTGCGGGTGGAGAGTCGCAATTCTTCATATCTAACTCTAATTTCTTCGGTTTGGAACGAAATTTGAACCTATCAAGTACGGCAACTAACTCATCATAGTCTTCATTATCATCACCCTCAAAATTCATCATTACCACTGCAAGTGCATCAACACCCAACCTTTCTTCAATAGACATATCAGAACCTCGCTCCACAATATGAGTCACCACTGACACTGACTTGAGATCACTTTCCTGCTTCATAGACATACAAATATTAAAAGTTACCTCTTCACTATTCAATCAGAACTTCATCTGACCTTTCTCCATTTCGACCAAGGCGCGCCCAGTAGCAAGGAATGGTTTCCCTAGGATGATGGGAACCTCAAAATCAACCTCACAGTCAAGTATCACAAAATCTGCCAAAAAAATAAATGTCTCCACTTTCACAAGCACATCTTGGATAACACCAATGGACCTCTTCACTGTTCTATTGGCCATGAGTAGTCGCATCGCAGTCGGTTTAGGAGCCCCTAAACCAAACTTCTTGTAAATAGACAATGTCATCAGATTAATACTAGCACCCAACTCACACAATGCTTTTGCAAAATGCAATAACCCAATGGTATAAGGAATAGTGAAAGCATCAGGATCCTCTTTCTTCTGCACCAGCGACCTTGTAGCAATAGCACTGCAATGCTGCAACCAATCATCATCTTTAAAACTGACGGGCCTTTTCTTAGTCACCAAATCTTTCATAAATTTTGCATACACATACATTTGCTCCAAAGCCTTGATCAACGGAACATTGATGGAAAGCTGTTTTAACATAGTAATAAACCTGTTATATTTCCCTTCTTCATTCTTTTTTACCAACCTCTGTGGGAATGGAGGTGGAGGTCTAGGCATGGGGACAAATTTTTGGTTTATCTCCGCTTCCTTCTTTGTTGCATTTTTGGACTCTCTAAAAACCTCAATCTCATCATCATCTTTCTCAACCACAATTTCAACCTCAGACGGAATAGGCGGATCAATGGTCTGTTTACCCTCTCAAGTAGTGACTGCAATTCAATGCCCATCATTCTTCGAATTCTGGATGGCGTTGCTAGGAAGTGTGCCAGGTTGACGTGGGTTTACTGTATTGGACAACTGATTCATCTACTGCTCGAGTTGCTTAATCGACATTGCGTGTGCATCAACTTTTTGACCAATTCTAGACAAGTCATTCTGCATCTCCTTCAGATTCTCATCAGTCGAATCGAATCTCTTCATCATCTTCTGCATCATATCCTGAATACGTAACATACTACTCCCAGCTTCTGAATTGCTAGATTCTCGATTTGCAAATGGAACATAAGGACCAACTCTATCGTTTCTGTTGCCATAGTTGTTCTGGTTGTAGTTGTTATCGCGATTGTAGTTCCCATCCCGGACATATTGACCATCTCGGTTGTAGTTGCGATAGTTCCGACCTTGGTTTTTTTGCCCTTGGCGCCAATTATTCAAGTAGGAACCTTGGTTGTTGGCTCGGAAACCCCCTATCTGATCATTCACCAAGTAAGCATCTTTCTCTTCAAAATAGCTTTCCACAACCGGTGGTGGTGGAGTCCTAGTCAAATAATTCACTGCATTTACCTTTTCTAGACCTCTTCTTACATGCTTCAACACTAACCCAATTTCTATTCTTATCTGAGCCATCTCCTCACGAATGTCATCGGCAGATTGACTAGGTGCAGATTGAACTGCAAAAGTGTTTCTTCCCGTGCCTGACTTTCGAGTGCTCCATGCTTTATTATTTTGGGAGATCTTCTCCAGTTTCTCAATGATCTCCTCAAAAGTGCACTCACCATATGATACTCCGGCGATAGTATCAAGCACAACCTTACCATTATCATCTTGACCTCTGTAGAAATACTCTTTCAGCGACTCATCATCAATACGGTGGTTTGGAACAATTCTTATGAATGCAGTGAACATGTCCCACAAACTACTCACAGACTCTCCAGGTAGTGCCACGAAGTTGTTAAGTTTATCTTTGTGGTTCATCTTACGGAAAGTACTTGGCCATGAACAGCTTGTGCAATTGGTCCCATGTATGAATCGAGTTGTACGAAAGCTCAGAAAAGCACACAGCAGCATCACCAGTCAATGATAGAGGGAAGACTCTCAACCCTATGACATTTATATCCAACTCCGGTCCACCCACACAACTCTTACAATCACTCATCAACTTGGCCATGTGCCCCTGCGGATCTTCCGAAGCCATACCAGAAAATAAACCCCTTGCTGTAAGCATCTGTATCAAACTGCTAGTCACCACAAATGTATGCCCTGGAGGTAGATGAGGAAGAACAATGGGTCCTTCAGATTCAACAGTGTTGAATTCGACCCTGTAATTATCACAGTCTTGGTTGAGGTGGATCCTGCACACTCAACGAATCTCCAAGTAGATTACCACCATGATCCTTAGCGTTCTCATTGACAACCCCAAGAGGCTGCAACTCAACTCCATCACCTAAATTTCCTCCAATTGGATTGTCTTGGACCCCTTGATTATTCATCTTTCGCAAAGTTTTGCTCAACTCTGGATAGTATGGAGTCAATGGTTCGCCTCGACCCCAGGTACTTGGCATACACTAGAGTAGAAACCCGTAGAACACAAAAACAAAAATAAACGTAAAATTAGGAAATAATTGACTAAAGTTCAATAATGTAGTTAAACTTAATCTAAAAGCCTTATTCCCCAGCAGCGGTGCCAAAGTTTGATACGCTCAAATTACACTTTCCTAAAGAAGTATAAGCGATCGTTATCAAGAAAAGAACCCAACTTGGAGGTTGGGGTCGATCACACGAGGAATATGATTTAGACTTAAACTTAACTCAATATTATGTTCTTCTAGTCAACTTATTTTTGTGCCAAGTAAGTAAAAGGGGGGGGGGGGTTTGTGAAATAAATAACTTATTGTTGTTAAGTAACAAGTGAGCAAGATTTGAACTTTGTTGTTATCAATGAGAGAGAGAAACTAGGGTGTATGTGTTCCCCATAAGATTTCAACGTGGTAATCCTAATAATAGTAATCCTTTCCTAGTGTATCACACACAAAGTGGTAAGTTAGGTATTCCTAAGTGATTAATCCTCCAAATAGGGAATTTCACCCCGCACCTTGGTCCAACTACGTGTGTATAATTTACTAACTCTTACCTTTACCTCAGATTAGACATCACATCAATGTATGACTTAGTTTTCACTCTCGCACCAATTGACATTAGACTATTAGATAGTAACACACTAAATCTCTATTGATAATTCTTTTCTTATTAACTACCTTCATGGTCCGACAAGTAGCAACAAGGTGAGTTCTAATGTAGGCCACCGTTAAAAAGACTTCTAAATGAAAGAATTACCAATATATGCATCAACACTAGTCAAGAATTACTTAGTTATTATTCATACGTTGTTAATTGCTCATGGTTCCCACAACCCTAGTTGTGGATTTAGTTACTCATGCTTGAAAGAACACAATTCATATTATGATAAAAAGAATTCATGAAAATATGATTAGAGTAGAAGAAATCCAAAATCTCGAATTGAATTCCAAAGGAAAAAACTTATAAACCAAAATTAGGAAATCAAATTGCTAAAGTTTGCAAGTTAATTCCCAAGAAAATACCAAGAGCTAAAAGTATACAATGGTGTCTAACCCCCAAAAACGAGATTTACATACCCTATTTATAGAAAAACTTGTCCTAAACAAAAAGGAAACGAAATAAGAAAATAAAACATTTGGATGCGGCTTCGATCGATGAGACTGACCTACGGTCCGTGGATCGACCAATTGTCTGTAGGTCCCTTTGGTAGCTTGATACTTAGAACTTTTCCACAGAGGCTGGAACCTTTAACTTTCAGATACAAATGACGGATGTGCAATACGGACCGTAGGTTGACCTACGGTCTGTGCGTCCCCTTCCGTTGCTCCACACTTAGAATTTTTTATCAGGTGCTGGAACTTCAACTCCAGTGATCATTGATGGATGTGCAGGACGGCCCGTGGGTCGACCTACGCTCCGTCACTCACCTCCGTAGTTCTACACTTAGTCAGACTTCCCTAATGATCATTTCACTCCTACACATGATGGACCGTAACTGGACCTATGGTCCGTAGGTCACCTCTGTGGTTGGCTCCTTCTGCAGAATTTCAGCTGTTATCTCTCTCGACCTCATCCAAGCCTATTTCCTACAAATATAACACAATAAACATTAGTTCTAATACAAAATGGCCCTAGACACACACTCTTAAGTGAAAGATATTAAAAATACCATAAACTAGCGATATATCAGAAGCTTGGAACCCTAGTTCTTACTTTAAGAGAAGACTTGAGAGACAAGAAATCTAATTTGGGGAGGTTCTGAGTGAATGTGGAGTTTTGGGCTAGTAAAATCTCTCTTATCCCACTTAGAATAGGTTAAAATGACTTAATATAGGAATTAAAAGAGTAG
This sequence comes from Solanum stenotomum, assembly GCF_019186545.1. Classification (NCBI taxonomy): domain Eukaryota; kingdom Viridiplantae; phylum Streptophyta; class Magnoliopsida; order Solanales; family Solanaceae; genus Solanum; species Solanum stenotomum. The sequence goes on from NC_064288.1 coordinate 15,336,063, forward strand.
GAAAAGATTAAAATAAACCCGACTTAAAACCTAATGGGCCTATTCACGGTAGCCTTGCACGGACCTTACAACACTTCATGATTTGTTGGTTCGTGAGGTGCCCGTGAATGAAAGAGAGTTCTAGGGGTCTAAGGACCGCTCTACGGAAGCTTGTATATTCTGTGGATCAATTCACAGGCAAGCATCCATGAAAGATAGAAGTTTGAACTATGGGCCTTTGGGTTTATGGGGCATTCCACGGTTTGTGGAAGCCTTCAGGGTCTACGAACGATCCCGTGAAACTCTTCCAAATTTACCAATCTTTTGAGCTCTGATATGGGCTTAGGAAATTTTGGGGTGTTACAATATCTCCCCCTTGGGAACAACCATCCTCGAATGAAGTCTAATTCAGCTAAAAAGAGTCGGGAAATATATGCAACCCAATACTGAAAGCTAAACACTGAAAACTGATGGAGTGACTAACTCCAAAAATAAAATAGGAATATTGATTTGATTTCATAATCATCTATGCATACTGAGACATGAGAATACCGGAAGACATGCATCCAAGAGACTACTGAGGAGGAACTATTACCTCAAGCTGAAACTACGCTAGAAGAAAAACGATGGGGATACTTGGACATCACATCTACTTCGGCTTCCCAAGTAGCTCCCTTTATTACTCAACTTACAAATCTGACGATTAAGAATCTCAACTGGGACCATGCTTCGTAAGAGAGACTTTCCTTCACATCGACACTCTCTAAAGGCACAACTGAAGCCGAATCACCTATGTACTTCTTCAACAAAGACACATGAAACATTGGATGCAATAATGCTAATTGTGAAGGCAAACATATAAGACACATTAACAAAATGCCTCATAATCTAGTTAGGGCCTACATAACAGTGATATATTTCCTTTCTTACCAAACCTCATCACTCTCTTCATTGAAGAAATCTTCATATAAACCCAATCATATAGATCAAATTGAAGCTCTCTTCTCCTCACATCTGCATAAGATTTCTGTCTACTCTGGCTTGTTCTGAACTTATCTCTAATAAGTCAAACTTTTTCCATGGCCTCATGAACTGACTTGGTCCCTATCAAAGCCATTTCAACAACTTCAAACCAACCTATATGATATCTACACCTCCTACCATAGAGCGCCTCAAATGGAACCATCTGAATACTAGAGTGATAACTACAAGTATGCAACACGGAGTCAATGCAGACATACCTTGCATCATTCTTTTCCTAGGCCGCGTCTATCTCTATGACACAGAGTAGAATCGGACTCTATTGGTCTGTTCATATTAAAAGGTGAAATTTTCTCTCCCAGCTTCGTGATACAGAGTCAACATAGAGCGAGGTAATCTTTTCTCAAACTTTCTTTTAGCATTACCATTTTCTTATTTTCTCATTTCTAAGACTCGACTTCACCTTCTATACATTTCATCTCCATTTAGGTGTCCATTCCACACAATTTTCCTCCCACAAATACCTAATCACATCGGTTAGCAACCTAACATAACATGACCAATCACAAGTGGACATGGCATATTTTATTCTTGAATTTAGCTATACTATGGGTTTCACCTGGATTTTAAGCATACAAATACGCCCACGATCACCTACATAGCTGACTGGTGCCAAATGAACTGGTTCCTTAGAAAAGGATCCACTGGAACTACCACCCTTCTTGGCTTTCTTTTCTGCAGACTTAGCAAAAAACTACTATTTCACACCTTATATCAGAACAAACCATCTGTAGAGTCACACATTCAGACCCTCAATAAAGTATCTATTCCTATCCTCTTCTATGGATAGTAGTTTTAGAGCATATCAGGATAAAGAGTGAAAATGAGCCTCATAAGCTGTGACAAAAAGACTCTCTTACTCAATATTAGAGAACTCATCACGTCGTTGGTCTCGAAGAGCATTACAAATGTTTTTATATCATTCTGTAAGACTCTACTAGATATGTTTTAGTACAACGAGATCGATGAATATAAAGCTCTAATGTCATCTTTGTCACGATTCAAACTACCATGACTAACACCCATACCAACTTCTCTGTGGATGAACCAATTCAACATCCTACTCATACATCATCTAATAATTCTAGACAAAATATGAAGGAAAAACAAAGATAATTCCAAGTCTCAAAACAAATCAATAAAATAACAGAAGTCTAAATTATTACTATCCCAGAATCTCAAAGTCGTCGTACTAAAACATCTTACTTAAAAGTCTAAGAGTAGAAATAACTAACTAACAAATAATAGTCTTAATGTCTAGAAAGAAACACATAATAATAAAGAAGATATGCAACAACCCGGACATAAATAACTCACCCCTTAGATATGAAAATAACGCTACAAAACATTGAGTCTCGTAAATGCTTATAGATCACATTTTGCACTAAAAAAAGTGCAGGAGTAGCATCAATACAAATACTATACACTACTAGGCATCTGATTAAGATTAGTAACGAATATATAATCACAGTCATAAAGTAAGTAGACATGAATCACATAGTCAACACATAAATTACAAGTCAAAGTTATCTCAAGTCACTAACATATTTGTGTGTAACTATAAAGGGTCTAGTCTTGACCATCTAGTCATTGACCTTCAAGGAACCGTAAGTATCCATGTACTGTACCAGCATGATAAACAATTCAATCACACACATAACCACTCATTCATATTATCACATCAAATTCAATTCACTCATCATTCGAATAGTACATATATTCTAATTGTATCTACATATTTTAATATGTTGGCCTCTCTAGTTACCTCTAAGATAATACAATAAGTATAGAATATTCACAAGTTTATATTTTATAAAATCACTCAAAATAGATAGCTAAAAAGTTTACATGCTCATTCATCCCATCAACACTTAATTCAATCATAAATCATATCAACTATGTATGAAGACCAATTTACTTTCTCAAATGAAGATCTTGGATATTCAAACCTACCTAATTATATTTTTTAAGAGGTCTAACTAATTATTTAAAGATTATTTCATCAAACATGAGGTTTTCATGATCAACTCAATCTTATTCCTGGAATTTTAGCTCCATCAACCTCTCTTAAGAAGTTCATATGCTCAAAGAACCCATTTTATGAGATTTTTAGATTCTCCATTACCGTAGTGAGTGGATAGGTTTATGCTAAAAGATATAATTTAATGAACTAAAATTAAAATAATGCATAATTATAATTTTTCTATATTCTACTCAATAATTAAATAACCCTAGGGTTCAAGCCATAAAGTTTCGCAAAGAACTCACTCTTCAATTTTGTGAAGAAAGTAATTAAAAAAGGGAAAGATGGATTGGAAGAAATTACGTCAAGAGAGACAAGTCCTAAGTCTAGAAAACGTTGCTCCTCAGGTTCTTTGATAGAATATTCTAAGTTATGATCAAAATTGGGTAAAAACTAACTTAAAAAGTTGAGGAACTGTTTCCCAACCTTCGCTCTTGCCATTAAATCCTTCTCTATAGAGAAGTCACGTGACGTCACTGCCTTCATTATGACAAAGCCTCCCTTCGCAATTCCTCGTATATAGATTGAAATCCATATATATATAAAATGAGCAAGATGTAAAGATCTTACATAACAGAAACATAGTCATGTTGCTAGTTTGAATAGCTACCTTTTGAACTGAATGGAGTTGTTTTCTTGTTCCTTCTGCAATTTCTCAACATCTAATTTTCCAAAGATCATATAAGCACTTGTCCCCTCGAATAAATTATGAAGCAAGTTTAAGCAACTGAAATGTTGACGAACAAGCTAAAGAACACGATAAATCCATTTCTTGTTCTTTAAGTTGTTTCAATATTTTTTATTTATACATGTCACAATTCTATTTTTCCTTGTAAAAAATTGAGAAATATATTGATATACAAGTTCAATTGATATTTTTTTTAATGATGCTTTTATGCTTTATAATTAACTATGAAATTATATATAAATATTGATTATTCCATATGTCTTTATATATAAGTGCACGTGAACATATGAAACACTTATAACGATCAGGTTTATTGCTGAAATATGGAAGTTTTTATGACTGAAATGATAATCTGCGAATGAAATATTTGGTCTCTAAAATGAGGTTTAACGATCAAATTATTTCTTGTCACTAACTGATCTTTAATGATCGGGTTGAGAATCAGGTTGTTAACTTTTAACGTCAAAGCTTTTAGGGATTGGTGACGATCAATTTTTTTGGTCGTTATTAATCTATAACGATTAGATTTGAACTTATAACGCCTAGATTTTTTCTCACTAAAAGACAATTTGCTCGTAGTATAATGTGAGTTTGAGTAATGTAATGTGTGATAAATTGATATTTGTTGTTCTTATTGACTTTTATAATGTGTTGCGTGAAAATAACTTTAGTTGACCTATGATGCCTACCAGTATGTATGTTGTACTATTACTAGTACTCTTGTTACACTTTTTGTGGGGTGTAAGTATCTTTTAGGCTGTTTAAAAGTGTGGGGATGGTGTACACTAATCACCTGCTTTCGCCTACTTTTTTCTCCAGTGAAAGTTGTGTTTGTTATTTTCTGTCAGTACAATGTATCGAAGCTCCTACACATATTTAGACTAGGTCCTTGAGAAATGTTGAAATATTTTTGTAAATAAAAACAAGTATGGTATAAAATAAAGTATTAGAAATTAAATAACAAAGAAATGGAGGGAAAGAGTAGTAATGTTTTTCTTTCAATCTTTCAATGCATGTGTGTCTACATATGAGATGAGTATATATAGAAATTAAGTATATCTCTAATCTGTCAAAGTCGTGAAGAAAATCTCTTAAAGTCATGATTAAATCCCTTAAAGTCATGCTTAAATCCCTTAAAGTCATGAAGTGTGGATTTGCTACATGGAATCCACATTTCATTATTTACAACACTCCCCCTTGGATGTCCATGTACAAAATAAAATCTAGAAAAAGAAAATAGAGTGTACATAGTTATTCTTAATACGCATTGTTTGTTGCCTCGTTAAAAACCTTATCAAGAAAAAAACCAGTAGGACAAAAATCTTGATTAAGAAAAAAAGAGTGCAGTGCATATTTACTCCCCCTGATGAAAACATCATTTAATATCTCAAAGACAACGCATTCTAATTTTGTATCTCAATTTCTCAAAGGTTGAAGTTGGCAATGCCTTAGTAAACATATCTGCTTATCACTTGAGAGAACTTGTTGAACATCTATATCACCCTTCTTTTGAAGATCATGAGTGAAAAATAATTTTGGTGAAATATGTTTTGTTCTATCTCCTTTAATGTATCCCCCCTTTAGTTGAGCTATACATGCAACATTGTCTTCATACAATATTGTTGGTGTGTGTTGAGTTATTGATCTCAACCAAATGCATTATCGACTTGCTTCATGAATGACTATTAACTCTGCATGATTTGAAGAAGTAGCAATCATAGTTTGTTTTGTTGAACGCCATGATATAGATGTACCACCACATGTAAATAATTAAATAGCCAGTCTGCGATCGACCTTTATGGGGATCAGACAAATATCCTGCATCTGCATAACCAATCAATTGTGACTTTGATTCATTTGAGTAAAATAATCCTATATCAATAGTCCCTCAGAGGTATCTGAATATATGTTTAATCTTATTCCAATGTCTTCGTGTTGGATAAGAATTAAACCTTGCTAACAAACTTACCGAGAAAGCTATATCTGGTCTAGAATTATTAGCAAGATACATTAATGCACCAATTGCACTAAGATATGGTATTTCAGCACCAAGAAGTTCTCCTTCATTTTCATGAGATCGAAATGGATCTTTATTAATGTCAAGAGATCTCACAATCATCGGACTACTCAATGGGTATGGTTTATCCATGTAAAATCTCTTTAATATATTCTCAGTATATATTTATTGATGAACAAATATCCCATTTTCAAAATGTTCAATTTGTTGTCCAAGACAAAATTTTGTCTTTCCAAGGTCTTTCATTTCAAATTCATTTTTTAGACATATTAATGCCTTCGAAAGCTCCTCGAGAGTCCCATTGATATTCAAATCATCAACATATACAACTATTATGACAAATTCAGATCCAGACCTTTTCATGAAGACACAAGGACAAACTGGATCATTTTTAAATTCCTCTTTTCGCAAATATTCACTAAGGCGATTATAGCACATTCGCCCAGACTGTTTCAATCCGTATAAGGATTTATGAAGCTTTATTGAAACAATTTTTCGAGAATCATGGTATGCTTCAGACACTTTGAATCCTTTAGGAATTTTCATAAAAATATTGTGGTCCAATGAGCCATATAAATAGGCAGTGACCATGTCCATTTGGTGCATTTTAAGATTTTCATGAACTGCCAAGTTCATTAAATATCTGAAGGTAATTGCATCTACCACAGGAGAATATGTTTCTACATAGTCAATGCCAGGCCTTTGCGAAAATCTCTGAGCCAAAAGTCGTACTTTATATCTTACGACTTCACTTTTTTCATTTTATTTTCGAACAAAAATCCATTTGAACCCCACTGGCTTGACACCTTCAGGTGTTCAGATTATTGATCCGGAAATTTTACGTTTTTCTAGTGAAAGTCAACTCTGTTTGAATTGCATCCTTTCATTTTTGGCCTATCATTTCTCCATCTATATTCATCAACAAATTTTGGTTCATGATCCTCATCTTGTTACATTTTTTCAGTAGCAACATTATAAGAAAAAATGTTATCAACCACGACATCATTTCGGTTCCACCTTTTTCCAGTCGAGACATAACTTATTGAGATCTCTTCATTTTCATTATTTTTAGATATCTCAACATTTTCTGTTGTCTCATCATTTGTTATATCTTGAGGCTCTCCTTGAGCACTCGCTTTCATATTATGATCGTTTTCTCTTTTTCTTTTTCGAGGATTTTTATCCTTAGAACCAATTGGTCTACCACGTTTCAGACGTGGTCTAGACTCATTTGCATCAACAGTTTATTCTATCGGAATATCAACTCGAACTGGAGCATTTGGAGCTGGAACATGAAATTTAGTAACCCTTGAAAGGTTAGTAAATGCATCTGGCAATTGATTTGCAATATTTTGCAAATAAATCATCTTTTGAACCTCTTGTTCGCATTGATTTGTACGAGGAACTAAATGAGATAGTGATATTGCATTCCAATCTATCTCATTTTTCAATTGCTTATGTTTTACCCCTAATATTGGGTATTCAGATTCATCAAAATGACAATCAGCAAATCTTGTTGTAAATAAATCTCCAGTCATAGGTTCCAAATATTTTATAATAGAAGGACATTCATACCCAACATATATACCTAACCTTTTTTGGGGACTCATCTTTGTGCGTTGCGGTGGAGCAATTGGAACATATACCGCACATCCAAAAAATTTAAGATGTGAAATATTTGGATCCTTTCCAAAAGCCAACTGTAATGGGGAGAAATCATGAAAATTGGTTGGCCTTATGCTCACAAGTGATGCTGCATGAAAAATAACATGCCCCTATAGAGAAAGTTTTATCCTCATTAGTAATGGTCTAGCTATAAACTGAAGACATTTAATCAATGATTCTGCTAGACCATTTTGAGTATGAACATGAGCAACCGGATGTTCAACTGTTATTCCAATGGACATACAATAATCATTAAAGGATTGAGATGTAAATTCATCAGCATTATCAAGACGATCGGTCTTTATAGTATAATCTGGAAATTTTGCTCTCAACCTTATAATTTGACCAACAATCTCGCAAAAGTCATGTTGCGAGTTGATAATAAGCACACATGTGATCATCTAGCAAGACCATATAATATTTAAATGGTCCACATGAAGGGTGAATTGGTCCACATATATCACCTTGTATACGTTCCAGAAATGTAGGGGATTCAATCCCAACCTTAGTTGCTGATGGTTTAATAATCAGTTTTCATTGGGAACAAGCAACACAAGTGAGTTCTTTAGATTGAAGAATTTTCTGATTCTTCAAAGTGTGCCCATATGAATTCTCAATAATTTTATGCATCATATTATAATCGGGATGGCTCAACCGGTCATGCCAAATGATGAAATCATTATGATTAATAAACCTTTTATTCAGCATGACATGTGATTCAACCACATCAATACTTGTGTGGTACAACCCAGAAGAAAGTACATATAATTTTTCATGCACAAATCTTTTTCCTTCTTTTATTGTAGTAATATAAAGGTATTCAATATTTCCTTCATTAGCAGCCTCAATATGATTGTCATTTTGTCGAATAACCTTAAAACTTAACAAGTTTCTTTGAGACTTACTACAATACAAAGCATTATTAATGGTCAATATTGTTCCCCCGGGTAGTAATAATGATGCTCTCCCAGAGCCCTCAATTATTTTTGTACTACCGGATATTGTATTAGCATTGGCTCCTTTCATAATTAAATGAGAGAAATATTTCTTTTCTCTTAATATAGTGTGAGTTGTAGCACTATCCAGAAGGCATATATCTCCATTACTCATCTTGGATCCAATTAAAGACTGAGAAATTTTATTTATCATATAAGAGACTTCGTGCTGATAACGTGTTATAAAATAAAGTACACTACTAAAAAAACTGTGAATACCGACCTAGAAATACCGACCTCCGGAGGTCGGTATTCCTTGAAATACCGACCTAAAACCGACATCCCAGCTTAGGTCGGAAAAAGCTTGGTCGCTATTCAATACCGACCTCTGGAGGTCGGTATTTACTGACCTCTCGAGGTCGGTTTTTATTTTATGTCGGAATATTCATTTTTTTAAATTCCGACCACTGGAGGTCGGTATTTTTATTTTTGTA